>NC_045798.1:61939677-62252721 GCF_009873245.2 Balaenoptera musculus
CTTTTAAGTCAAGTCCTGACAGGGCAGAAAGGGGCGTACCTTGTCGGTGTCCTACACTTCTTTCCCTAGACTGGTGCTATCAGAAGGGCCATCCAGGGACCAGACAGAAGAGAGCTGGGTGACTACTTGTAAAGCCAAAGTCCACTCTTCTATTGAGCAATTGAACTCTCCAGGAGAAATCATGCACTCCCAAGTTGTACAGGTGCCACTGTACATTCATGCTCCCACCCTCAGCTCTGTTTGCTGTCCTTCCTCATGTCCACAGTCCCCATCCTTAACCCTGCCAAAAACACACACACTGCTCCTTGTTCCTCCTTCGGTTACCAGCATCATCTACCCACTTGACCAGGCCAAAACCCGGGGTCATCTCAGACTCCTCTCTCTCCCCACCCACCATCAGTGACACAGTCACTAAGCCTTATTGTTCCTATTCCCTTCACATCTCTCCCATCTGTCCACTGCCCTCCTGTAGTCTTAGCTTTAATTTGTTTCCAAGCTAATGCTCTCCCATCCATTCTTGGCATAACAGAGCCAAAGCTTTCTAAAACAGAATCGGATCATGTCACACACACACACACACACACACACACACACACCCTTTCTTAATGCTTCTCTGTAGACTTTGGGATAAAGTCAAAACTTCTAAAACAGAAAGTCAGGTCCTTCAATATCTGGCCACCACTTTCTTCCCAACTTCATCTTTTATCCCTTGGATCCCTTTGAGGTATCATGCTGAAATCATGGGTTTTCCAAAATGCATTGTGAGCTCCCTGAGTTGTGGACCTTTGCATGGGCTGCTTCCTCTGTCTGATACCCTCCTTGTCCCCACTGATTGATTAATATTTGTCAAATGCATAAATGACTTTGGGGATAGGGGAGCAGGAAGAAATGAAGGATGGACAGAGGAGGGATAAAAGTGGCAAAAAGAGGACCCAGGCATGTGGTAGGAGGAAGAAATTTTGGCCAAAGTAAGAAAAATTTTTTTAATTTCAAAGGCAGAGGTCTAAGAGCATTATTTCTAAGATCCTGGTAGCATATTTCTATTTTAAACCAACTGGAGGGAACAAATTTCATTTGACTGATCCCCAGTAACCACTATAGAACTCAAAATGCCACCCAGCCACCTGGTGACCTACAGAAACAGGTGAGGAGTTGAAGACTTGAAGACAGGTCAGAGGAACAGTGACTAAAGCCAAGGCCCAGTCTCAGCCCCAACCCTGGGATTCCATCAATGTGCATTTCTGCTGGGACAGAGACCACCTTGCTATCTTACTGAAGTGAGTCATTTCTACTTCTTCTCTTGTCCTCTCCATGACACACTAGGAAAGGCACATTCATTAATAACTTGGCTCCAGCTCTTGAGGGATTCCGATCATTTAGGTATGATGATTCATAAGAGAGGTCAACCAAATTGAGAACTAAACTTGTAGAATAATTAGTATCTGCCATGTGGCATCCCAGAGCCCAGAGAGGAGCATGGAAGGGACATGCAATGCCTATGACTTGAGACCAAGTGCCACTCTCCCAGAATCTGGGGAAGCTTCAGATCACAAGTCTGACCACCTTGCTGATATCTTGAAGGCCACCCAAAGGCACTTTATCAACTGATATGAGCAAAGACCAGCTGAGGCTCCATGTGGCAACACTAGTTTCCTGAGGAGCAGTGTTTCATGCATTACATGGTGATCTATCTCCAAACCAGACAGTCAAAGCAGGAAGATGAATGAGCGAGACCATTCCCATCCCCAAGGACAACCTGATCCCTGATAGTAGCAGCAGATGTGAGCAAACCCAGTTCTTCATATGTATCATTTATTCCATGCTCACGACACTCTATGAGAGGAGAAGTATTAACCCTTTTTATACAAAAAGGTTGGAAACTCAGAAAAGTTAAACATTCTGAAGGTCACCAAGTTAGTGGCAGAGTCAGACGTAAACCACTCTGAATATCAGCACAGTTCACGTCCTCTTCCACACTTCCCTTCCTTCCAAACATCCAAAGAATGTCAGCATTGTAAGGGGCTTCAGGGGCTGGAGGTAGGAGGAAGGGGCACAGTGGTTGGTGACAGAGGCGGAATGTGAGCCTGGATTTCTTGGCTCACAGTTCAGCTCTTTTCTCACATATACTCAACAATTAATTTAACAAATGTGTATTGAGCCCTTACCACAGGCCAGGCACAGTGTGAGGCCAGTGAGGATACAGCAGGTTGAAAACAGAAAGCGTCTCAGTTCCCACGGAGCCCACATTCCACCGAAAAGACAAACATATACATAAATTATCCATCAGATGAGGGCAATTATATCCTATGCAGAATGATAATGTAGAGTGAGTAGGGCAGAGAGCAATGGGTGAGAGAAAGGGACATTATCTTTTTTTTTTAACATCTTTATTGGAGTATGATTGCTTTACAATGTTGTGTTAGTTTCTGCTGTATAACAAAGTGAATCAGCTATACGTATACATATATGCCCATATCCCCTCCCTCTTGCGTTTCCCTTACACGCTCCCTATCCCTCCCCTCGAGGTGGTCACAAAGCACCGAGCTGCCCTCCCTGTGCTATGTGGCTGTTACCCACTAGGTATCTTTTTTTTTTTTTTTTTTTAGCTATCTATTTTACATTTGGTAGTTTACATATGTCCATGCTACTCTCTCACTTCGTCCCAGCTTACCCTTCCCCCTCCCGATGTCCTCAACTCAATTCTCTACTTCTGAATCTTTATTCCTGTCCTGTCCCTAGGTGCTTCAGAACCTTTTTTTTTTAGATTCCATATATATGTGTCAGCATACAGTATTTGTTTTTCTCTTTCTGACTTACTTCACTCTGTATGACAGACTCTAGGTCCATCCACCTTACTACAAATAACTCAATTTCGTTTCATTTTATGGCTGAGTAATATTCCATTATATACATGTGCCATATCTTCTTTATCCATGCATCTGTTGATGGACACTTAGGTTGCTTCCAGGTACTGGCTATTGTAAATAGTGGTGCAATGAACATTGTGGTATATGACTCTTTGAATTATGGTTTTCTCAGGGTATATGCCCAGTAGTGGGATTGTTGGGTCGTATGGTAGTTCTATTTTTAGTTTTTTAAGGAACCTCCATAGTGTTCTCCATAGTGGCTATATCAGTTTTCATTCCCACCAACAGTGCAAGAGGGTTCCCTTCTCTCCACACTCTCTCCAGCATTTGTTGTTTGTAGATTTTCTGATGATGCCCATTCTAACTGATGTGGGGTGATAGCTCATTGCAGTTTTGATTTGTATTTCTCTAATGATTAGTGATGTTGAGCATCCATTCATGAGTTTATTGGCAATCTGTATATCTTTTTTAGAGAAATGTCTATTTAGGTCTTCTGCCCATTCTTGGAATGGGTTGTTTGCTTTTTGATATTGAGCTGCTTGTCTATTTTGGAGATTAATCCTTTGTCAACTGCTTCATTTGCAAATATTTTCTCCCATTCTGAGGGTTGTCTTTTCATCTTGTTTATGGTTTAATTGCTATGCAAAAGCTTTTAAGTTTCATTAGGTCCAATTTGTTTATTTTTGTTTTTATTTCCATTTCACTAGGAGGTGGGTCAAAAAGGATCTTGCTGTGATTTATATCATAGAGTGTTCTGTCTATGTTTTTCTCTTAGAGTTTTATAGTGTCTGGCCTTACTTTTAGGTCTTTCAACCATTTTGAGTTTATTTTTGTGTATGGTGTTAGGGAGTGTTCTAATTTCATTCTTTTACATGTAGCTCATGTAGTTCAGTTTTCCCAGCACCATTTATTGAAGAGGCTGTCTTTTCTCCATTGTATATTCTTGCCTTCTTTATCAAAGATAAGGTGACCATATGTGCGTGGGTTCACCTCTGGGATTTCTATCCTGTTCCGTTGATCTATATTTTTGTTTTTGTGCCAATACCACACCGTCTTGACTACTGTAGCCTTGTAGTAGAGTCTGAAGTCTGGGAGCCTGATTCCTCCAGCTCCATTTTTCTTTCTCAAGATTGCTTTGGCTATTCGGGGTCTTTTGTGCTTCCATAAAAATTGTGAAATTTTTTGTTCCAGTTCTGTGAAAAATGCCATTTGTAGTTTAATAAGTATTGCATTGAATCTGTAGATTGCTTTGGGTAGTGTAGTCATTTTCATAATATTGACTCTTCCAATCCAAGAACATGGTATATCTCTCCATCTGTTTGTATCATCTTTAATTTCTTTCATCAGTGTCTTATAGTTTTCTGCATACAGGTCTTTTGTCTCCTTAGGTAGGTTTATTCCTAGGTATTTTATTCTTTATGTTGCAATGGTAAATGAGAGTGTTTCCTTAATTTCTCTTTCAGATTTTTCATCATTAGTGTTTAGGAATGCAAGAGATTTCTGTGCATTAATTTTGTACCCTGCTACTTTACCAAATTCATTGGTTAGCTCTCGTAGTTTTCTGGTAGCATCTTTAGGATTCTCTATGTATAGTATCATGTCATCTGCAAACAGTGACTGTTTTACTTCTTCTTTTCCGATTTGTATTCCTTTTATTTCTTTTCCTTCTCAGATTGCTGTGGCTAAAACTGCCAAAACTATGTTGAATAACAGTGGTGAGAGTGGGCAACCTTGTCTTGTTCCTGATCTTAGTGGAAATGGTTTCAGTTTTTCACCATTGAGAACAATGTTGGCTGTAGGTTTGTCATATATGGCCTTTATTAGGTTGAGGTAAATTCCCTCTATGCCTACTTTCTGGAGGGTTTTTATCATAAATGGGTGTTGAATTTTGTAAAAAGCTTTTTCTGCATCTGTTGAGATTATCATATAGTTTTTATCCTTCAGTTTTTTAATATGGTGTATCACATTGATTAATTTGCATATGTTGAAGAATCCTTGCATTCCTGGGATAATCCCCACTTTATCATGGTGTATGATACTTTTAATATGCTGCTGGATTCTGTTTGCCAGTATTTTGTTGAGGATTTTTGCATCTATGTTCATCAGTGATACTGGCTGGTAGTTTTCTTTTTTGTGACATCTTTGTCTGGTTTTGGTATCAGGGTGATGGTGGCCTCATAGAATGCATTTGGGAGTGTTCCTTCCTCCCTCTGCTATATTTTGGAAGAGTTTGAGAAGGATAGGTGTTAGCTCTTCTCTAAATGTTTGATAGAATTCGCCTGTGAAGTCATCTGGTCCTGAGCTTTTGTTTGTTGGAAGATTTTTAATCACAGTTTCATTTCAGTGCTTGTGATTGGTCTGTTTATATTTTCTATTTCTTCCTGGTTCAGTCTCAGAAGATTGTGCTTTTCTAAGAATTTGTCCATTTCTTCCAGGTTGTCTATTTTATTGGCATATAGTTGCTTGTAGTAATCTCTCATGATCCTTTGTATTTCTGCAGTGTCAGTTGTTACTTCTCCTTTTTCATTTCTAATTCTATTGACTTGAGTTTTTTCCCTTTTTTTCTTGATGAGTCTGGATAATGGTTTATCAATTTTGTTTATCTTCTCAAAGAACCAGCTTTTAGTTTTATTGATCTTTGCTATTGTTTCCTTCATTTCTTTTTCATTTATTTCTGATCTGATTTTTATGATTTCTTTCCTTCTGCTAACTTTGGCTTTTTTTTTTTTTTCTTCTTTCTCTAGTTTAGGTGTAAGGTTAGGTTGTTCATGTGAGATTTTTCTTGTTTCTTGAGGTACAATTGTATTGCTATAAACTTCCGTCTTAGAACTGTTTTTGCTGCATCCCATAGGCTTTGGGTTGTCGTTTTTTCATTGTCATTTGTTTCTAGGTATTTTTTTATTTCCTCTTTGATTTCTTCAGTGATCTCTTGGTTATTTAGTAGTGCATTGTTTAGCCACCGTGTGTTTGTATTTTTTCCAGTTTTTTTTCCTATAATTGATATCTAGTCTCATAGAGTTGTGGTTGGAAAAGACACCTGATACGATTTCAATTTTCTTAAATTTACCAAGGCTTGATTTGTGACCCAAGGTATGATCTATCCTAGAGAATTCCATGAGCACTTGAGAAGAATGTGTATTCTGTTGTTTTTGGATGGAATGTCCTATAAATATAAATTAAGTCCATCTTGTTTAATGTGCCATTTAAAGCTTGTGTGTCCTTATTTATTTTCATTTTGGATGATCTGTCCATTGGAGAAAGTGGGGCATTAAAGTTCCCTACTATTATTGTGTTACTGTTGATTTCACCTTTTATGGCTGTTAGCATTTGCCTCATGTATTGAAGTGCTCCTCTGTTGTGTGCATAAATATTTACAATTGTTATATCTTCTTCTTGGATTGATCCCTTGATCATTATGTAGTGTTCTTCTTTGTCTCGTATAATAGTCTTTATTTTAAAGTCTATTTTGTCTGATATGAGAATTGCTACTCCAGCTTTCTTTTGATTTCCATTTGCATGGAATATTTTTTTCCATCCCCTCACTTTCAGTTTGTATGTGTCCCTAGGTCTGAAGTGGGTCCCTTGTAAACAGCATATATATGGGTCTTGTTTTTGTATTCATTCAGCCAGTCTGTGTCTTTTGGTTGGAGCATTTAATCCATTTACATTTAAGGTAATTATCGATATGTATGTTCCTATTATTATTTTCTTAATTGATTTGGGTTTGTTATTGTAGGTCTTTTCCTTCTCTTGTGTTTCCTGCCTAGAGAAGTTCCTTTAGCATTTGTTGTAAAGCTGGTTTGGTAGTGCTGAATTATCTTTGATTTTGCTTGTCTGTAAAGGTTTTAATTTCTCCTTCAAATCTGAATGAGATCCTTGTTGGGTACAGTAATCTTGGTTGTAAGTTTTTCCCTTTCATCACTTTAAATATGTCCTGTCACTCCCTTCTGGCTTGCAGAGTTTCTACTGAAAGATCAGCTGTTAACCTTATGGGGATTCCCTTGTATGTTACTATTTACTTTTCCCTTGCTGCTTTTAATATTTTTTCTTTGTATTTAATTTTTGCTAGTTTGATTAATATGTGTCTTGGCATGTTTCTCCTTGGATATATCCTGTATGGGACTCTCTGCACTTCCTGGACTTGATTATTTCCTTTCTGATATTAGGGAAGTTTTTAACTATAATCTCTTCAAATATTTTCTCCATCCCTTTCTTTTTCTCTTCTCCTTCTGGGACCCCTATAATTCGAATGTTGGTGCATTTAATGTTGTCCCAGAGGTCTCTGAGACTGTCCTCAATTCTTTTCATTCTTTTTTCTTTATTCTTCTCTGTGGTAGTTATTTCCACTATTTTATCTTTCAGGTCACTTATCTGTTCTTCTGCCTCATTTATTCTCTTATTGATTTTTTCTAAAGAATTTTTAATTTCATTTATTGTGTTGTTTGTTATTGTTTGTTTGCTTGTTTGTTCCTCTAGGTCCTTGTTAAACGTTTCTTGTATTTTCTGCATTCTATTTCCAAGATTTTGGATCATCTTTACTATCATTACTCTGAATTCTTTTTCATGTAGACTGCCTATTTTCTCTTCATTTGTTTGGTTTGCTGGGGTTTTACTTTGCTCCTTCATCTGCTGCGAAATTCTCTGTCTTCTCATTTTGCTTAAGTTACTGTGTTTGGGGTCTCCTTTTCACAGTCTGCTGGTTTGTAGCTCCCATTGTTTTTGGTGTCTGCCCCCAGTGGCTAAGGTTGGTTCAGTGGGTTGTGTAGGTTTCCTGTTGGAGGGGACTAGTGCCTGTGTTCTGGTGGATCTTGTCTTTCTGGTGGGCAGGACCGCGTCTGGTGGTGTGTTTGGGGGTGTCTGTGAACTTATTATTATTTTAGGCAGCCTCTGTGCTAATGGGTGGGGATGTGTTCCTGTCTTGCTAGTTGTTTGGCATAGGGTGTCCAGTACTGGAGCTTGCTGATCGTTGAGTGGAGCTAGGTCTTAGCGCTGAGACAGAGATCTCTGGGAGAGCTCTCGCCAACTGATATTGCATGGGGCCAGGAGGTCTCTGGTGGTCCAATGTCCTGAACTCAGCTCTCACACCTCAAAGGCTCAGGCCTGACACCTGGCTGGAGCACCAAGACCCCACCAGCCACACGGCTCAGAAGAAAGGGAGAAAAAAAAGAAAGAAAAAGTAAAATAAAATAAATTAAAATAAAATAAATAAAGTTATTAAAATTAAATATAAAAAATCTTATTAAAATTAAAAAGTATTAAAAAAAAGAGAAGAGAGCAACCAAACCAATAAACAAATCCACCAATGATAAGAAGTGCTAAAAAGTATACTAAGATAAACATAAAAATCAGAAACTACTTAGTCTCATACAGCAAACACCAAGTCTACTGTTGCTCCCAAAGTCCACTGCCTCAATTTTGGGATGATTCATTGTCTATTCAACTATTCCACAGATGCAGGCTACATCAAGTTGATTGTGGGGATTTAATCTGCTGCTCCTGAGGCCGCTGGGAGAGATTTCCCTTTCTCTTCTTTGTTCGCACAGCTCCTGGGGTTCAGCTTTGGATTTGGACCCACCTCTGAATGTAGGTCACCCTCTGGCATCTGTTCTTCACCTAGACAGGAGGGGGTTAAAGGAGCGGCTGATGAGGGGGCTCTGGCTCACTCAGGCCGGGGGGAGGGAGGGGTACGGAATGCGGGGTGAGCCTGCCATGGCAGAGGCCAGTGTGATGTTGCGACAGCCTGAAGCGTGCCATGTGTTCTCCCTGGGAAGTTGTCCCTGGATCACGGGACTCTGGCAGTGGTGGGCTGCACAGGCTCCTGAGAGAGGAGGTGTGGAGAGTGACCTGTGCTCACACACAGGCTTCTTGGTGGCGGCAGCAGCAGCCTTAGCATTTCATGCCCATCTCTGGTGTCCACTCTGAGAGCCGTGGCTCACGCCCATCTCTGGAGCTTGTTTAGGTGGTGCTCTGAATCCCCTCTCCTCGCGCCCCTTGAAACAATGGTCTCTTGCCTCTTAGGCAGGTCCAGACTTTTTCCTGGACTCCCTCCCGGCTAGCTGTGGTGCACTAGCCCCCTTCAGGCTGTGTTCACACTGCCAACCCCAATCCTCTCCCTGGGATCTGACCTCCGAAGCCCGAGCCTCAGCTCCCAGCCCCCACCTGCCCCGGCGGGTGAGCAGACAAGCCTCTCAGGCTGGTGAGTGCTGGTCGGCTCCGATCCTCTTTGCAGGAATCTCTCCGCTTTGCCCTCTGCACCCCTGTTGCTGCACTCTCCTCCGTGGCTCCCAAGCTCCCCACCACCACCCACTGCCCATCTCCGCAGCGAAGGGGCTTCTTAGTGTGTGGAAACTTTTCCACCTTCACAGCTCCCTCCCAGAGGTGCAGGTCCCGTCCCTATTCTTTTGTCTCTGTTTTTTCTTTTTACTTTTGCCCAACCCATGTACGTGAGGAGTTTCTTGCCTTTTGGGAAGTCTGAGGTCTTCTGCCAGTGTTCAGTAGGTGTTCTGCAGGAGCTGTTCCACATGTAGATGTAGTTTTGATATATTTGTGGGGAGGAAGGTGATCTCCACATCTCATGCCTCTGCCTTCTTGAAGGTACTCCAGGGACATGATTTTTGAAAGGATGATCAAGGAAGGCCTCTCTGTTGACACCCAGCTTTGAGCTTCCCAACAAAATCCATTTTAACTTAACCTACTTCTTGCTCATAGCCATAGTGTGGAACCAATGAGCATGTTAGACACACAGACAGGCAGGAGGTCCCCAAGGATGAAGGGGGATTCAAAAGTAAGCCCCAACACTGGCAAAGTCCTGCCATAGGAAGGGTTGGTGGCCACCAGCTGGCTTGCAGAGCAGAAAGGATTTTTAGGTGGTGGGCCTGTTCCCAGAGAAAATGACCCACTAACTCAGAAGCTTAAGGAAGATGTCCTTACAACCTGTTTTATAGCCAGGCTTTGAAAGCCTTCCGAACACCTTCTATTAGAAAAGGAAATCAGGGGTGAATATCATACTGAGAGAACTTCAGTAGGAAGAAAGATGTTCTTTAGGATCTCACTGAAAATGTTTCCTTCATAAACTTGGGAGGTTATGCCTCTGAGAAAGGCACTAAAAGTAAAATAATAAGAAGACTCGTATTTTAGAAACAATCTGGAAGTCCATGCCTATCTAATGCCCAGAAAGAAAGCTTTATACAGAAATTGCCAAATATAATCTATTTTGTAACAATAAAGTGATACATCTGTAGTTCAAGTTTTCTAAAAGGTTTAGCAATCATACAAATCAACAGCAAAGAAAACCATTGCCCAAGTACATTTCTGTATTTTACTACTGAAGTCACCCCCAAGAGAATTCTGTGAAGTTGGGGGCTCAAGGAGAGGCCTCAAGGAACAGCAGGAGGAGCCCCTGGACAGGGTCAGTGCCTGAAGCTGGGAAATGGAGAGACTCAGAACAGGCTGGGAAGGGCAGTGAGAAGCCGCCAGATGCCCAGAGCCAAGAGGCTTGTGCCTGGAGGTGACAGGAAGCAGCCCGGCTGAATGGCATAGCTCACTGCTTGCTGAAAGTGCCATAAGTGGTGCTGCAGATGAAATTGGCAAGAAACTCGCAAGAATCTAACACTTGCACTGTATCTTCACCTCTCCCTCCCATCACCACTCCTGCTGTAGGAGAGTCTCAAATCTATTCTGAAGTTAACACTCCATCTCAGCTCAGGATTCACCCCCTCCTTCCTAGGCTCTTTCTTTCTCACCTGGTCTCTTCGACAAACACATCATCTCCCATTTTTGAGGAAAAAAAAAAAGAGAGAACTTTCCTTGGTCCTGCTTCCCTGCAAATTAGCGTTCCCTGGCTCCACTTTCCTTAATCCAGATTTTAAAGAAGTGCGTCCATGCTCACTGTATTTCCTTCCTCTTCTCCATTTTCTTCTTTAATGCCTGCCCATCGGCTTTCTGGTCCCACAGTTCCACAGAAACTTCTCTAACCGCCAGATGCTTTGCCAACTTGTGCAAGCCTTTGGTGTCAGCAGCATTTGTCACTGTTTAGCCATTGCCTGGACCCCACATGTTAGAACATTTGCCTCCTTTGGCCTACGTGACTTTGTTCCTTGGCCCCCTCTGAAGCCTTCTAACCTCCTTCCCAGTCCCAAGTGCCCCCACCACAACCTCAGTCATCCATTGGTGGAGATGAGACGAGAATCATTTAACTCACTGGGTGTTTTGGGGTCACACACTCTTTAGAGAATCTGATGGAAGTTTTAAAGCTTCTCCCCAAAATATGGTTTATATATACATACTCATGCATATGCATATACTTATACCTATATAAATATTATCTCAGGGGAGGCTCACGGACTCCCTAAATTAAGAGCCTCTGTCCCAGAGAATATACTTTTATAGAAATGTAATTATGATGTCATGTGGCTTTTCCATGTTGCTTTTAAACCACATGTTTCTAGTAAGCTCTTGGATTCAGTGGTGCTATAATGGTACAAAACACGTTATCATAAGGCAGGGGCCCAGGGTTCTCATCCCCATTTTCATACCTTAAGAGCTTGAGCAAGTCACTTCTCTAAACCAAAATTACCTCCTCTGCAAAAATGGGTGTTATTTCTACTCTGCCACAAAGGGTTGTTATAAAGATCAAATGAGATCAGGAATTTGAAAACATTTGGCAAACTTCAAAACATAAACCTGATTGCCATAAAAATCATTAATATTCTTAAGGTTTACCAGCTGGATATCGACATGGGTTTTAATCTTATCTTGAGCTCCATGTTATGATTTGACCTGCATCCATTTCCCAGTTTGTAAACTAGAGATGATAATAGCTATTCTAGCTACCTTGTAGAGCTAGTATGAGTATCAAATGAAATATGAATGTGGAGGGACTTTACAACTCAGCAAGACTGAGGCGCCTGCAGTTTCTTATCCTCTTTTTTGTCCCTCTCCATGTGCATTAATTGAGCTCCAAGAGCCCAACAGAATGAGGCTGTGCTCACAAGAGTCCCACCGTGCCCAATGATGGAATGTTCCTATGAAATAACTCTGGAATCAAATTAGACTCCAGTGAGTTAATCATGGATAATGTAATTATAAGAAGCAGCAAATAAATTGATAATAATTAGCTACTTATTATTTTAAAAAAGGGGCATGGAGAGAAAGAATATAGCATGCTAAAAAGATTATCCTTTGTAGAAATAATCACTCCTCCTGGCCACTTGGCCTATATTTGAACCCACCCCAAGGAACACTAGTGTCTCATTGGTATGCTGGGTTACTATAAAATACATTCTTACCTGAAATCCTAGGTTCACCCTGATTTATGAGTATTTGTAACCTCTGGTAGGTGTGCACAGGTTTGCAACTCCCCAAGAAAGAGCATGGTGGCTGGAATCATTGTGACTTCCTTGTTCACAACCCTTTCTTCCGTGCTCTGCTGTGCCAGCTGAGGTTCAGAGTGGTAAGGCTCAGGGACAGAGGCAGAAAAAGTAGCAAGTTTAAGTGGGTCCATCTCTGCCTTTTCACCAGGTTCTATCCAGTTTCAGAAAGAGATGGGATTTCCATGGCACTGTGGGAGGAATGGGATCAGCTATTATCTGGTGAGGACAAGTCAGGTCACTGTGAGGGTTGAATAACACAAGTAGCATTTCTCAATGGTCGTCTGGACGTGGCAGGTATGAAACTGGCCCTTCATTGCAGTGGTGAGGAGAGACGAATGGCTTGGGCTCCATATATAGGGAGTGGAGAATAAAGAAATGGGAGGGAAGATAATATTTATTGAGCCAAGGTCATTATTTCATTCAATCTACTCAACAATACCCTGTGGTATGGGGTTTATTGTCCCATTTTACCAGCAAAGAACCTGAGGGTCATAAAGGCTAAAACTCACCCAGGATTACAGATAGAGTAAGGAACAGAGGGACTCCAAATGCCAGGCCATTTCTACTCTAGCAAACTGGCTCACCAGAGGTGTCAGAGGCCATTCCAAGCTCTGCACACACCCAGAAAAAGACAAAGAGTGACTCTCCAGTTGTGTCCCGTCCAAAGATATTCCCTGATAAAGGGCCTTTGATTATTCTGTGATAGACACGTAAAATAGTTGAGTAAGAAGATTCCAATCTGAGACTTGGGCCTGTCACTTACCAACCGTGTGAACTTAACTAAGTCCCTAAAACTTATGTATAAAGTGAACATAACATTATCTCTCTGGGAAACATGTAAGTTGCTGTGTAGTTCAAATGCAATGATATTTGTGAAAATGCTTTGTCTTCTGCTTTACCATAGCCAGGTAGAGAAATTGGCATTGCCTCCATTCACAGAGCTGTAGGTGAAGGACATGTCCCTGGCATAGATACAGAAGAGCAAGGGCTGCAGAGGTTCCAGGACACTCGGTAAGGATGAAGCAGGAGCCCAGAATGCAGCCAAGGTTCGATAATAAGTTGCAAGGTCAGAGCAGGACTGGCAGTGACAAGGGCTGCTTAACACCTTCTAGAATTGGAGTGATCCCAGAGTCTTGGGCAAAGCTAAGTCTCCCTGTGTTGGGTCAAGTGGCTTCTGCCCTGGGGAAAGGAGAGTCATAGGGAGGAAGCTGGCACGTCGTTGCAGCTGGCTGAGCTCCAACTCTGCTTTGTGCCCTCATCCCTGAACATGACATCCTGGTTTTATGGCTCTAGAGAAAAGTATAGGCTGTAAGATCCTAGAGGGAACAGATTCTATCTTAAATGTTATTGGATTTCCCATAGAACCTAGAAAAAAAAGCACAGAGCTCAAATACGTGGTTCATAAAGGCAGGATGCTGTGCAATCCTTCTGTGAGTTCCCAAAACTAACTCTTCACATAAGGGACTTTTGTTTCAGGCAGAAGACCCTAGAGGGCTTGTTAAATAGGCAGATTCCCAAGTTCTATCCTGAAGATTCAGATCTGGGGGGCAGAAGTGAGGCCAAAATGTACATTTTAACAAACTCCCCAGTTGTTTCCAGGGCAGGTGAAAAAAACTTGCATTGGGGAAAAAATCCTTTGAGAAACTCTCTGACAGTCTATTGTTTCACTTACCATCTTGTACTGATATGACCTGTTTATGGGTCTAACCCCCCCCCACCAGACGATAACCTCCCACAGGGCAGGCCCTGCGCTTTCTCATCCTTGTACCCAGAGCCTAGCAGAGCACCTGGCATACTGTAGGTGTGTGGTTGGGCTCACCAGACCTGGAGGATGAACCCTAAAATACATCCCTTTCCCATAGGAACAATTTCATACCTAGGTTTACATTGTTAACAAAGGTCACTGAATCGCCATATACCATCAATAAAGACAACAATATTGAATCATGGGATGGGATGATGAAGTGATGCAGCTGAAAGTACCAAATCCATTCTTCAACAGCCATAAAGCAAAGGCACAACTCTGGATCTCTGCAATCATTTGGATCTACCAGACTATGATCCAACAAACATTCTGATCATCTGATCAGTGTAATACAGTGTAACTTACAGTCACTTTGTATAATAGATGAGCGAGAGGAGGCCTAAAGAAGTTAACTGACACACTCAAGGTTGCACCATGAGTCAGTGTCAGACCAAGAACCTAGACCCGAGTCTCTGGATTTTCTAGGCACTGTTTCCTTAAAACCACAAGATTCTGAGAAGAACCTATTTTTTTTTTTCAAGAATAATTAATAAAATCTTTTCTTTTTTTAATGCTTACTGCTTGCTACAGGGACATTTATCACAAGAAGAAGAAAGCATCATTTTAAAGTTCCCTGGACAGCTCTCACCAGAGACCTGGGCCATGGAAAGTTTTCCCCAGAGCCCCTTGGAATTCTAAGAAGAAAACAAAATTGAGATAATTAAATGTGTAATTACTGTTGATTGTAGCAAGCATGATTCTTTTAGGTCTGATTTATGATGCAGGGGCATGGTAGTGCTTGTGACATCTGAGAGTGCTGTATATGTTTTTTAGGATATTGAGACCCTTGTCTTGGCCCTGAGATTATTACTTAGAGGTAGGTTTTGTAGGATTGAGGTAAGGCTGCAGTGGATTTCACAGCAAAGCTCTACAAAGGACGTCTCCGTGTTACACACATTACCCACGATGGAATCGCCCTGCAGCTCTGCCCTGGCTGAGGGGGCGTCCCTTTTGCAATGCCACATCCCCCCAGCCAAGTGCTTAGCAGATCACACTAATGTGACTAACTCTGTGTTTTATGTATCCTCCTTCCCTCTTCTGTTCCTCTATTTTGGGTTGTTTTTTGCTATAATCCTCCTGTCTCAATGTTTCTCTGACTCGATAGGTATTCCTGCTACTATGTCAGGCTCTCTACAAAATGTATTCTTTATAGTCAGTTGTTAGGCCTTACCTCCACTTCTTTCCCTTATACAAAATCCCATGCACTCTTTCTTGGCAACTCCAGTTAAAATGCTACATTACAGAAGTGGGTGGACTCCATCAGTAGTAGATCTAGTGAGAGAGCCTGGGTCCTTTTCTTCCTTGCCACCTGTGCTAATGATTTGAAAAGAAATTTCTCTGATAGCTCACCTGCTGTTCTGCTGCAGTGTAATCAGCCTTATGGTTTCAGTATAGTTTTCTCCATCAAAAACCCTTCTCTCATGATGCTCCCCATACCACTGGAAAGACTGGGAAGTAAGACAGAAAAGGTTGTGTCCATTTTGCAGGTTCTGAAGCTAAGGATCAAGGATCAAGCTGACTTACCCGAAGTTAGTTGGTAACAGGGCCCCTTCAAGAACAACCACTTCCTGTCTCCTGGTCTAATGGTCCTTAGTCCTTATTTCTCTCTGGTCACACTCTTGCCATAGCTAAAATGTGCTCACAGGGTTGGCTGATGCATCCTCAGTAGGATGAAGGGGAAGAAGGAGGAAATCTTTGTTTTCATCTCCTGGAACATTCCAAAGGTTCCAGCTGTGGCTACAGTTCATGACTGCAGGGATTTTTTGCTTGTTTATTTTCTTTTGAAAGGTTCTATCTTGATTCCAGCAAACTTTCCAGCAAACAATACTTTGAAGCAGCTGGGTAAGGGAGGGCTGTTCCTTCCCTGTCATATGTCCTTAAAATAACAGAACAGGGGAGGCAAGCCCTGAGGGTCCCCTTGAGGTACCAAGGATAGCATAATGAATTGGCGAATCATAAACCATTCACTCCTGAGTTCCAAGTGATATGGTAATGAATTGCCAACGAGCCATTCGCCAGACTGCAGCCATATGGTGAGGGATGGGACCCTGGCACATTGTAGCCATACTGTGGGTTTGTCTGCATAATTGTTCCCATCCAGGACCTTCCCATCTCTATGGCTGCTAATTAACGTCCTGTTTAAGCTTCTGTTGTCAAAACTAATCATTTGTTTGTTTTATGCGAATAGGTCTTTCTCTTATCTAGTTAGTAATAGTGACCATTAAGAAATGGAACTGTGTTTAGTTCACATAAAAATATTTGAGTGTCACATCTTGCAGTACCCAGTGGGTACCAGGACCTAGCAGGGCTGGCCTCGGTAGCAACTTGATCCAGGAGCTTATTAAAACCAACAAATTATCATCTTTCCCTACAGAAACGCAAATGAGTATTCAGTTCATTAATTTCTCCATTGTTCTTCCTGTCTGTGGACATTACTCTAGCTGGATCTTTAGCTATAAAATGTGGATTTTATGATAGTAGTGATGATAATAAAAATAATTAGGAGAAGAAGGGGATTCATTTATCAGAATAAGACACCCTTTCAAACCCACACTCCCTGTTGGTTTGAGGAGATGGTGAAATTTTGGAAAGAACATTGTTTCCTTTCTGCTTCTCTGCTATTTTGTTTCCTTGCCTCTTTCATTGGTTTTCTTAGTCCTTACCCAGCTAGGGCTAGAAACAGTTTGGGGAAAAGCAAAGCAAAACTACCCTGGGAAGACAGGAGAATTAGGACCTGCAACCAGTAAAGAGCAAAGCCAATTTGAAAAGAATAAGTTTATTAAGGCTTTAGGAGAACAGCAGGGTGGGGGAGGCTACACCATTTACACGGTCCAGTGTGTGTCCAGTGTTTAGTCCCCCTGACCATCACCACTAAAGCACGGGGGGGGGGGGGGGGCTGACCCTTCATCGCCCCACATGCACCCTCTGATAGCCTTTTCCCACTAAGACTGCCTGTTATTCCTGTAAACTGATTTTTCTTCCATAACAATGTTGAAGAACATGAGGAAATGAGGTCAAAACAAAAGAAGATGGAAGTGAGGAAGCTTACAGGGTAATAATCCCTGAGATGTCCCTGGGTCTCTTGCTTCCTCTAGGACTCACTGGGAACAATCGCTCTGTTTCACAACTTTCTGCTTTCTCCCTGCATCCGCATACCACACCCCAGAAACAGCCAATGTGTTAATTGCAAGGTCAAGCCAGTGTCTCACGTGGCATCTGGGACATGGAGTAATGCAAACAGATTTCCATATGTGGTCCCTTCCAGTAGTCCTCGGCCCTGAGCACCCACACCACGTGAGAACTCGCCTTCTCGGGAGAGGCTGACGTTTTAATTGGAAGCATCTGTTGCCTTTTCTGTTGCTTTTGGCCAGGTTTGGTTTATTTGTTTGAGCCGGTGTTCGTGTACAGACCCGCCTGCGTGTTTCACAGGAGGCAGGACGCGAAACCTAGCATTGCCTCCTCTCTCATTTTCTTCCCTAGTAGCCGATGGGGACATGTGACTGGGCACTTGCCTTCACCCTGTCTGTCCTCTGTTTCTCTCGGCAGAATTTGGGCTGGGGAAGGCCAGGCTAAGAACAGAAAATCACCTTTCTGGGAAAATAGAGGTTTGGGGGAGAGAGGCCTGGCTCTCCGCACTCTCACCAGAAGATCCTTCAGCCTCCCAGCAGGAGCCCTGGTCTCTGTGGGGCCTCTCTCACCGTTCCCATGGGGTGTCCCTCCCAGCTTGACTCAGACACTAGCTGAGGTCACCATCTCCAAGTCTCCCCCAAGCCTTGTGCACACCAACCACTGAGACACTGCACTTCATTCAGAAAGGCTGCCTTTCTTCTCCCCATCAAAATTCATGGAGCCTTCCTATAGTGGGTTAACTGGTCTGGTCATACACTCGACAGTCCATAATCAGTGTGCACTGTGTTTTTGCTGTATACTGAGTGGCAGTGGGTTGAACAGTGCCCCCGTTCCCAAAGATGTGTTCACTGGTAACCCCAGAATGTGAACTTATTTGGAACAAAGGTCTCTGTAGATGTAATTAAGGTAAGGATCCTGAGAAGAAATCATCTGGACCAGGGTGAATCCTAAATCCAATGATGGAGGAGACAGAAAAGCAAATGACAGAAAGGGATAAAGGCCATGTGAAGACAGAGGCAGAGATTGGAGTTAGGCTGCCACAAGCCAAGGAGTGCCAGGAGCCATCAGATTCTAGCAGAGGCAAGAGATGTGCCCCTAGAGCCTTGAGAGGGAGCATGACCCCACCAACATCTTGATTTTGGACTTCTACCTTCCAGAACTGTGAGAGAATTAATTTCTATTGTTTTAAGGCATCAAGTTTGTAGTAATTTGTTAAAGCAACCCTGGGCTAAGGTGACATAGTGTGTAAAATTCTAAGAATGAATTGGAATGAGTTGGAATTGGCTTTGGACTTGAAGTTAGGGGGCCTGACTTTTCCTCCATAATCTACTGTGTCCCCTCAGGGAGGCCACATAAGGCGCCTGGGCCTCAGTATCCTAGTCTGTCCATTGCAGGAAGTAGACAGGACATATCTATGATCTCCCATGGCTCTAGTATTGTTTTGTGTAAAAGAGAGAGGTCATAAACACAGAGGATGATGACATTGTAAGCCCGAGTGCCCACCTTGAAAAGCAGACTATAAAGGGCATCTCGGATCAGAAGAGAAGCAAGTTCAAGTGCGGTAGAGCCAGCCAAGGAAGGCCCCACAGAGGAGGCAGTCTCTGAGCTCAGGCACAGATTGGTAAAGGAGAGGAGCAGAGAGAGCATGAGAGACCAGGGCAGGAGCAGTGAATGCGAAGGGCTTGCATGAGCAGTGATGGTGGGGAAGTGGCTGGGAGGGAGCAGAGAGGACCACGGGAGCACCACCACCCCACTCACCCGAAGTCAGCCTTTGGTCACTCTGCCCCACAGCCAGGGTCCCAGCACCAAGACGTGTTCTGCCCTATAGGAAAGATTGGGCTGCCCATCTACCCACACATATCCACGCATTAAGGAAACACTCACTGTACACCTACCAGTGTCCAGGGCACTGAAGAGTCGGTGATGAGTACAGCCTTGGCCAGCAGTGAGCTGCAATCAGGTGGTGGAAACAGACCATTGACTGTGTAACTATGTTCAGAGTGGTAGGAGTTTTAGTCAAGAATGTACACAGAGTCCTACCTCAGTTTGAGGAGCTTGGCAATCTTCCCAGAGGAAGAGAATTTTAAGCTACCTGAGAAATGAATAAAAGTTGGCTAGTTGACAGAAGCGGTGAGAGCTTCCCCTTGGCTCTCCCTCATTTGAGTATGTATAAAATAAGGAAGCAGAAATATACAACAAGAATAAATAAGAACAGTAAGAAAAGGCAAGAAGAATAATCAATTAGAAAAACATGGCAATCTGGGGCCATCTGGCACAGGGGCAAACATCCTTGCGCAAACAAAAGCCTTCCAGGTACCATGCTGAACCTATAATACAAGCTTAAAACAGATTCAGCATACCCTGCTTTTCTCAAAGGTAAGAAAGACTGGAATATTTTTCAGAAAGACCAATACCCAACATCATCAACAGAGGCATCGCAACTCCATGGAAAATTGATTTGGGTAGGCTGACCTCTTGAGCCTTCTGTGTTGACTGTTGACAGGCTGGTCCTCATCTATGTTCTTGGTGTGACTTTCCAGTCTCTCTCTCAGGTTTTGGGAGAGGGTCCTAAGTTCCTCAAAGGCAGTGCCTTCATCTTTCCTTTGCTTGCCAGCCTACTTATGGGTATCTATCCACATACAAAGTTTTCCTCTAGAAATAGACACTGTTTACTTGGTGAGTCCGATTCAAACTTACAGCATCCATCCATTCATATAGACCACAGAAAGCTATCTGAAGATACTGACTCAGTAATTCAACAAGACTTTATTAAGGGCTCTTAAGTTCAAAAATCATGCTCATAAAAAAACACCTGTCCTCAGGAAATTTACAATCTACTTGTGAAAAGAAGACATAACCATGTAAAAATGTAAACAGAGTCACAAAATGTGGGGATATTTGGGGATCACAGATGAACTTTGAGTTGATTTCATGGATAGCAAAGCCAGCATCCTCCAAATTGTTGCCTTTAGGTTCTTCCAAGGCAAAATGCTGGGATGGAGGACCCTTGGCCCTGGCCATGGGATTGCAGATGATGCTCTTTCTATCCTGGAGCCTCCAGTGTAGCCAATCACCTTGAAATCTCTTTGAAATGAACAAGAAGAAAAATGAAGACTCCACATGCCCCTTCATGGAATACCTTTCCCGGTCTTACCCAACTCATCTGCAGACTTGGTAGTTTCTATCACATCTCTCTTTCTAGACAGGTACACAAAAGGAGATGGACCAACCTCTCTGTCTCTGCCTAAATTCATCTCTGTCATCTCCTCCAAGACCTGTCTGTCCCTCTCTCCCTCATTCTCCACAAGCCTCCTTTCTGTGTTTTCCTCTCTCACTATCTGTCTCTTTCTGTTACAAAGACACAATTATAGTTTTCAGAGAAATCCGCTACCCTCGTCATGGTAAGCCTCAATTGTAGTTTATTAGCATGGAGGAGATCAAGGTTTTAAGACTTTTTTTAAAAAGAGGAAAAGACATTTACAGGAAAGCCAAGATAAGGTTGTGACTGATTTGAGGTCACTGAGGGGACAGGGAAGGAGAAATAAACTGGACAGGATGGAATAGTGAAGAGCGGGAAGGCCGAGTTATGTCATGTCGGCCATCTGCTGCTCCAATGGCCATGACTCTGCATTCTGTGGGCCCTCACCCCTGCCTCACTTAAATTGTTCTCACAGGAGGTGTAGGGGCCTGAAGTCTTGAGAAGTTCTGTTGAGATAAATTCTGTTAGTGGAGGAGTCTGACTCGGTAACCCATGCAGTTGCTTCTCCTGGAGCACAGAGCATCGTGGGTCACTGGCTGGAGAAATGAACAATGCTCCTTCAGTTCAGGACAGGGATGGGGGAACCTTAAAGAGGATCTGATCTGCCCTTAACAGAGAGGGAGACTGAGATCTGAGAGGAGGGTACCCAGAACCCCACACCAGCTGGGGACAGAACCCAACCCACCTCCTCTCTCATGTTCCCACCTCACTCTCCTCTTTGATGGAAAGACAAGACACTTGACCCCTCTGAGCCTCAGGGTCTTATCTGTAAAACTAGGGAGCATGGGGGAGAGCATTTCTGAGGGCTTCTTATAGGAATAGTGTTGTTTACAATTATTCTCACATTTAAACCTGACACAGTTCTGTGTTTTATAGTGGTCATTAAAATTCCCACGTTATAGGGTAGAAAAACAAGTCTCTGTGAGATTAAGTAAACTTCTTAAGATCCTGCAGCTCACAGAGTTGGAATTTGAACCCTGATTCCAGTGATTTATCTTGTGCTCTGCACCTGCACCCGACACACTCACACACACACACACACACACACACACACACACACACACTGTACTTAGCATAGGCTTGGAGGAAAATGAGATGAGTATGGAATTGATGGCCAAGCTCTCCCACACTCCCAGGCCCCTTCAAGCTCCCTGCTCCTGACCGAAACCAATGGCGTGTCGAAACATGTTGCCATGTCGACCAGAGAGCAGCCTGGCCCACTCTTTCATGGAATATCACAATGTCACATTCCCCTTTGCCTGCCTCCAGAAAGTGGCCAGCACTCCAACCAGCTACAGAATGAAGAGGCATTCAGCTGTGCTCCCCACACTCAAGTGTCTGCTCCACGAGGACAGAGGCATCAAAATGCGCAAAGCCCCTCTCAGAACAACCAAACGATCCCCTGAAGTCAAAGAAGAAACTTACTTGGAAAGATGACAGCTCCCTAGCTCTTCCTCATCCTCCTTGCACAGCTCAGCAGCATTCACAGCTGTCATTTGCAAAGGCCACTCCCCGGCTGTGGCATCAGGACACCTCTTCACCAGCCAGTGCTTGGAGCTGGCTGCCTGGTTAGACACACTCACTCACACACATGCACCATTCCCGTTATTTTTAATAAGACTTCTTTATTTTTGCCTTCTCTCCTGGAAATCCAATAGAGTCCTCTGCAGGGCAAAGGTCAAAGAGACAGCCACCCACACCAAATGATTCTACAGATAGCAGAAAGGTCCCGCTTCTCAGCTCATGTATTAACTCCCTTTAATTGATTACTGAGTCACTCTAAGCCAACAGACCCGCTCTTTTTCCAGCCTTCCCAGGGTGCATTACCTGGGCCAGCGAGTTTGGCACTTGATGCATCTTGGTACTTTTTTAAGTCCAAGGGAGCACTTTACCATGTATGGCCTTGCATTATTATTTAACTCTTTACTATGTGAGGAATTTTTCTCCTTACTTAGGTTATAGCTCTTAGATAGGGGCAGGAACTATACTGGGGGCAGTGGATCTCTGAGATTCTTAAATTTATATAGCAGTTTAAAACTTCTTTTTCAGATTCTTATACATCACTCATAGTGGTGGATCTTTTCAGGGTAACTTTTCCCTAGAAGACCCTTGTCCCTCAAATCAACCCCTACCCCTCTTTTAAGGCCCACTTCAAATATTTTCTTTACAACATCCTGGCCCCATCCTCTACTTCCTGTGCTTGATCCCATGGCCCTTTATTCGCGCCTTTATCATTGCCTCATCACAGTGGTTCATATTTATCTGTTAAATTTCTAGATGTCTCTCCATCCAGAAGTTGACCAACAGGAGGCACCAGGTGCCATAACCAAGAAGAGCTTACAGGACAAGCTGGGATCTCAGCATATGTGCTTGAGGGAGAAGGAAGTTGGAACTAGGTGGGAAAGGAAGGGGGAACCAACCCAAGTGTCCCAAATTTTCCCAATAAAAATTCTCCCATTTGTGTCAAGTACTGCCCCCTGAGAGGGGTCTTTTATCAAAAGCACTGCCTTGGAAGAAGATAGAGATCCCAGCGGGTGTGATGATATCACACAGGGGTTGGGTCTCTGTCTGTATTCAGAGGGTCCACTTTAGTGGGCAAAGCACCACTGTGGGAAATGCCCAGTAGACAAGAAGTGTTTGAAGACAGATGGGCTGTGGCATCAAGACACTGACTCATCAGGGTACTCATGGCAGGACCTCATAGGAAGCCATAGGGAGAAAAACAGGCCCTCAGCTCTCAGGAAAAAATGCTTAGCAAGGGCCCAGCAAAGCAGACCAAAGTCTGAGATGCTGTTCCAAGTCCAAACAGGAATTCAGAGGCGGGTAAACTGAGGCAGGAGCCAGCGTGCCTGTATGGGAGCCCATTTCTGGAAAATGAGAAATGCTTGGAGACTGTAGACCAGTGCCCATGGAGCATCCCTGGGCAACAGACTAATTCCAGTCCCCATCAAATGATGGAGGTGAGGCTCCCAAATGAGTTCTTACCCTCATGAGGTGTAGCTCAGGAATTGGGGTGAACTGAACCAGCATGGAAAGAGTGGAGAACAAGGGAGCAAAGCCACATGGGGTAATTTCCTGGCCAGAGGGAAGAGTCCTTTCTTATTTTATGCCTCCCACACCCAGCAAACTGCCTGATCCATACCAAACAGACAAGAGAAATTTGTTGGAGTGCAGTTTAGGAGTGAGAGAGGTTTCCAGACACCTTTCCATCATTTTGGCAGGTAACTCCCAGCTTTCCTGGCCACACCCTGCTTACTGGAACACTTCGTCCAATGCCACAGAGAAAATGCAATTCGTCCTCTGTATTATTACTCATTACCATGAAAAATGATGACTTGATAGTCTTCCAGCAAGAGAGAACCATCTATTTCATTTGGAAGTTTGGTAATTGATTAGGGCAATAGATTTTCTTCAGGGCAGCCTCTCTGAGAGAGTCTGGCTCGGGCACAAGATTTACATACATCAGGCTCACTCTGCCTTCAGAGTTTGTCTCAGAGGATGAGATCACAAGGCCATTACTGGAGTGGGTGGTGGGCTGCAAGGGTGGGGAGGCACAGGGAAATTCCCAGACATCATTTCTCAACATTGAGGACCGTGTCTAGTCCACAGCAGGTTCAAGTACTTTTCTGTCAGCAACTTTTAGGTAAATCCATTACCAAGCATCTGTGTGCTCTGAGATGTGATCAGAGCAAGTGATTCTTTGAGGGTCTCTGCTGACCAAACTTCAGTGTAGATGGGGCCCAGAAATTTACCATTAACCTGTGTGGTCCCCAGTCTGAGAGGCGCCCAACAATGGCCTGAGTGCAGTGATATCCTGAATGTATATCATGGGCCCACTGTAGAGGTCAGCGGAGTCAGCTGTTAACAAACACTTGGTCTCAATTACAAACTCCATCTAAGGCACGTCCTGATCTTACATACAAACCTTCACTTCTGACTCTCTCCTGTGTCTCTGGATCAAAGTCTGCTCCAGGAAAAACTTTCAACCCCATTATTTAACCTCCAATGGGAACATAAATCATTATATTCTCTTTCCCTGATGAATCTTTAAGCCCTATCACTAAATCTCTGATAAAGACATTTCTAGCATCGTTGTATTGATAAGATATATGGGGAGGGGATGTAAATGTACTGGGGACAGAGCACGTTTTGTAATACCATTGTGTAATGACACTTCCTTTCTTTGCATCACAGTACTATCCTCCAAATTAGTTAGGGTCTACAGGATTCAAACACAAAGTTGACTGTGATATATTTAATTACAATAACAGCAGTTTGAATTTAGCCCCAAATGCAAAAGTTGAAGGGTAAGAGTGTTTAGATCTTACCTTTGTATATGTAAAGAACAGATGCATGACTTTGGTCTATATTAGCTGGCCCCAGTTGTCTGAGCATTCTCAATAAAAGTTGGGTTTGCACAGTCAGGACTGTGGCCTCATAAAGAGTAGGGACACAAAGGCATATCTCTGGGCTGGTATGAAAGAATGAGATATTCATCTGGTCCATAACATTCTCACTGTCCCTACTCAGACCCATGATGGAAGAAGTTTCTCCCTTGACGAGTTGAGGATGGACCCAATTTCCTTGGGGACCCCACAGACTAAAAGAACATCTCCACCCCCTTGCCCAGAGTGGTAAGAAACTGTAACATTTTGGGTCTCTCCTCCTTCTGCCCTGCAGCTAGTAGTTTCATCTAGTTCTAATTGAACTAATAGCATCAGCCACAGAAGGAAGAAAAGATTTCCCCAAGGATGATATCATGGAGGTAGATATCTACTCTGATAAAATGTAAATCTGGCCTTGTAGATGAACTTGCCTTGTTAGAAAAGTGCTGTATATACCTTATACAGAGTTTAAGGTGAGAGTTCTAGGGTAGACCTGACCTATACTACTTGTTGAGCAAATGGTGAGACTGGGAATCATACCTATCGATCAGCACATTTTATTGCACATCTATGATGCACAGTGCAAGATTTCATGAGAGATACAAAGATAAATAAAGCCCAACCCATGCTCTCAAGATTTATGTGGAAACCCACCCATGAAGTAACTACCACACACTTCCTGTTGCTTATATGGCACTGAGGTAGTTACTAATATATCCATTAATATCCATTAAAATGTTCATTAATATATTTTTTAAAAATGGATTTATTCCTACTTATCATGACTACCTTCTTTCCTCTGTTCCCCAACTTATCAAAAATAGAAAGGTAAGCATCAGATTCAGTGATTCTCCTGAAACCCAATATGAAAACCATAAGAACCTCATTAAGCATCTTGATGGCTTTCTCCTGGGGTAGGTGGGGGAACCTGTTGTTGGAAAAGGAGAGCATTCCATGCCCAGGTGTGCTAAAGTAGTTTGTGGTGTGTGCTTGGCACCACGACAGTGCCCAACACTAAGTAATCTGTCAATAAATATTGGTGTAAAGAATGAATGATTGATTGAAAATAGAAGACTTTTCAAGTGCTCTTAATACAGCTACAGATTCTGGATACTATGATTAAAGTAACTGCCCTGTCATACCTAAGTCATCACTAAGTTAGAATCAATTTTAAGGGGTGATGATGGAGAGTGTGGACCGAGTGCAAAGTTGGTATCCAGAGACCTGAGTACTAAGCTTGATTAGTACTTACTAACCAGGTTGGCCTTGGGAGGGTCCTTTAATCTTTCCAAGCCTTTTTTCCTTATGAATTAGACTGCGGGATGGAGGACAAGTAGAGTCAAGAAGGGGTGAAAACAGGAGGAAGAAACAGAGCAGGAACATCCCAGTCCACACTCGGGGGTCCTCCACAGCTCGCCACAGGTTGACTGCAGACAGACCAGGATTGGGAGGGAGGCCTGGGCCAAGGCGCAAGTGGGTGAGATCATTGGGGTTGAAAAACTGCACATCACAGGAAACAGGACCCAGAGGAAGAAGGATTTGATAGACTGTTCTTGGAAATGACGCAGGGCACGCTCTACGCTCCTCTCCTTTAAGTTATCTAAGGATGAGAAGCTCCAACACCCAAACTACCTGGTAACTATAGGAATGCCTCACTGTAAAAATTCTAAGTGGATAAGTAGTGTGAAAGTCTAACAGTATAAGTAATTGAGTTAACCATTGGTATTTTCCCCTAAATCCCCTTTCTGGATATTGTCTTTACAAAACTTAACATTTCAACTTTCTGGAATTGAAAGAGGGTTTGCTATACTGAGTACAAGGCTGGGGCTAGTGAGGAGAACATTAAACTCATGCAGAATGTACTGAATTTCCATTTTTTTCTTTATTTCCTTTCCCTCTCCCCACTACTTTCCTTCCCTCCTTCCTTCCTTCCTTCCTTCCTTTCTCTTTCTTTCAGCCAAAAGTCTGACAATGACATAAAAAGGAAAGGTCACTCAGATAATACCTTGGAGACCTTGGTTTTCCTCCCAGATTTGCCACTAAAATAAGTGTGAACCTGGTGAGGTCTCTTTTCTCTGGCCCTCAGCATCCTCATTTGTAAAATGAAGGGTCTGAACAGATCAATGATTTTTCAGATGCTGCCTCAGGAAGCAGAGTGGGGGAAAAAAAGATCACAGTTGGGGTATCCAATCCTCCCTTCTCTCCTCAATCGAGGAAGCTTGTTTCTCGTCTGTTTTACACAGGGGCAGGGGAAGCGTCATAATAGTTCATTTGAAAAAAACAAAATGTTCTCTTTGCTTTTTAAAGACAAAATATTAGAAACCCATTGGGCTAGTTGATCTTGACGGTCCTTTCCCCCTATAGGGCAGTAGGTTTCTTCTCCTTATTGAGTTTCTGTCCTGTGAAAGACATGTGCTGCATACTGCAAAGTACAAAGAAGGGATGTAAGACAGAGTTGGTGGCTCCAGGGATCTCACACTGCTCCGAGATTAACCAAGGAGGTTAAAGTAATGTTGGGGGCACCAAGGCACACAGCACCCTGAGAAGGAAGAGACCAGGGAGGGCTGTTGTGAGAAGAGAAAGCTTCATAGAGGGGTGGCAGCTGAGTCACACCTTGAAGGATGGGCGGTCCATTGAGAAGAGAAGGGAGAGTGCATTACAGAGAGGGGGCCACGGCTCCCTCCACTGTCCTCACTCGGGCATCTAAGACCTGGTGCGGGGATGCAGAGAACAAGACAGGCAGGTCCCTGCTCTCATGGGACTTACTGTTCAGGGAGAGTGGACAAGTCACCAAAGGACACAGTGGGCTCAGGGCCCAGTTCCACTTGGTGAGCTTAATGGTGACAACAGAGCTTTTCCCACGAATTCATTCGACTCCAGTTAGCTTGGGGAAGGCCGCCTGAGTCAGCAGCAGGGCAGACAAAATGACCTCCGAAAGTAACTTCTCCTGAGACACGGCCCTGGCTGGGATTCTGAGACATTCCAATATCTGCACAAAGGGCAGGCCCACCCCCAGCCAGACTGACCTCAGCCTTGACTCTCCCCATAGATAATTACGCCTTTACGTCTCCAAAGCAAGCCTGTGCAGTAACCCTTGGAAGTGACATGGCATTTTCTGATGGGAATTAAAGGCTCTGAAGTAGCCAAAAGGCTTCTCAGCAGGAGGGCTTTTTATTCTTTTAATCATGGCATTAAACCCCAGGCTAGCATTACCTAAACATCTAAGCTGTGACCCAACTTGCCAATTAGCTGCTTTTGACAGACTTTATTGTGGCCAGAGCCGGTTTCACCCTGATGTGAAGGCAGCCACCAGTTCTTGGCTAGGAGTTGTAAATCCTGGGACTCAAGGAACTCTATACCCTGACCTTCCCTCTCAGAGCTTTCTCGCCTCTGGACTGGTGCCTGAAATTCTTCCTTTGGGATTTGGGACTTTCTACTGAAGACTTTAATCCCTCTTTTCCTTCGGAGGGAATATTAGTTAGGTTCACAGAGGTGCAAAAAATATAAGTTCACTGGTTACAGAGAGCAGAAAACAAGCAACTTGCTCAGCAGGACAACTGCTATAAGAGTAACGTGATTTATTGCAACTGTTGTAGAAGATCATTGAATTGGAAGGTCCAAATTAATCCTGTGTCTTAACTTTGACATCTTAAAGTAGATATCTTAACTCTAAAATAATAATAATAATGAACACAACAACTAGATTCTATCTGCTTTCTACTCCATCATAGAGAATAAGGAATAAGATGCATAATATATTTTCCCAATTGCAATCCCATTCTTTAAAAGATCTGTTACCTGCCAAAGCATAGATAACAGCTCTGGGTTACCACAGCATTTCTGAGACATCTTTGAGATGCTCCATTTCTTTCCACAGGTGATACAAATTGGATCCCTGTTCACCATGGGCTACACACTTAAGTTTTCATACTTTATTAAATACTGTGATTTTTTTAATTGATTATAATCCTTCAAAAAAATTATACACCCATTTTTTGCATGTACCCAGTGTTAAACTGCAGCATAACTCCTCTGTGATAGCATTTGTACTCAGTCATGTGTTCATTCATTCAATCTATTTAGCTGTCAAGTACAGTTCTAGACACCAAGATTACTGTTGGAAAGACTCCTGCCCACTCTTGCAGTCTGGAGGTGAAATAGACATATTAGTAAGTAGCACAGCCCTATAACTGCTGGGATGGAGTAATAATAGGGAGAACCTAGCAGAAGGGACTCTAATTGGCCTGGGCCCCCAGGAAAAGCTTCAGAGAGAAGTGGTTCAAGTTGATGCTGTCTGAACTCACCACTGATGGTAAGGGATTAAGACCTTGTGACCAGAGCTCACCTTCCTTTGTGTTTTCACAAAAAGATGGATAGTCTTGGGGACTGGAGTTGAAATTTTTTCTAGTTCTTTTCTTACGAAAAAAGACTAGGTGGATCTCAGGTTTCTGGACACCTCCTCAACAGAGTGCCACCTTAGCTCTTTCTCCCTGGAGAGCACAGCCGAAGGCAGGCAAGCTGGTTTGCACAGGTGTCAGGGAAAATGAGATGGTCCACCCTGCTTCTGGCAGGCTGAGAGCCCCAGCTGGCTGTGGGCCAGCCTGGTGGCATGCAAGTAATATAATACACAATCTAAATGCAAACGTTTGGGGCCTGTTCAGGGAATCAATTTACAATAAGTATATACACTCATTTACAAAATAACAGTGTGCTAGAGTATACCACATTGTAATTGGAAACTAAAATAATACCAGGAGGAATAATCATTAAAAACTCTTCTCCAAAAAGCTAAGAATAATATTAAGAAAATAAAAAATGTCGTCCATCTGCAGAGTTATATCCTTAGGGAAGCACTGCAGGACACACTAACAAGCAACTGAATCCATGTATAAATGAACTGAATCCACGAAGGCGAGAAAAAGCAAGGTGGGGCTCAGACTACAACAATCTCCCTTGCAGATTAGCTAACCCCTGAACCAGGAACAGTTCCATTTGATCGCTTCTTGTAGGAGATGGAATACTCCAAGGCTGGACACAACACTCGGGAAATTATCTGCCCGTCCGCGGAGTCCCCAGTGTTAGTTCTGAATTTGGATCATCCTCTCCCACTTCCACACCCCCATGACCACACGTACCATTCACGGAAGTGTATACACCCACAGACACACACCCCTCACTCGCTCACACCCCAGCGGGTATCCCAGACACATAATTCACTGCTTGCTGTTGCTGGTGAAGGGAAACAGAATATGACACCCCAAAATATGTCTCTTTCGCATAAGGATTATCTTGAGCTGATTTTTTTTTACATCTTTTTTTTTTTAATTTTATTTATTTATTTATGGCTGTGTTGGGTCTTCGTTTCTGTGCAAGGGCTTTCTCTAGTTGCGGCAAGTGGGGGCCACTCTTCATCACAGTGTGTGGGTCTCTCACTATTGCGGCCTCTCTTGTTGCGGAGCACAGGCTCCAGACACGCAGGCTCAGCAATTGCGGCTCACGGGCCCAGCTGCTCCGCGGCACGTGGGATCCTCCCAGACCAGGGCTCGAACACGCATCCCCTGCATTGGCAGGCAGATTCCCAACCACTGCGCCACCAGGGAAGCCCTGATTATTTTTTTTAAAAAGACAGCCACAGGAGAAGCTCTGAAAACCAAGTAGAAGTTGCCCCTTTGTAAGAAACATTTATATTTGTACAGGAAATCTTCATTTGTATGGGTGTCTTCTGTCCCTCCCAGGAAGGGAAAGAGATTCTAAATGTCCAGAAACTCTTTATCAATGGAGAACACAGAGACTTATATCTGCATTACAACCTTACCCTTGTTTACTGTGCCTTTCCTTGGTAACCTCCCATAACTGGCCCTTCCCTCCCCCCACCCCACCCCAGCATCTTTTGTCTTTAGCTGAGGATGTTATTTAAGGTGGTGACCTTTTCAGACAGTTACTCAGGTTTCCTGGTATCTCCCATATACATAGGAGGTATACATGTTATTAAACTTTGTTTTTCTCCTGTTAATGTCTTTTATTACAAGGGTGAGTCAGCCAAGAACCCTAGAAGGGTAGAGGGAAAATTCTTTTTCCTCCCGTACATTGGGGAAGAGTCCCTGGCAGAGAACTAATTGGGGTAATGGATAGAGGTGAAGACAAGGAAGAAATAAGCTTATAAGCCACAACCTGATGCTTGGGAATCAAAAAGATGCCAAGCCAAATATCTCCTGGCTAATGACTCTAGGAAATTAATCTAAGGGTTCAGAGAAACCCCACCATGCTGTTGCTCAGGGACCAGCTGGCCTCAGGGGCCTATGGTCTGAAAGCCCCACAGCTGTTAGAATACTTTGGGTTCTGCCCTAAGGTGAGTCTCTGAATGAGGCCAGAGTCAGGTGGAGTCCTGAGCTAGGAACTAACATTCTGGTGCCACCAGGCACCTGGCAGTGGCATCAAGCTACACCCCCCACCCCAGCTCCTCTGGGCTTTAGCAGATCTTTGCATATGTGGATAGGAGCTGGCAGCCACTGTTCCCTTCACGTGCCGGAAACCACACCTGCGGCATGCTTAGAGCTCTTTGGGCCAATGTACATGCCTTATACATACTGCTTGGTTTAAGTTCCTAGGGCTTAGGGACCATAGTTGTGATGTCTATGGAGACTAAACGATGTTTTAACCATAGTCTTGGAATGAGCCATTCAGCCCTGCTAGGCTCCACCTGGCTCTCCTCCCGCCATCAGTGTGGATAATAGAGACGTGGTTGTGAGAAGTGAAGCCCATCATCAAATAGGCATTGAGTCCCTAGTAAGTGAAAAGCTCCAACTGAAATCTCAAAAACTCGTTTCAAAAAAATGAACATACTACACTTGATTGTTGACAGATCACCTGATAGAGAACTAGGGTGATGTGTGGTTCAGGTCATGGGTCAATAGGCATCCCTTGACCATACCCCTGTATCCCTCACAGTGCCTGGCATAGTGCTTTTTCATAGTACTAAGGACTATATTAATACCTTTTGAATGACTGATTAAGTGCACTTAAAATTGCATTTCTTTCTATTCTTTTCAATTACAATTTATGGAATAAACTCTTCATGAGTGAAATGGGTGAAGGCACAAACTTCCAGTTGTAAAATAAATGTCATGAGGAGGCAACATACAGCATGGTGACTATAGTTAATAATACTGTGCAGCATATTTGAAAATTCTAAGAGAGGAGGTCTTAAAATGTCTCATCACAAGAAAAAAATTCTGTAACTATATGTGGTGACGAATGTTAACTAGACTTTATGAGATCATTTTGCAATATATACAAATATCAAATCATGATGCTGTACACCTGAAACTAATATAATATTAATGTCAATTATACCCCCCCCCACAAAAAAACCCCAAAAACCTCTGCATGTACAATGAGTTAGATCTTTATAGAAAAATGTTTTTCTGGGAGTATACATCCTAAAGAGATGTGGCCAGGGGGCAAGAAGCAACATGGTGTCCCTGGGAGAGCGTGAGATTTCAGCATCTGTAAACAGGGCTCAAACATGTCTGTGACCTGGGGCAATTCACTTAACCTCTGGGGACATCTACTTCCTCCTCTCTAAACCTAGAAGTAACAATTTACCTAATTTATAGGTGATCATGAAAAGATCAGGGAAAAACTTAGTTAAGTGGCAATGCTATGCCAATGTAACTGTTGTTATCACTACTGTTGCCTGAGGCTTGCTGCTTTCTCCTGAAGGACAAAGACGATTTTCTCCTGCCCTGCAATAGCGGAGCCCCGGTGCTTGAGTGCTCCTTCCAGCAGTGGTGAGGGGTGCGCACACCTCCCCCAGCCTGTCTCCTCTGAGCTCCCCTGGGATCTGGACAGCTCGTCCAGGCAAGAGTACTGTCTGCACCCAAGTAACAGGTTCACCTGTGGGCTGGACCCACACCCTGCCCCTCCCACCACCCCAGTTCTTTATCAGGTGACTGTCAACAATTAGTATGGCCCTATTTTTTAGTCCCTTTTTGTTAATTGACATATAACATTATATTAGTTTCAGGTGTACAATGTAATGATATTGAATAATGATATTTGATATTTTTATATATTGCAAAATAATCACAATAAGTCTAGCTAACATCTGTCACCACATATAGTTATAATTTCTTGTGATGAGGGCTTTTAAGATCTACTCTCTTAGCAACTTTCAAATATGCAATACAGTATTATTAACTGCAGCCACCATGCTGTACCTTACATCCCCATGACTTATTTTATAACTAGAAGTTTGTACCTTTTGCTTGTACCTGACTCCCACTTCTGGCAGCCACCAATCTGTTCCCTGTATTTATGAAGTTGTTATTTTTGTTTCTGTTTTTGTTTTAGATTCCACATATAATGAGATTATATGGTATTTGTCTTTCTCTGTCTGACTTATTTCACTTAGCGTAATGACCTCAAGGTCCATCCATATTGTTGCAAATGGCAAGATTTCTATTTTTTGTGGCTGGATAGTATTCCAGTGTGTGTGTGTGTGTGTGTGTGTGTGTGTGTGTGTGCGTGTATGGCATCTTCTTGACAGGTTGTTTTCATATCTTAGTTATTGTAAATAATGTTGCGATAAACATGGGTTGAAGATATCTTTTTGAATTAGTGTTTTCGTTTTCTTCAGAAAAATACGCAGAAGTGGAATTGCGGGATCATATGGTAGTTCTATTTTTAATTGTTTGAGGAAACTTCACACTGTTTTCCCTAAAGGCTGCAACAATTTACATTCCCACCAGCAGTGCACAAGAGCTCCCTTTTCTCCACATCCTCATCAACACTTGTTATTTCTAAGTCCCCATATTTTTGAAGGGAGTTTTTGATGTTTTAGTTGGGACTTTACACCAGGAAGGTCTCAACGCCTACTTGGTGATGGGCTTTGCTTCTACAACAACCATGTCTTGATTATCCACACTGATGGATCTGGGGAGCGGTGCCAGGCAGAGACCAACAGAGTTAAGTGGCTCATTCCAAGAGTATGGCTAAAGTATCCTTTTAGTCTCCAGCATTGTGCCGAGGACTCTTGGGGATACAGAAAACTCACCCTCAGAGAGTACCCAGGGTTAGGGACAGAGAGCCGCAAAGGCAGAACTGCAGTGACTGTGCAGTGAGGAAAGTGTGATACAGCTCAAGGACCTAAGAGTCCTTGAGAGCAGGGAGAGCCTCAGAGAAGCTTAGAAGGTTGGGAGAAGCAGGAAATAAGAGAGACATTTGAGGCAGGAATAGTAAACTTGGAAAAGACCACCAAGGAGGAAGCCAGTTTCTTTTTTTCCTTTCCTTTTTCTTTTAATTTTTTAAACTTACCTTTCAAGCGAACCAATTTAATGTGAGATAATGTCTCGCTCAAGTAATCTTCAAAATTCACTGATTTCCCTAAACTAGCAAATTGCAAAGTTCAACCTGCATCAAAATCATTTGGTGAGTGTGTCAAAAATGCAGATTTCTACAGAATCAGAGTCTCTGGGGTTGGTCCCCAAATCTGCATGTGTACCAAACAGCCAGGTGATTCTAGGGACTCAAGCTGAGGGAGACAGGAGGGGGATAATGAGGGGAAGGGGACATCACCAGAAGGCAAGAGCATTTACCCGGAGACCTAGGGGGACTGGCCTGGAACATTGCATTCGCTCGTTGAGCAGATGTCTCATTTGGGGGCATCTTGTCGTGGAGGAAAGAATGCTGGGCTGGGAGTCAGGAGACATGGGTTCTGATCCTGCCTTGACTATTTGCCCCCTGAGTACTGTTAAAGCAGTCATGTACCATTTCTGACCCTCAGTTTGCACATCTTATTACAGGAGATAATCCCCCAACTGGGTTATTGTGGATTTCAAATAGGAGCATGAATGCTAAAGTACCTTCAGAAATATAAAGTGCCATGAGAAGCAGTATCATGTTATGGGTGTGATGTGTTGTGAAAAGAAAGTGTTTCTTACCATTCACCTTGATATCCAGAGCAGCTAAGCCCTAGAAGCATAAACAGAGTAAGCCTCTGAGAAAACATCTAGCTTGCAATGATAAACTCAAGAAGGTAGCTCTGGCAGGCTCGCCTTTAACGTTTCAGACCAGGGTGAGTTTTAACCCTGCCCTCCTCGGCACAGCGGCTTCCTGGCAGCACCCCTCAGTCCCTGTCTCTCATTCTGCTTGACCCAACCCCCAGCTCCAGCTCTGGGCAGGAGCAACCCTACATAACTCACTACCCGGAATGGAAGGGCCACGGAGCACACTTAATTCTGCACTAGCAGTTCCTGGGAAACAAGCCTAGTTCTCCATTGTCCTCTGCAAGAAGCTGATGGTTTTGGTAATAGTACTTTGTTCAGGAAATTCCATTCATGTATTCATTCATTCATTCTAGACCACAGCTATTTATTGATTTTTTTGTATGCTTTTTTAAAGCTGATGTTGTTTGCTGCATGAGGATTTTTGTTTGCTTGCTCGCTTGCCTTCCTCAGACTCTCATCTAATTTCCCAGTTCGCACTGACATGTGGGTCATTTGAAAATCATATTACCCAACAGGCTACACCCCACTGCCTTGGGTAATGGAAGTCAGAGGACATTTTTAAGGACACCTGGTTTAGACAATCTGGACTGCTTGGGGCTCCTATCACTGCTAGCTCCCAATGCAGAACATACCATGGCTTTGCACATGTGCAGCCCCCAAAACTGGCCTATTTTAGGGTTCAAGTTTGGAGCAGTCCAAGTGTCTTATCAGGACCCCATGGATGGTCTATAGCAGGCTGTGGTCTACACCAGCCACTAAGGTAATGGGAACTTAGGTGTCTCCACTTTCCAAACTGGGGAGGATTGTAGCTGATTCTCAGTTTGAGGAAGAGATTAAATAAATAAAGGGGGAAAATGCCAAGAAAGTCCCTCTAGCCTCCGATCCTATGCTGGGTCTGGATAACCCAACCCAGACACACTGCTGGTGTGGGGAAGCATCACAAAGACAGGTCACTCAGGGCAGCAACAACCAGAGCACCTTGGTGGCCACCATCCTCTCCCCCAAATCCTTCCTGACTTTAGAGACTGGGCTCAAATGATGCATCTTTCCTGTGACCCTCCCCAGCCCACAACTGCTTCTGTCCTGCTGTGGCAGGTTGCGTGGGCCTCTGCTGAGGTCTTCCTTCGTGATGTTTTTCCACTTTTCCTGGACCATCAGTTCTCTGGTCACATTTGTCAAGCACTTACTCAACACTAGGCCCTTCCTGTGCGTTTTATCATTTAATCTTCACATCCATCCTCTGAAGAAGGTTTTGTTATCCTGATTTTACAGATGAAAGGTGCAGAGAAGTTAAGTAACTTGCCCAAAGACACATCATTTGTAAGAGATGGCATTGGAATTTAGCCTCAGGACTGATTACAAAACTAGAGCTCTTTTGAATATACTGTGCAGCATCTAATACCTGCCTTTTCTGGCCTTGGAAGGATTGGCAGTAACAAATATAAAGTGCCTGGGACAGAGTCAGGTAGTTTGTAGGTGCTCAATAAGTGATCTGTATTACTACTGCTCTCAGCCTTGGGCTGTGGGTCTGGATTGTTTATAGATCTCGCCTCCCCTTGAGCCTTGAACAGGGAGTGTGTTTTATTAATTTAGTGTCCTCAACACTCCCAGTGTCTGGCTACACGATGCCTTGTATTCATGAGGTCCTTGATAAATGTCTGTTGAATTACATTGCACTGCATTGAACTCAACCAGGCCTTGAAGACCCAGCAAGGTCTGAATAAGGTTGGAAGAAAAGGTGAAGGCAGTAAGAGGGATATGTGCTTGACTCAGTGTGAACCAGCCCAGCTGGAACCAAAATGAGATGAATGGTTGGATAAGACCCCATGGAAGCTCAAAGAAGCCTGGTCACCCACGGCAGGCAAGGTACATTGACCTCAGTTCCTCATCCAGCTCATGGGAGGGCCAGCAGCTATCAGATGAGTATGAAACTTTGACCTTTCACTGTTCTTCTTGAGTTCAGAGCTCATTCAGAGAGTGGGTGATGCCTTAGTGGCAAGAACAAAGGCCCAGAGAAGAAAACACACAGGTGTGGACCTAACTCTACTAAGCCCTTAAATGATTCCCCTACCTTCTCTGGCCTCAGTCTCCCCATCTATAAAATAAGGGGTAGGCATCAAGGCCCTGCCTGTTCCTACATTCCGTGGTTCTGTGACTCCAAGTGAAGTTTAAAACTCAGAGTGTCTTTCCTTACAATGCTCTACAACAGCACCAATTAGCCTTTTATCAACCAGCAATAAACAACTACAGTGCTCACATCAGTGTCAGTCACTGTGGAAAATACAAGAGGAGGAGAAAATGCAGTCTCCTGTCCTCAAAGAGCCTAAATCTAATATGGAAACCAGAAGAAAGCTCCTGAAACCCCTGGGGAAGAGCAAGGCCAGGGGCACTAAATGCTCACGTGCAGGCTCCAGGTTCAGCAATCCCCAACTGCAGCTGAACTCCCCCAACAGAACCTCCCTCCTAGCCCTGGACAGCAGGACAGGCTGGGGAGAGACATGTGGGATGGACGGCAACCAGGGTCTCACAGAGGTGCTGCCAGGGCCTGACCCAGGTTACGACAGGTGCAGGCAGGGTAGCTCATAGGCCAAGGGGAGCAAACGACTCCCAGTGGTTCTCTCTGAAGGCATTCGCCCTGTTCCCTATAATTCCTTTACTGGAAGGGGCCCACCCAACTGACTTTCTAGCTGGTTCTCCAGGATGGCAAAGGCATTCTCTGCTCAGAGTCATCAAGAAAGTTTCTTTTCTTAGATGGTGCTTCAAGGACAGGCAGAGTGAGCCTTGGCTTCCACATTCGTGTCTGTCTTCTGTCTAACTTATTGAAAAGTTCCTGGCAACGCCTGGACTAGTTCTTGAGATTCAGCGGGAGATGCCTGGCTCCAGCCAATTTGCCTGCTCCTAGATCCCTCCTCTGACACTTCCTGCCTCTTCTGTGATACCAGATCCCTCCAGTTCTTCTATTTTCCTCTCTGAGAGCCCCTGTCACATCTACCAGCTGGCTAGCTACTCCTGTCTCCCCATTGCAACCTCAGCTTTGGCCTAGTACCTGGTCACTAGTGAGACTCAATAAATACGTTTAATTAGTAAATGAATAAATGAATCTAGAATATTCAAAATAGATGGAACAGATGCCTTAAGAGTTCAGGGGCTCCAGCTTTGCCCTAATTACAGAGAGATCTGGGTCCTTTCTGTCTTGTGCCAGGCCCCTCCCAGCTTGCTCTAGACTTCAGATATTTGTGGGAAAACACCAGCCAGCTCCTCTTGCATAGGATAACTTTTCACACATCCAAAGAGCACAACCATTATCACATCTGATGGTGCAGTGCACAGTGAAAATAGCACAAGATGTGGGTTGGAATCCTAGCTCCTGCCACTTACTAAACCTTATACATTGAACAAGTTACTTAACCTCTTTGAGTTCCTATTCCTTATATGTAAAATAGAGATAATATTTACTTCAGAGTGCTATTGTCAGGATCAAACAGAAATATGTAAAATGTTTTAAAACATAAAATACTAGGAGCCTGTGCGGTACAGTTCATGTCACTTCTCCTCCTCCTGAAGCTGAAAGTCTTTTCCCCACATTTTGCCTTACCCCTCCCCTAGTCCAACCTTGAAATGAGAAACCTCTGCTTTTTTTTTTCTGACCCTGGTACTTAGGGTTAAAGAAAAGCTTTCTTCAGAATTCAGTGAGGTTTCCGGCAGGAGTAATTCAGGAAGCTTACGGCATCCCACCCATCTTCTTCTGACCACACGTGGTCACCAAAATGGAAAAATTTGGAAATCCTAAAGCAGATGACTCTGTGCATGCATATGTGTGTCTGTATGTGTGTGTGTGTGTGTGTGTGTGTGTGTGTGTCTATGTGTGTCTGTGTGTGTATGAGAAAGAGAGAGAGAGAAAGAAAGAGAGAGAGAGAGTAAGGTTCACTATTATCAGGTGAAATGCCATAAATTATCCTCCCTTCTGTCCCTGCCATCCTTTAAACTCTCCCTCCTACCTGCCCAGGGGTTCTTTACTGTGGCTTCTGTCGGTAATGAAACAAACAAAATAACTTGCAGTTACTCGTAGAAATAAGCAAATGAAGCAAGGACTTCATGGGATCGCGCTGGCCTCTTGTCTCTCCATCTCCCTCTCCTGGGAAAGGTTGGGTGGATTGGGCTGCAATGAATGATTGATGATAGTTACACTGGTACAGCCCCCCTGCATGTCTTGAAGAATGTCCCTTTTCCTATCACTTCCAAGCTCCCTAGGGATACACAGCTTAGATATTCCTTGGCTCCGTTTCCCTCTATTACTCTTTATTAATTCCTTTGACTTGCTCTGAACATGTGCCAAAACCCTTGTCCCAGTCACAGAAATGACTTTTACTTTAAACCCTATAGATAAAAATAATTATCTATCTACCTATAATAATTTCAAAATGCTCACAAACTTAACTGACCTATTTGCTGTGCATTCCAATTAGCATTTTGTAAATCTGCTCAACAATTATTTTCACATTTTAGATGAGACTTCTAAGAGCAGGAATAAATTTTCTGATAGCTTCCTGGATGAACCCTGGCCCATGAACACGCCCAATGCAACAGCAACTCCAAACCTCCAACTGTGCAAATTTAAATTGATGGCAGATGTGTCGTTTTTAATGCAGTTGGTGGTGGCCATTTTGTTTCTAGGTGTTTTCTGAGACACGATGGAATTCAAGGTGCATCTTGGGGCTCTGTAATGTCGCAACAAGTCTCATTGAAATCAATCTACTAGTTCAAAGGATATTTGTAAGCAAAAAGGAAAATTAAAATGGTCAATAAAAACACCATTTACTTGGTTAAATGAAGAAAGAAGGCATATGGTATCGAGACTTTCTTCTTCCTGAGAGATAGCTTCAGAGAAAATGAACAAATGTTGAGGCTATAAGTATTTGGGTTATGCAGAAGGAAGGGTCTTTAGCGTAACATATCTTAGCCTGTACAACCATTCTCTTCCCAACAGTGACCCCTCATGGTTTATAGTCACTGGGATTTCCTGTCCAGCTGAAGGAAATAAAAAATCCTCTTTGCTGGTGCAGTCTGAGAGAACTATGTGTGACGTGGCCGGGAGTAATGGTCAGGACAGTTTAACACTGCAGCAAAATGTCAATTCCTAATTCTGTTTCCTAATTGGGTGGTAGGCTCCTCTAACCCACGAATCAATAGACCCAGACTAACCATGCTTGGCACTGTGGGGACACGGAAGAAAGAATCACGATATCTGAGTCAAGTAGTTTGTAATTTACTTGGAAAGATAAAGAAAGTAACCAGAAAATCCACTAAATGGAAAGCAGTAGGGCCAAAATAGTGATTCAGATAAGAAGTGATATTGGAGTGAACTTGAGAGGTCAGCAAAGAGATACAGGGTGTATAATATTAGGGAACTGAGCCATAAGGAGAGGGAGGTGGGTAGAATGTGACTTAGCTGCAACAGAAAGTTCATGCAGAAGAGGAAGGGGAAATACCTTGTGGACAGGTAGAATGGAACAAGATCGCAAAGGCCTTATCGGTGGGCTAAGGGGGGTGGATTTTAACTTTCTCAATCTTTTATGATAATCTGGAGCAGAAATTTTACAGGCAAAGAGGGAGCTGCTACAAAATTCACCATGACCCGATACAGAACGCAAATAAAAAAATATAATTAAAGGAGGAAGTATTGGACAGGAAGAAGATTCTTCAAAATCAGAATAATAGATGCTGGATGGATAATAATGGAAAGTTATAGTCATAAAATATCAGCACTGCAGAGATCTCAGGGATAATCTACCAAAGCCTTCATTTTATTGGTCAGGTAACTAAGGCCTAGAAAGGAGCATGTCTTGCCCAACGTCACACAGCTGGTGAATGACAGAGCTGAGATCTTTTCCCAAGAATCCTCCAAGAAAAGAAAGCTTGGCTCTGTGTCCTGTGGTGGCAGATTTATGGAGGTTTTGTTGGGCAATAGGCTCCTGAGTCCTTAGATGGCACCTCTCAGTTAGTTAATGAGAAAAGCTGACAAATCCAAGACTTGAGATGCTTAGGAACAGAGCCACCTTTACGAGCCCATTTTTTCATTTCAAAAATCTTAACAACACAACCCCTTAGATGTCTTATTTGTTGTACTTGATGTTAATGATGTTGCAGAAAATAGTGTAAGAGAAAAATTAAAAGACCAGGATCCCCCGAAACTAGCAGTAGCAGTAGAATTACATAAATTACCCAGTTCATACCTTAACCTACTCAACTTTTTCACGAGAAGAAAGACGACATTTACAGAAAAAATATAAATCTCAGTCTTTTCTACAGACCCATGATATGAAAAAGACATGGCATTTGGAGTTCAAAGCCCCCAATTCAGTTCTAACCTGGACACTCCTAGCAGCTGTGTCTACTTGGGGAAGTCACCTATTCTAAGCCTGTTTTTTCAACTGTAAAGTGGAGGTAGCAATATCTGGATCTAAGGATTGTGAGGATTAAGTACAATATTATATTTGAAAGTGCTGCAAACTGATATATAAATGTGAATGACTGCAGTTCATTAGTCTTCTCCACCGCCTAAAACTTCTCTCCTAGAAAGTTAATCTTATGGCCAAATCAACAGCTCTTTCCTAGAAAAGAAGGTTTACTTATTGAGGTAGTCTTGACGCCACCTCCAAGGAATACTGTCCTGTAATTAAGGCAGAAAACTCTGTGTGTGTGTGTTGCCCATAGGACCACCACTAGCCTCAGGGGCTCTTAAGACATTCCTGTTGAAGTTATTTCCCCCTTCCTCCAGACAGAAGAAGCCCCACACTGACTTGTTGGACTTTAGCCCACACTTGCTCCATTGGCCAGGTGAACCACTGTTCACGATAGCCATGTGTGTGTGTGTGTGTGTGTGTGTGTGTGTGTGTATGTGCAGACACACTTCCTCAGTCTCTCTAAGTCTATGTGCAAAGGCATTCTTATTTCAAAAGCATTTCAAGAATTCCTCCTAAAAGGTATCTTTTATTATCTGAAAGGCACAGGATTGTTCTAGATTTAAGCAGGAAGGTAGCCGTTGGAAGGTGCCATTAAACTTTCAATGTCATCCATGTAGTTTCAAATTCAACTTCAAAATCCATGTTGCTGAAAAAGACCCACTGATATCCTGACATCTTTGGATTATACCAGTTACCTTACCTGGGCTAAGAACCTGTAGCATCCATGCTGTCCAGGAGTGCTAACACATAGGGTCATAAATCACATACAGTTGTATTCTATTTCAGGTCACTTCATTAATGGATTAACCATCCAGCCAATAGGAACCTCCACTCCCAGTTAACACACACACACACACACACACACACACACCACACACACACACACACACACACACCACATTTGTTTCTATCAAAACCTGACTGGTTCATTCTGAATCAGAACCATGGACGATATTGGAGATATGACAGTGAGCAATCCCTGGGCCTGGCAGTCAATTTCCTTGGAGCCTCAAATATATTCAATTAATTTTAAAACAAACAAGAGTCCAACGTGTGCTAGATAGCATCCAAGGATGGCCACCATCAATTCCTCCTTTCCGTATATGCTTCTCCCATCCAGAATGGAGGCTATTTCTCCTCCTCTGGGGCTGGCCTGGTGACTTTCTTTGACCAATAAACTGAGATGAACATGAGTCTGTGTCAATTCCAAACCTAGAACAGAAGCTTTCATATTTCTGTTTTCTGGGGAAGCAGCCACTGCACTCTAAAGAACCTTAGGCTAGACTTCTGAATGATTTGATACCACTAATCACTCTTTCTTTCATGGAGAGAAAGAAGCCACACAGAGAACCAAGGCATCAAACGTACGGGTGAAGTCTTCTTGCACCTTCCAACCCAGCCATCAGCTGAATGCAGCTAAGTAAGTGACTCAGGGAACAAAAGCTCTGCTCAGATTCCTCACTCACAGAGTCAAGAGAAATAACACATCTTTGTTTGGGGTTATTTATTCGGCAGTAATAAATACCTGAAAAAAAGTCAGTGGTGGGAAGATGAACACAGTCAAAACAACTATTTAGCCTTGTGCAGTAAAAGATCTTTAAAAAAGAAAATACTTCACTACGATCTACTTCTCCTTGGTTATTGGGCCATATACTGACACAGGTATTGAGTATGTGACCCTATATGAGGAAGCGAACAGGCTGGCAGGAATCCAAGAGATGGAAAGTGTGGCTCCTACTACCCAACCTGGTACTTTCTTAACATTTAGGTTGTTTTCTACATAAGAAAATATCTAGGTTTTCTATTTCTTTGGCCCCTTCTTAGTAAAGACATCTACATATTGTGTTGGGCACATAATAGGTCATCAATACACATCAAGGAATTATTTTTCTGAAGTTTAACCCAAATGTCAATCCCCAGCTTATTCCAGCCTCTCCCCCTGAAATCTTTAGCCCTGTCACACTGTGGCCCAAGACTTAAGGTTGAATTGGAGTCAATCAGTCAACAAGATAAAAATAGTTTTGACTTAACAAAGGAGCCCAAGCTGTGGGAGGGTGTGGTGTTCTCAGCACACCGATCCTGTATGGGACTCCCTCTCTGAAGCTCTTTGGTGGAGAGTTGCCTTGTGTCTGAGGGTTTAAAATAAAAGAGTGTCTGGAATGGACAGAAGTCTCTATGGACTTCAATTTCTCCAAATAGGCGTAAAACCTGGCCAGGGTCCCAAGGCAGGCCTAACCTACAGAGCCAGGCATCCAGATCGTTCACACATACTATTGCAGGTGGTTGTCACTGATCCAGCACCATTCTCTGAGAAGGAAGACCCTGCCTGCCTAGTTGGTAGGTGCTCCATAAAGATTATTGTTCAATACATCATTGGAAAACATGATAAGTAAATTATCCAGGAATTAAAAAACACAACCCTTCAAAATATTCCTTCTTTTCATTCATTCATCAAGTGTTTATTAAGAATCTGCTGTGTGCTATGCAATGTGCTGGGCACTGGGACACAGAGGCACAAACCAAAGTTCTTTAACTCAAATGAATCTCATCAAGAATAACCTTTTTTTTTAAATAATTTTTTTTGGCAATCTTCCTGACAAAGATTATTTCCTCCTTACTTTCTTATAAAACAAATGTTGAAATTGAATGTAGCCTCTTCTCCATAACACATCACTGAAGAGTGCAAAAATCTCATGAGTTACGTGAGGCTACCTGTCCTAATATAAAAGTGTCCCTCTATTACTGTGTTGGGTCTAGACAGTTTTTCTTTTTCACCCCACACTCTCAGCTTTGTTTCTTCTTAATGCCAATGCCTCTCATAACCCAATTTTAGATCTGATTCTCCATATCTAACCTTCTGTAGGCTTTGGCAATCATCTATAACTAAACATATTGGAACCATGTGTCGAACAAGAGTCAATAAAGTGCTGCATGACAGCCTAAGGGGAGAGAATGGTACATGGGTTTTACTTATTGCAAAAATTCTGTGGGAAGCTATTTCAGTTGTTTGGAAGGTTTTTGTACTTGCACATGGGGTCCAAGATCTGTGTTGCTACTAGTTCGGCCTCTGAATAAATGGGGTGCTGAAATATCATTTGGGCATTATTCTTGGTGAGACAAAGCATTCAGGTTAACTGAAGCCAGAGGAGCCCCAAGTATTCTGCTACACAGAAGTTTCTACAAAACTGGAACCATTTCAAGTTTGGATGTGTCCTTTGAGAACCATGATCAATTTCACAGTCTATGTGAATTAATGCATTTGACTATTGCATCACCCCTGGCTGGGGAGAGCTCATTAGAAATCATCTTCCTTTCATTTAGAGTCCAGAGGCCAGGGTCAGAGACTAGTTTCAGAAGAGGTCAAATGATGCCAAGTGGCAAGCTGGAGCACTGAGCTAATCTCATCCAGGGGTTTGCACTTGAACCCCATTTTTCCTAATGACTAAATCTGGCTCAGCAGTTTCATAAAGCCAAACATGCCAGACTCAAGAGCCCAAATCAGGAAGAGGATAGAAAAGGAAGAAACACCCTTGTTTAAGGTCTCAAGCTGTCCTGGGCTTTGGGCTTCACATCAAGGGAAGAGAGAGAAGGTGAAATTGTGACTTTGCTCAGGGAGGCACTTTGAGTCTGAGGAAGCAAAGCTGCAACTTTGGAGCTGGGAGAGACCTTAAGGTTTATTTTGTGTGCACTTTCTCTATGAATTCCTCTCCCTGCTCCTCATCACTGTAGGTTATTTCCTTATGAGACCTCACTGGAGCTGGAAGGGAATTTACAAAAGAGTAGCAAATGTTAGAAATAGGGAGCTAGAAGGGGCCCAAACGCTAAATAGTTCAAACATCTAGGGCTTCCCTGGTGACGCAGTGGTTGAGAGTCTGCCTGCCAATGCAGGGGACACAGGTTCGAGCCCTGGTCTGGGAAGATCCCACATGCCGCGGAGCAACTAGGCCCGTGAGCCACAACTACTGAGCCTGCGCGTCTGGAGCCTGTGCTCTGCAACAGGAGAGGCCGCGATAGTGAGAGGCCCGCGCACCGCGATGAAGAGTGGCCCCTGCTTGCCGCAACTAGAGAAAGCCCTCACACAGAAAAGAAGACCCAACACAGCCAAAAATTAATTAATTAATTAATTAATTTTTAAAAAAAATTCTTAAAAAAAACATCTAAATGTATAGATGGAAAAAAAGTGCAGAGAGGTGCATTGATTTACTCAGGAGAGCAAAGTTTGTTAGTAGCTAGGTCAGAATGCAGACTCAAGCCCAGTGGTTTTTCCACCAGACCTTGCATCTTAGTTCAAGGTGCTATAACAGAATACCATAGACTGGGTGGCTTAAACAACAAACATTTATTTCTCAAAGTTCTGGATGCTGGAATTTTAAGATTAGGGTGCCAGCATAGTCAGGTTCTTGGTGAAGGTCCTCTTCCTGGTTTACAGGTGACCATCTTTTCATTGTGCCCTCACATGGCAGAGAGAAAGATCATCTCTCTTGTATCTCTTTTTATAATGACACTAATTCCATTCATGGGGGCTCCACCCTCATGACCTAATCATCTCCCAAAGGCCCCACCTTTTAGTACCATCACATTGGGGGTTAGGCATATAAATTGGGGGGGGTGGGCACATTCAGTCTGTAATATTACATAATACAGCTTTATGAGCTTCTTCATTTTATTTCACCACAAATACCTATGGTGAAGGCCTTATAAATTTATTTTTTTATTATTATTATTATCATTATTATTATTAAAGAAGTACACACTTAAAACAATAGCATGTCAAGTCTCAAAGGAACTTTAGAGTTATTCTGGTCCAACCCTCATATTTTACAGATACTTGTTAAAGATCAAGGAAGGGCCTTCATGGAGGATATGGGACCTGGGCAAAGGATTGAAAATGGAGCGGGAATATATAAAATTATAGATTTAGGAAACTCAGAGATCATTAGTCCTACTCTGCCTTAGATGAGAGTGACCCTGAGATTAGACAGGGGACCTGGCTAGTTCATGGTCAGTTAATGGTAGAGCTAGCTCCTAAATCCTGATGCCATTATTCTTAGTGCTGTTCACTGCACCACAGGGCATCTTTGCAGCCATTGATGGGGAGAAAAAAATACATCTTTCAAATATTAGCATATTGTAAAATCACAGTTCACTGGAATTCTCAGGAAATGAAGCATTCTGGTTTAAATGAATTAGTTGGTTAATGAGACCCGAGGTCTGTTCCATGTCTGTAATTCTTGCCGACTTTCCCATCTGCTATGATGTCTGATCCTTTACAAAGAGGCAACCAGAAAGCTCTTCCTGTTTCTGCTCCAGTTTTTGGAAATCTTTCCAAAACGTCAGATTCTCATTTTCTTTTTATATTCCGTCAAGTCTAGTGAACATCACTGGGCCTTTGTTTGCTGATGAAGGATCTTGCTAGTGCTATGTAATGCTTGCTATTAATGACAAGGCTGGGATAGATTATTTTACGCACTTCCATTATTTCTGACAACTTTTCCAACTTGAGCTGGATGTAACAAATAGACAAAGATTTTGTTGAAAATGTAATTTGTTTCTACCTTTTTCTAGTCTGGAGTTTCTGTGATGGGAATAAAAGTTAAGAAATTACAGTTCATTGAGTTCCCATAGCACAAAGGCACAGTTCCTAAGCGATATTCTCATTGAATCCTCCTCCCCACCCTGGGAGGTCAGTTCTCATTTTTCAGATGAAGAATCTGAGGGTTAGAGAGGTTAAATAACTTGCCCAAAATTGTACAGAGAAAGAGTGATGGGTCTAGGATTTGAACCTAGCTCTGAGTATATGGTTAGCAACAACTATGCAAGGGACTGGGGGTATATTTCTAAGTATTTAATGTTGAGCAAAAGTCCCAGAGTTAACAATCCTATGTGGAGGCAAAATGGAAACATTCTTTATCTTTTGGGGGTCATTTTTTCTGCCTGGGCCTCAATTTCCTCATTTATAAAATAGGAGAGGGGAGAAGTGAACCAGGCCCCTTCTTACTAAACAGTCCTTACCCACCAGCATGGGTGCCTTTTCTTTTCCATATCTGGATTTGGAACTACAGACAATGAAGGAGACATCTGTTTCTCATTGTTTGAGTCATTTAATCAGAGAGACAACATGGCAATGAATGAGCAAGTAAAGAACAAATGGGTAAGATGGACCGCCTACATTTTCTCAAGCCAAGAAAACACACATTAATTGTGAGTAAAAAAACCATACATTCCAGAGTCTAACCTTCACAAGCAGGGATGCTAGGAGTATTGACTTCTTCCTTCTTCTAAGCTGTCCAAGAGGGCTTCTTGGAGGAGGTAAGATTCTTTGCATTGTGTGAGAGAGAAAACACTCTGAGTAGTATCAAAGGTGGTGTGTTCTAATATCTATTAATGCTGAGAGAAGGCTCCAAGGCAAGAATGGGATGGTCTTGAGGAAGAAGGTGTGAAGTGTGTGTTAGTTTCCTGGGGCTGCCATAACGAAATCCCACAACTAGATAGCTTAAAACAACAGAAATTTATTCTTTCACAGTTTTGGAAGCTAAAAGTATGAAGTCAAGGTATTGGCAGAGTTGCTTTCTTCTGAGGACTCTGAGAGCAAATCCATTCCATGCCTCTCTCCTGGCTTCTGGTGGTTGCCACCAATCTCTGGCATTCCTTGACTTGTACATGCATCACTTCAATCTCTGCCTCTGTCTTCACATGACATTTCTCCCTATGTGTCTGTACTCTTTTTATGAAGACAATTAGTCATATTGGGTTCAGGGCCCACCCCTCTCTAGTATGACCTCATTTTAACTTAGTTAATTCCATCTGCCACAATCCTATTTTCAAATAACGTCACATTCTAAGGTACTGGGGGGTTGAGACTTCAGCATATATTTCTGGAGGACACAACTCAACTCATTAAAAGGTGAGAAAAGCAGAGGGGCTGGATGTTAATAGCAGCTAAAGACCAGAGGAGTGGAAATATTCAGATTTGCTGGATTATGAGGGCAATGAAACAGAGGTTACTAAACGGCCAAAGGCAGATCAATCAAGTACATTCCCTAAGCCCTGGTCTCAGCAGGGCCTGTCACTGGATGCTGTAGGTAGGTCATCCTCTCATGCCTTGAAATAACTTGCAGTCCAGATCTTACAAGGAGAGGGACTGCATCCGCTAAACAACAATTCAGATGACAATGCAAGGGTTCTCATACACTGTCCTTCCTCCCTCCCTTCACTATCTATCTTTCCTTCCCTGCTTCCCTCCTTTCCTTCCATCCTTCCTTCCTTTCTTCAACAAATATTTATTGACTACCATTATGTGCCAGGTAGATAGTTCTAGGTACTCTGTTCTAGGTGCTGGAGATATCACAATAAACAAAATAGACAACAACCACCAAAAATCCTTGCTCTCATGAAGCTTATATACTAGAAGATAATGACAACAAGCAGTGAGCATTAAAAAAATAAATCATATAATACATTTGAAGGTTTTAAGTGTTTTGTAAAATGGGAGGCAGAAGGGGGGCTTGGGGGGGCAGAAGGGGGACTTGGAGAGCAGAGTATTGAAGCCTGGGGGTTCAGGGAGTTGCACTGCATGTTTTAATAGGGTTGTCAAGGTAGACCTCACAGAGAAGGGGACGTTGAAGCAAAGACTTGAAGGAGGTGAGGCAGTGAGCTGTGTAGATAACTGGGAGGAATATTCCAGACACAGAGGAGTCGGTGCAAAGTCCTAAAGTGGGCGTGTGCCTGGCAACAAAAGGCCCACGTGGCCCTGTGAGGGGAGGCAGTTGGGGAGAGGCATGGAAGATGAGGTCGGAAAGGAATAGGTGACACCTTGTGGGCTATTTAAGGACTTTGGTTCTTGTCCTGGGGAAGTGGTGAGGCTTTGGCGAGTTAAGTTTGAAGTGTCATGATCTGACTTACATTTGACTGGCATCCCTGGCTGCTGGATAGGGAACAGACTGCAGTGGCAGCGGGAGGGGCAAGAAGCAGGTAGGAGGCTGTAGTTAGCATCCAGGTAAGAGCTGCCACCAGCCGGGATGGGGAAAACTGTGGAGGAAGCAGGCAGAGAGAATGATCAGGAGTGTAGTTTGGAATGCAGGGCAAAGATGTAAAGGAAGCAGTTGGACATAGGATTCTGGAGTTCAGCGGAGAGGTCTGACTTGGAAATAAATATTTGTTGTCATCAACATATAGATGGTGTTTGTGTTAGTTATCTATCACCGTGTAATACATTATTCCAAAGTTAGCAATCTAAAATAACATTCATTTACATGTGCAGCTTCTGAGGTCAGGAATCTGGGAGCAGCCTCGTGAGACTGCAGTCAGGCTGTCGGCCAAGGTACAGCCACTGCAAGGCTCCGTGGGGCTGGAGAATCCACTTCCAAGCTCATTGCCTCACTGCTGTCAGGCCTCGGTTCCTGGTTGGCTGTGGGCCAGAGGCTCCAGTTCCCTGACATGTGGGCCTCTCTATAGGGCTGCTCACACAACATGGTGGCTGGCTTCCCCCAGTGACTAATTCAAGAGAAAGGAAAGAGGAAAAAAGGCAGAAGTTGCAGTCTTTTTTCATAACCTAACCTCAGAAGTAACATAACCACACTTCTACTGTGTGACACTGGTCACAAACAGCAACCCTGGTGTGATATGGGATCCGGGTTCCAGGAGGTGGAGATAGTTGGGGGCCATCTTGGAATCTGGTTACATTATTGTAAAGCCATGAGATGGAAAGAGATCACCAAAAGTCCTTCTCCCCCTTCCTTTCTTTCTTCCTTCTTTCCTTCTGCCCTTTTTCTTTCTTTCCTTTTTCCTTTTTTATCCTCCATCTCTTCCTTCCTGCCACACGGTTGCTGCCTACCTCTTATGTGACAGGCCTGTATAAGGTCACTGGGGTCAGAGGTGACTTAAACATAGTCCTTTCTCCTGAGGAACTCGTGAGAATGGGGAGGCCGGCAAGTAAACAAATACACACCAGCACCGTACTGACCCAAAGCTGGGCAGACAAGGTGCCCTGTGGCTCAGAAGGAGGAGCAGTGGATGCGGGGATTCAAGGAAACTTCACAGAAGAACACAGAGTCGCTGAAGGGTGACCATGGGGGTCTGAACAGACAGAAACAGCTTAAGGGAGAAAGTTAGGGACCACGAATAAGAGGACCATTGTACTCTGTACTCGTGGGGAAGGTGAAACCAAGATCTTCCCCCTCATCCCTGGGTCAGGCTCTGTCTCTAAGGGTGGGTTACTCCCCGCTTCTAGAAACCCTCCTGTCAGGACGCGGACGCTCACTGCCATCAGTGGTGGGGCCTGGGCATGCCAGGCTGAAGGAGTTTGTGAGGCCAAGAGCTGGGTGCACCTCCACACAGGTGGGAACTGCAGTGGTCTCAGAACTGAGGATCAGATCACATCCAGACCCTGCCTCTAACCCCATGACAGCCGGCCCTGCTGGAGCCCAGCCAGGCAGCCCCATCGATCCCAGACCACGCCAGAGAGCCTTTGAAATACAGCTGCCTCTTCCTGGGCCTGCTCCCCACACCCCCATGGTGTCATTTCCAAATCCATTACATTCCAATGGCTTTGAGATCTTTTAATTACATGTGACGAAGCCTCACCGTTGCTGGAATTAGACGGCCTGTGTTGACGATTTATAGGCCTCAGCTTTCACACAAGCAGGGTAATAAATAACATGAAATGGGCCCTTCAGTATTAAAAACTTCAGAGCTACCCAGTAAGCCATGACAGAAAGAAAAAAAAAAATGAATGGGTAAAAAAATGTAAAAAAATAAAAAAAACAGTAATGTCTGTGTCTCATGTGTTTAAAATACTGTACGTGAAACAGGGAATGTCAAAAGTACGGGGTGCTGAGCAATAGGCAACTCATAAAATTTTATCTCTGGTATGGGGATTTCCAACCACATAATGAGGACTTTCCTTTTTTCTCTCTCTCCCTCTCTTTTTTAATCCTGGGGAATTCAAGCCTGATGAGGTGACTGAGAGGGCAAGTTGCCTGGCACCCACATTTGCTTCCCCAGATTTAATGGCAGGGTAAGGACTGCAGCAGTCCCCAGCCCCCAGCTCCCCCAGGACTTTCCTCGTGGCCCCCTGAGCAGGCTCGTTCCCTTCCTCAGGCTCCTGCTGGCAGATGCTGGCTTGGGGAGTTACCAAGCCCAGCGGTGCCCGTAGGCCTTATCTGTCCTGCCGGAGTGGAAACTCCCCAAGGGGCGGGCCGGGCCTCCTGCTTCCTTTCTGTTCCCTCTCGGCACCTGGCACAGGTCTGAGCACACAACCAAGACCCCACAAAGCCTTTAAGATCAAGAAGCCAAGAATCAGGAATTCAGTTGGGTTCCAGTCCAGAGAGGCAAGAAATAGCACGTGAGAGAGAATGGTGAGAGGGAAGGGACGGGACTGGAGGAGAAGGAGGAAAGTCTCATCTCAGCCCTGCGGACAGGCGGGGGAACATGCGCTCAAGGTGCCTCGAGCTCAGTGGGGCCTCCTCACCCAAAAGACAACTGAGAATCGAAGAGAATTGGGATCCAAGGCCTTCGGGGAGGCAGGGATATTTTGTGCCCCGAAGCTGCAGGAGTCTTCGGTCTTCTTGCCAGTGTTCTGCTTCTCCCATGATTCAGCTGTGTATGTGTGTCCTTCTCTGCTCCCACTCCCGACAGCCTGATGAGCGCACAGCCCACTGAAAATCATGGCCCACTGAAGACACCTTGCCCCTTTAGGCAAATCTCTCAAACCAAGAGCCCCTCGTAGGTATCTGGCCAGCCTGGAGACAGGCTGGCCCTGGATCGGGTGCCCACCTTAGTTCAATCAACCATCTCTGTAAGGAGTAGGTTTACCTACCAGCTCAGCTGCTCAGGGAAAGGAATAGACCAGACGTGTGTCCATTGGGGAACTGACAAAGGACAGGCTTCCTTGGGGTCTCCACTACAGAATGGTTTGTAGAAGAAGCTGAACTTTGTTTGAGTCTTAAAAGTTGGTCCAAGTGTAAGTAGGTAGAGGTAATTCTAGACCTGAGAGAGTCTAAGAGCCAGATCCAACCCCGTCTGATGGCCATGACATCCAAACCTTGTGGATGAGAGAAGGGCTAGATTTTCAAATCTGAAAGAAGGGAGAGAATTGGCAGAGGCCCTGAAGCAGATGAGGGTGTGTGAGGCCACTGGGCAGTCTACTTTACCTATGGCTAAGGCTTCTTGATGACACATAATCTCCATGTGAACGGGAGTCACGAGTGCCACGTTTACTGCTGTGTTCCCAGGGCCTACACAAAATAGGTACTGATGTGTTGAGTGAATTAGTAACATTGAAAGGCAGAGACCTCTACTTGACAGCCATCTCACTTCTTTGACAGGCATTACCAGGTGCATCTATTCTAGAGGGTTGTTAGATGAAAGAGAAAAGGGTCTTTTGGTTTTGGGTCCCCCAGGCATCAACAATCAGAAAGCCTAGCTTAAGTTTTCAGCTTTCTTGCCTGAAATAGCCTCCAGGATTATTGCAAAGGTATATTTCCTTGCTTAATAATAACTTTCTAAGCTCTGTGGGCTTGGAATTCCCAGAGGGCATGGCTGAGAACTGCAGTTAGTGGCTTTGGAAGTCCCAGTAGAACAGAGTAGATAATCAGGGCCAAAATATCGTCACCAAGGACTGCCTCTCCTAAAGGATGGGCAAGGGGAAAAAAGAGAATCAGGCTAACTCAGCAATGCCAATATCTCCAGGGTAAATGGTATTTGCTCACTGTACTGCCCACAGGGAGTAGACATGGCCTCTGACTTCTGGGCTGGTATTTATTTAATATTATTTAATATTTGTAATTTAATATTTATCTTTAAATTGAACCACTTTTTAAAATTAGACTTATCCTAATAATACCTACAGTAGCAGGGTTTTATGAAGATGATAGCTAGCTAGCTAGCTAGATATAGATATAGGTATACACACATATGTATACATAATATCTATAATATATTCTAAAATATTGTATTATTAATATTATATTATATATAACTGCATATCAAAATAAATATATAAACATTAAAATATTAAATATTCATCTATAGACTGCCTAAAATCATTCTGCATACCACTAGCGGTATATGCTTGCCCTTTGGAAAATACTAGACTAAATGACATCTATGACCCTTTTTAAGTTTAAGGTTCTCTGATTTCTGAAGAGAAGTTTGGTTTTGTGAGTATTTTGTGAACACCTGGAATACTTTCCCCTTTTCTCTCCTCTTTCCTAAATCATGCCCTGCTTATATCGCACCTACCCCGTGAAGGTTTCTGTGCAGAAAAGAGATAACTTAGCAGGCCTGAGATCACCATCTTCAGAAAGACCTGCTTACAAGGTTGGCCTTTGGCTGGCGTCTGGGAACTTGGATTTTCGGAATGTTCCCACCATGCCTAACTGTTAAGCCCGGCTTCCTATGCCTAAACTGTGTGTACAAATAATGCAATTTATGGTGAACACCTGCTTCCCTCTAGGGGTCTGAAATTATGGTATGTGCTAGGCAGAGGGTGTCTATGTGACCATCCCCAGTAAAAACCCTGATCTCTGCATCTCTAATGAGCTTCCCTGGCAGATGACACTTCACACGTGTTGTCACAATTCCATGCTAGAGGAATTAAGCATGCTCTGTGTGACTGCGCTGGGAGAGGACTCTGGAAGCTCACTCCTGATTTCCTCCAGACCTTGCCTCATGTGTCTTTTCCCATTGCTGTTTTTGCTTTGCATTCTTTTGCTGTAATAAATCTTAGTCCTGAGTGCAGCTATATGCTGAATCCTGAATCACTGAACCTGGATGTAGTCTTGGGGACCCCACATACAGCTTCCTTCCACGACCATTCCACCCTCCGATTCTCTTCCTATTCTGAGCCCGTTGAATAACTTAGATAGAATCATGCAACTCTCCCCTTTGTTTTGCCAGTTAATACATCGCTGGTAATACATGATGTCTCTGTCCCATTCATTAATAAGCTCCTATAAAACCAGGGACCATTTCTTACATGACTTTGATTTGTATTTGTGTTTCTGATTAATAATGTCTTATTTATAGAAATTGTTCTAGGTTTCTTTTTTTAAAAGAATGCAAAACAAAACCAAATAAAATTTTTAGGTGCATTGGTTATTGTAAAAATAATTTAGAAAATCCAGAGAAGCAAAAAAGAAAAAAATTAAAATCATCCAAGATTCCCTATCCATAAAAAACCATTTTAACCACTTGGTTATATATCCTTTTAGTGCCCTCACTATCCATAAAGGGCTTTTATGAGAATGGTATCATGATTTTTGTTAGTTATCTATTTTTTACTAAATATTTCATGAGCATGTGTTCTTTTGATCATGTGTTTATTAATAATGTCATTTTCAACAGTTACATAATAACTCATTGTGTCCCAATGTGTATGTGTCCCAAACTGGTGACTCTCAAGCAAAACACCACCTACAGACATGCTTTTGTTTGGGGCAGCATAGTACTGTCCTACCCAATATATATAAATAATACGTTAAAATTAGTTGCCAGTATCTGAATATTGGGAGACTTCACATTAAAAGTCTGTCTTTTCTGCTATCCTTTAAAACATGACCTTTAAAACATTCTCATCAGGCCTTATGGATGGAGCAGGGTGGAAGCTGCCCTCTTTAGATGGAGCTTGTGCCCCAGCATCCCCGAAACTGAGGCTGGGGTCAGTTGCTGTTTATCATGCTCTTAAACTGATGATTATCTTTTGCTACAGTCAAGAAAGAAGAGAAATCTATCTTGTACTCATATGTCTATCAAAAGCTAGACCAAAAGGGACAAATAAAGAAGGTAGTTTTTTTCAACAAAATGGAAGAGAACATGTTACTGCAATCCCCAAACTGTGTGCCAAGGAACTCCAGGGTACCACAGGGAACTCACAAAGGCGCTGAAGGATATTTTTAATTATCAAGGAACACACCGTGATACTTAATCCTGCCAGATACTATGCAAACTACGGACTTGTGGGAGTTCATATGATATCGTCATACCTGCAAAAGAAAGTACCACACAAAAATCAATGTGGAACAGGAAATGAGGGTGGTAATATCCAACCTGATTCCAAGGTTTGACTAATTGAACAATGTCCAACAGGTGCATACATCCTATTAGTAAATAATTATGATTATTTAAAAATAAAATATAAATATTATTTTTCTTTCATTTTATGTGTAATATTTTTTTCAAACAGCTACTAAGTTGTTAGGACTTAAATACTAACTAGTTTGCTTGGACCTACATACTTGAACCTAACTATGAGGCATTTATTTTGGCCTAGAGGTGCTGTAAAAAATATTACTGAGACAAAGCTTGGGAACCTGTGGTATATTCCTTGTAGAATGAAAGATAATGAGCTGTGTGGTCTCACTCCTGCCTGACTGGTCTCAATCCACATGGCCACTATGTCACTAGAGCCTGTAATGCCTGTATTAGCTGTGTCTAGTGTCTGTCAGCTATGCCTGAGACATTTATATTGCCCTTCACTGTTTAATAAACAAAGAGAAGCTTCTTCATAGCTAATATTCCCATACATTCAAGATTATGTTCTTAGAATAAACTCTTAGAATTGCTGAGTCAGATTAACCACACTTTTAAGGCTTTTGAAAATTATTTCTGAATTGACTCAGCTTAACTGAGCATCCCCAAGACAGAGAAAACTTCCTGACATACAAGTAGCACTGAATTCTTGGGAACTGAGTTCAATCAAATCGAATCACAACGAAGCAAATCCAATCAAATTGAATCTCTAAAAGCACAGGACTATGCTTTTACTTCTCTTTGCCTGAAGCTTCCTCTACCTGTGATACAGGCTCTGGCCGCAGCAGTCAACAGCCCTGGAACAGGAGAGCTCTTGCTGTGGAAAAGGAGTCTGTGGACAGATTCTTTTACAAACGAACTTGTCTGAGTCCTGAAAGACCAAAGAGCTTAACAGTTAAGTCCGGCTTTGAAGCCAGACTGATTTTAAATCCCCCATTGACTAGTTGTTGACTTTGGGCATATTACTTAAACTTCTGTGACTCAGTTTCCTCGTCTGTATAATGGGAATAATAATAGGACCTATCTCATGAGGTTGCGATGAAGATAAAAATAATATAATCTAGGTAAATGCTTTGTACAGTGTCTGACATTTTAAGCTCTCAATGATAGCCATTAATTTTATTTGTTCTCCTGGATGCTGCTGGATGTCCTCAAAGCAAGATGCACCTGGATTTCCATTGCTTCCTATAGGCTGTCTGCTCTTGCTGTTGGTCAAAAACATAAGGAAGACACACCAGTCTATGCCCAACCTTCTTAACCCAGGAACTAATCCATTTCCTATCATGGTCCCTGGATCCTTTTGAGCCTCCCTGAGCAGGAGGAACTTTCTAACCCCCTTCTGATTAGAATACTGGACAGGAGGTCCAGGGATTCTTATCCTGGGTAGAGGCAGCTGCCAGAGCAACCAGTTCTTAGAGTAACAAAGCCAAGACTATTGCCATCTGAGCTAAGCAAATGGAAAATGAAAAGAAAAATCGCTATTGATTTTGGCTTAAGAAGCAGAAGGTTTTCTTTCTGGTTTTCATCATGTTTAGCGACCCATTGCTTTGAGCATTAGAGGGCTAGATCTCCACATGTAGCATGCACTCTCAGGGAGAATTTTCTCAGGGACATTTAAAGCCTGACTTTGTGTCCCTGAAATTCCCCATGCTTCATGCCTCCAATCCCCTCCTAGTCTGTCTCATCCTGCAGTTATTTCTCTGAAGATACTCCTTGGGTATCTTCAGAGAGCTATGAAATGGCAAGCAAGCTGCTCTAGAATAAACTAAGCCAGCCAATGGGGATGGCCACAAGCCCCCCAGATACTTGAGTTTCACAGCCTATGTTGCACCTGATACAGCTCTTAGCTTGGGACCCAGGAACTGCATGAGTCCCTGCCCTGTGCCTTGTGGGACCCCTAATGACAACTTCGATCCTCATTTTATTCACTTTTAAAATGGGGGTGATAATGTCTATGAGAGGGTAAAATGGAGATAACCTTCATGAAAGTGCCCTGTTAAAATATACATGTAACTATGAGGAATTTTAATTAAGAAAAAAAGTTGAAGTCCACTGTGTATTTATTAATCAGACCTAGGAAGACTTCTTGTAGAAGAGGACTTTGGATACCAGAAGGGCTGCATAGCAGATGGATAACGAAAAAGTCTATGAGGGCCAGAGGGCCCTGGAGGGGATTGGCCTGGGGTGGACAGGCTAAGACTGAAAGATGGACAGGGTAGGTAGGAAAATGGATCCAAATAAGACTTTGTAAACCAGAAATTGGAGTCTTTTCTGACTAATCAATCATTCAAAATATTGTGATTGAGAACCTTCCAAGGGCTCAGCATGGTGCCAACTTGATTACAGCTGTCAGGGAACTCTATAATCTGTTTGTGGGAGGTGAAATTGTCAGAGTCAAAACAACCAGAGATGATCCAGGAGAGGTAGTGGATGCAGAGCCAGGGGTCCAGGGGCGCTCTCAGAAAGGAGGAAGCTGGCCTGAGGTTACTCTCATCCTGGGCTCAGGGCTGGGGACGGGGTGAGAGGGTGGGGCTGAGGCTGCCACAATGTCCCTATTAGCTTTTCCCAATAGCGTATGACCAAGATTTCCTTCAGTGATGGACAAGGTGCTGAGAGAAATGACCACAGGAAAAATGATTTTTGACAAGGAAAGGCTAGTACAGGAAGGAAGTAAAGGGATCACAAACTTTAGAGCCGGGTGGAATCAGTTAACCCCAACCCAGAGCTCTCATTGCACACAAACTGGAGCTTTGATGGATGACGTCACTTAACTTGGAAGTGAAAAGCAGGTCTCCAGCCTCATCATTTGGCAACCTTTCTACTCCTTGATGGTAACCTAAATGGAGCCAGGGCCTAAGACCCTGGGCTATGGGGACAGGCCTGGATGGCACGCTGGGGCATCTGCAGTGGGAATTGTAAATCCCTAGGCACCCAGACAAAGGTGAAAAGGGACCCCAGGGAGAGGAGAGAGACCAGCACTCTTGATCGGTCCTGTAATAGTGCCAAAGCTCTGCCTCACCCCCATCTTTCTTCCTACACAGCCAATTCCCTGTGCTACACAGCCAGGATTTGGGATATGTGTTGCACCTTGAGTGGAAGTAAGATGGACCAAGGGCTGGAAATATGACCACAAGTGGCTCCTTTACCATTCTCTAGATTGGAGCAGGTAGAGAAATAGGAACTTGGCTTCTGATCCATTGATGCTCTGCCCCCAGTGGATACCTGGAGCCAATAAACTCCTGTGCCTCAAATGAAGGGCTATGATTTGTTGGGCTTACAATTTATGCAAACAATTGATATTCAGATGTGCCACAAGCATGGCAGGGCCAGAGCCAGCTGAGGTGTGGGGAGCATTTGAGAAGGCTGGAGCAAGTGCCTTCCAAACTCCCACACACCAGCTCTGCGCGGCCGCAGCTCTGCCTTCCCCAGATAGGAGACAGCATGTTCCAGAGACACTTGTTAACATGAAAAGGGAGAGGGAGGTAAGCAGAGGGGAAGAGATCTGTTCCCCCTTGCAGCTTTCCATCTATACCTCAATGGACTGTGGGTCATTTGTTATGCCTAATGAACTAGTGCCACCTTATGTGGAGGCAAAAATGCCAGTGGGATGATTGGGCAGGTTGCTATGGGAGACCAGGGGACCTCCCTGAAATTTGTACAGCCTGGCAAAGGAGTTTTCACAAGAGGAAAGCTCATCTGTCTCCTTCCATCAGGGTAATAAGCCCTTGTGTTTGTGCTGAGTTTTATGTATTTCAAGGCTTTTTTGCATCTGTTGTTATAATTGAGCTTCATAACCATCCAATACAGTAGGTGGGTCTATTGTTATTTTCCCTATTTATCAGGTGAAAAGACTTTGGCTCAGAGGAGTTAAAAAAATTGTCCAAAGTCATGAAGGAGGTAGATGGATATATCTCAGAACACTAGTTTCCAGATGTTTTTCCATATGTGTCTTTTTTTTAAAGAACACATCACCAGGGACTTCCCTGGTGGTCCAGTGGTTAAGACTCCATGTTTCCACTGCAGGGGGCACTGGTTCAATCCCTAGTTGGGGAACTAAGATCCCACACCACATGCCACGTGTGGCGTAGCCAAATAAATAAATAAATAAATCGATTATTAAAAAAAAAAAGAAGAAGAACACATCACCTGACTGATGGCAATCAGGGGAGCTTGACCAATTATATCAAATCCCATAGCAAGATGGAAATGAACAATTTAAGGTGAATCAAGGGAAGTCCCACTTCATAGAGGACAAATCCATAGACCTCGTTACCAAAGAGAAATTTAGATAGATATCTGCACTCAATGCAACTGGAAGAAATGACCAAGGAAAGCTGGGTGGGAGTCTCTAGCTGAGCAAGGTAGGGTTCCTTGCCCTGGCCCTCATACCTTTCTAGGCCAACCTCTCAGCACTGCCCCAGTCATACAGAACCACAGCTGCTCCTTGAATCCATCAGACTCTTCCCATTTATGTGCCTTCTTGCAACCTTTTCCTGAAACTTCAAGTTCCAACATCAAAAAATCTTAAATCCTGTAATGAATTCATTGCTCCCGCCTCTGAAATCACATTGAAATGCTGGGATGTTCCCCATCTATCTCTTCCACTAGACTGTGAACTCTTTGAAGGTAGGAAATGTGATTTATTCATTACTCAATCCCCAGCATCTGCCAAGGGGCCTGGCACTTATTAGGATCCTAGCAGATGTTTATTAATTGAATGGTTCCATCATCATCATCATCATCTTAATTTAAATCAAAATCATTCATTGAACGTCTCCTTTGAGCTGGTCATTATGTAAGTGATGGGGTGTGAGATGTTATCTCCACACTCTAGGGCTTGTGGAAACCTTTGGCAAAGCAAAAAGAGCATGTGCACCATACTGAATTCAAATAATTTAATTGACATAGGAGTCTGAATGCGGTGAAAATCTGAGCTATTCAAGGATCTGAGGAGCCTTGAAGGAAGAAAAGGAATTATGGGACAACCTAAGACTTTACTGCGGGCTCTTCCAGGGTAAGTTCTACGGCAGCTGCAAGATCAACATGAGGCAAAGCCCAGTTGTCACCAAGCTGAGAGGTACAAAGGCAACACAGCTGCAGCAAAAGAAGAAAATGAAGGACTATTACTAAGGAACTGTCCACTTCTGCCATGGAGATGTCAGAGGAGTGAGGGCTAGAGTAACAGGGAAGGCTCCATGGAGGAGGCAACATGAGCTGGGCTTTGGAATTTATTTAGATAAACAAGGTAGATAGGCAGTCCTAGAATAAGGGACAACAGTGGGCCTAGAACCAGTAATTAATCAATATGGCTTGGAACAAGCAACGAGTAGTTCTAAATCTATCCTCTACTGTAGGACAGATTCCACTGCAGGCAGAAAAGACATGAAGATATGATACCTTTCTTCACACCAAGGCACTGGTTTTTTTTTTAATATGAAGAACTGAAGAAAAAATAAGGACTCCAGATGGATTTGAAACACAGTGAGGAATTGGGCGGTGTGATGGCAGATGGCTATTTCAGCTGCACATGGGTAAAAATAATTTCAACTCCCCAATACCCAGGACTGCTCCGAACTTGTGAAAACCTCTTCAGGAAAAGCCTCAGTGTGATGTGCAAAGCCCAGAGCTGCCGCAGATGGGGTCCAGGGCTCAGAGCTTCCTGACAAGAAGAGACCTATCTCTTCTGGAACAGTAGCACCCAGACCATTTGAGGAGGCTCCCTGCTCACCAGACTCTGCTAGGGCTGACCCTCAGTGTTAGCCCAGCCTGAAGCAAATTCTCAGGCGTTTCTTCCCCTATGTTGGGAGAGAGAGAAGGGAGAGGGGTCCACTTGAGGGCTAGGTGTGGGGCTGTGGGATGAAGACATCAGGAAGCAGAAACTATCTGAAGGGTATAGTGGTGCGTGTGTGCTCATTGTGGGGAAGTGGCCCTGGAGGAGGGCAGGGTGGTGACTTTGAAGGTTGGTATGTCTGGGTGTCTGACAGCTGTGGAGTTTGCCAGACTGGCTTTCCTGGGGCAGGCTGGATTTACCCACATTTACTGCCATCTGCATTTCACCCCAGAGATGAAAGAGGAGCCCTATGTGGAAGCTCACTTTATCCATGCGACTACCACCTTCTGGAACACTGATCTTTTGCACACTCTGCTGTAGAGGCTGCAGGAATGAGCTGCCCACAGGAGTCAGCCAGGCCACCAGAGCATGATGAAGCAAGCATTCTAGGGGTCCAGTGCCAAAGAGCAGACAGGCATAAGTAGGTAAAAAACAGGAAGGATATGGGTCTACATCCCCCAGGAGACTAAATTCCAGAGGAATCATGTAGAACAGGAATGATTGACAGAAGCTCTTGGCTAGTTGGTCTCTGGTCCAAGGTCCAGAAGGTCAGAGGTACAGGCAGGAGACCCTGAGGTGAGCTGTGACCCTAAACGGAGACAGTGCTTTCTGCCCTGGGTAATAGGTCCTGGTGATTAGGGACCACATTCATATATGATGTGTGCCATGGTTTCCTAGACAATATGGACTTGGCTGGGCATATGCTAGGGGCATATTAGCCAGAGGACACAAGTCACAACATGACAGAAAGGCTGGGGGCACACTGTGACATCAGGGGAGACTGAGTTCTAGAAAGGACTCATTTACTTGTGGCCCATCCAGTTTGGCCTCCCCATTTAATGGTGGGAGGATGAGGAGGACGGGGCCATGGGTTTATACGCAGCAGTGACTCTCAGTGACAAACACAACAGGAAGGTCTCTCCAAGTGGACTCAAGGGACCCCAGGGTCAGGACCAACCCCAAGGAGAAACAAGTGAGGGTATCTGTCTCAGGGTCTGGCCTGTGGACTGGACTGGGGCTTAGGGCTCAATTCCAGCTGAAGAAAAATGAGAGTGTGACTTTCTTCACATGCCACACCATCAAGGGCAAGGCAGAGAAATATAAACAACGGGTACTGTTGCTTTGTTGTTCAAAAAGAGACTCTGAATGGCTCCTTGTGTTTACGTGTGTGAAGGATGCTGGGGACCTGAGGTGAGGGTTATGTCTACCTTGTCAGCTCCCGTACAGCCAGGCTCCATGTCCAGCTTGATTTTATCAGCCATGAGACCCTGCTCTCCCTTCTCTTGCTCTCAGCAGCCTTGTCTGTCAGGTCGGGGTGGACCAAACGCCCTCGAGAGGCTTCATGTGACCCCCTCTGCCCCTTGTCAATCTCATTTCTTCACTCTCTCCCCAAGGCTACTACAGACACTTCCCAATGACGTCCTCTCTCCCTGATTCCCCCAAGGTCAGGGTCAACCACCAACAGGAGGCAATGCCTTCTGACCCCAAATGGCAGCTAGACAGGATACTGGGAACAGAGGAGGCCATTGGGTGAATGAAGAGAAACTCAGGTATTGTGGGTGGTGGGGTTGGCTGCCCCCTAAGGCCGAGTCAGGGTGGGCAGTGCTGAAGCTGCCTCACGTGGGAGTCAAGGACCCGTGAGGAGGCGGAGGCTGGGACTCCCGGGCAGGCTCTGCGGAGGAAGCAGCCCCTATGCGGCTGTGCACAAAGGGGGGCCTTCAGAGAGGTGGGCAAAGGGGAGCACAGTCACAGATTTGGCATTTTTCTCAAGGGCCCCTGGCAGTGCAGTAAGTATTACTGCATAGCATTCTTAAAAGGGCTTGGAGTTAATTTGCATCTGATATCCCATTTCATAATAAAATCAAACACTTAGATTTTGAGATTTTCAAGACCAATCCTTTCATCTTGTAGATTTAAAAACAAGACCCAGAAAAGTGAAATAATTTGTTTGTGGCAGATCCGTGACCTGTACAGGGCTCCCAGTACCAGACTCTGGTCCATATGTGTCCATCATCATTAGCTCAGCCTTGCCTTGAGCTTGAAAGATACAGCAGACAGAGGAGAGTGAAATGGACCCGAGCAAACCCTGTGTGACTCTGTCAGATGGGAGAGGTAAGGGCGTCCTCTCCACTTACAGACCAGGCGAGTAACTCCTGGTGTCCTTACCACAAAGTGGGCACCAAGCGTGGCTGGCTCTTCCATCCCCCAGGCTTCTCTCCTCCCCTCATGTGCGTGGTTTTCCCTCCTCCTTTCTTAGTCCCCCAGTGCCCTGGAGCTGGGGCCTCACTCATAGGGTACGGATCGCCTAAGTACACACTGTTTGCCTATCACACACTAAGGATTCAGCTGTGGACACTCCAGACAAAGGTTCTGTTCTCAAGGATCTGGTAGTCTGGTGGGGAGATATGGTCAAACACAAATAAATATGAAATCAGGAGGTGCTGGGTGCTGTAGAGAAAGTAAAACAGGGAAGAGGGATCAGGAGTGCAGGTGGTGGCGGGAGCTGTGTTAGATAAGGTGCAAGGGAAGGCGGCTCCAATGAGGGATGACAGCAACCTGGAGGGGGGAGGGAGACCAGCCACTGGAACACCTGGGACAGGTTCACTTACGGGCAGAGGATAGCAGCAAGTGAGGAAGTTGTGGGTGGTAGCTGGGCCTACATGTTTGAGGAGAAGCTGGGGGCTGGGGTTGGGGGCTGGGTCTTGGGCTGGGTTGAAGAGAGCAAAGGGGAGAATAATAACAGATGTGGCCAGAGCAGGAGACCATGGCAAGGCTTTGACTTGGAGCAAGATGGCAGCCATGGGAGGGTTTAAGCTGATGAGGATCTGACATCTTAAGAGGACCACCTGGCTGCAGTGTGGGGGAAGGGACATGAGGGAGAAGCATGTTCAGGTAACAGTAGTAATCAAGGTGAGATGTGATGGGACCTGGATCAGTAATAGAGTAGACAGGGGCTCCCAAACTTCCCAGCTCAAAGACCCCATTTTGCATTAAATAACCTCCCATCATGATAACAGTTACCATTTTGATATCTGTTGATCGGGCAAACACTTAATATCCACATTTCCAAATGAATGTTCACATTGCAGCAGCATTTACATACATCTGAAAGAGCCCTAGCAGATGCCTGTGAGTTGCATTGTTTATTAGGTCTGCAGACTATTCAATGAGTAGATGATTTCAGACCTCCTCCCCACCTTGTGACCCCAAAATTGGGCACTGAAACTTCACTCTCTCACCTTTCCCGTTGCGCTGGCCAGCCTAAGCCCTGTTTCCTCAGGCCTCTGATAGAAGGCTTCAATAAGCTCATGTGGGCCAGGGTGGCAATGGCAATGATAACTGAGCAGGGATTCATGACTTGGAATTGATCCACAGTTGGGATTCAAAAGATCCAAAAACAGCCCCAAACTGTAAGAAAAATATGAGTGAGTGTATACAATTTGAAGTCAGCTTCCATTCACTTCTCAATGGTCCTTTACTAAGAAAAAGAAGGGGGGAGGGGTAAGAACCACAAGGTAAATCAGTTATTCTTCCCAGATACTATATATGCTTTAACAGGGACTTTCAATGCTTAACCCCTAATCATGAGCACCAGATAGAGGAGGACAGACATTTTATAACCATATCCAGAAAGACCCACACAATGTATAGATAAAAATGTAATATCTCTGATTCCAGAAAGACAACTTTCTTTCCCTCCTAAAGTCAACCTTGAACCCTGCCTCTAACATGCTTAATAACAATGTAGGAGATGAAAAAAGGCCATAGGAGTGTTCCCATATGAGAAGCAATAGAAAGGCAAGATCATTCAGAAGGAACTCAAGTATTTGGAGCAATAAATAAATAAATATTCCATCCAAAGCCTGCATGCTACCTTTGGATAAATTATGCTTGATTTGATGGTCAAGAGCATTACAATGCCCTGCTTCACCAAGGTGTTATGAAAGCTGAATCCTGTGGTTTGGTAGAAGAATTTGCAGGGTATAACTATGCACCCCTTCAACATCCCCACCGCCTTCCACGTGATGTGAAACAATGTGTAACAGTCCTATACAGTCAAAGCAGTAATTTACAAGAGTCAGCAATTCCACAGGGCAGGTAGGCCATATTTCAAAATGGGAAAGGGAGCTGTGGGGAAGGAGTGGGGGACCAGCAGATCAATTTACAAAGATCCTGTTTCTCTGCCACTCTCTTGACCTTTCAGGCAAGACCTAATGCCAATTAGCTCAGTTATAAAGTCCATAATTCTTGTGGGGAAGGCCGTGTATAGCACATGATCATTTTACAACATTTGCCCTAATTTGCAGCCCCCAAACATGGACTCCTGGGGCTGCAAGGTGGGGGTGGGGGCAGTGTGTTGGCAAGAGATGGGAGCAGCTGGAAGGGATCACAGAGCACAATTACTGTCTGCGCATGGCCACATCTGGAAAACAGCTCCATGCTGGCTTTAAAACACTATTAATGAAGAATGGAACCTTGTGCTGGGAAGCATGGGGTAGGGGGGGTGATAGGAGGAAATAACGGGGGTGCCCTTCTACCCACCTTGGTGGGGATGAAAAAACAACAAAGAAAACAGCAGGCAGGGTATAAGACCAAATCCAAGGAGGAGTGGGTGTTGACAAGAAAGGGAAGGCAGGGAGATGCTGTGGCTTTAAGGAGAGGTCTCTAATCCTTCTCATTTTTGCCAACTTCAAAGCTGGGTATCCACACAGGACTGGCCCTTTCTGCATTGACTGAGCAGACATTTGTATATGGTGTGAGATTTTAGTGACATCTGGAAGATTCCCAACTAAAAGAATGTACCCCACCAGTACCAAGTTCTACCACTAAACATTCAGTCCTTTGGTCAAGGGGTCCCCTCTCCGGACATAGATTTGAAAATGCAGATGCACCAGCTATCTTTAGGATCCCAGGCACATAGTATTTGCTCAATAAATATTTGTTGACTAGAACTGAATGAATGGGATGAATAAGTCATTTTGTGACTATGACCTAATTAATCTCTGGTTTCTCAGCTATAAGGGTTACACTAGACCAGTGATTCTTAATGTGAGGGCAGAGGGAAAGGGCGGTAGGTCTTTCCAAGGGGGTGAATCAGATTCCATGGGGAGGGGAGAAGGTGGCATTTGCGGTTTGAGAAAGACCATTCAATAGTATAATGTAGTTTTATTTTGGAAAACTGAAGAATCTGCTCCTAATATTGATACAAGAGACTTCCTTAATATAATCCACAGAAATAAATGCTCAACCAAATCTTCCTGGCTGGTGAGGATTCATAAACTGACCTTAGAATTCAAAATGGACACTTTCCATCCCAGCAAAAATCAGAGCATCTCTAGATCTCTCAGGGAAGGAGGGGGATTTATATTATCATGGATCAAAAAAAGGCTGAGAAACTCTGAGTAGAGGGATTTGAAGCTCCCAACTCCAATCTTCTCCATTGGGCTGTTTCATGTTCCTTCATTAAGACAGATCAGTTTCTCAGGTTCCCAGGGACTAAGGTAAACTTAAAGGGACAGGGCTTCCCTGGTGGCGCAGTGCTTAAGAATCTACCTGCCAACGCAACGGACACAGGTTCGAGCCCTGGTGTGGGAATATCCCACATGCCGCGGAGCAACTAAGCCCGTGCGCCACAACTACTGAGCCCGTGTGCCACAACTACTGAAGCCTGCGTGCCTAGAGCCCATGCTCCGCAACAACAGAAGCGACGACGATGAGAAGCCCGCGCACCGCAACGAAGAGTAGCCCCTGCTCACCGCAACTAGAGAAAGCCCACGCACAGCAATGAAGACCCAACACAGCCATAAATAAATAAATAAATAAATAAATAAATTTATTTTTTTTTTTAAAACTTAAAGGGACAGTAAGAACACATTGCAGAGAAAACAGGGAGTCAGGGAGATATAATCAAACTTCACCTTCCTGGCCTTTGTGTCTGTTTCTCTGCCTGCCGGACACTGCATCTTTGGCATTGCACAGGGGTGTGGAGGGCATGGCCCAACTTAGCATATGTTTCAGTGTTTGCCTGAAAACCCTGGAGGCCAGACCATAGGCCTGTAGAGGTGAAAGGAAGCCTATCCACCCCTACCCCTGAGACAGAAATTCCCCATCAGTGTCCATACAAGGCACTCTACACCCTCTCATTAGATACTTCCAGTAAAACATAGAAACTAAGGCTGGGCTCTACACCCTCTCATTAGATACCTCCAGTAAAACATAGAAACTAAGACCTTCAAGCAGCCTTCGGCTCAAGTCCTACCTCAGCCATCTACCAGAGAAGTGACCTTGGCCAATTTACTTAACCTTTCTATGTCTTGGTTCCCTTTTCTATAAAATGAAGATAGTAGTACTCCTTATCATGGGATTATCATGGAGATTAAATGAGATAATATGTATTGTGTGCTTTCCCTGATGTTTGGAATTCTACATTTCTATATATGCAATACAATTTATATTTATTTACGTATGACCTTATATGCAATCTGTGTGTGGTCACATTCAGGATGAGTTGAGCATGTGTGTCGAAAATGACGTAGGCAGTTATTTCTGCTTAGAGTCGACCCCTCACATTTAACACCCATAGAGGGCGATGTTTGTGTCACTTTCCCACTCCTGAGAGCACACGCTCATACGCTCATACATGCTTTTACCAATGATAAGTATAAAAAGTTTATACACATGAGAATTCTTTAAAATACTCTTACCAAAGAAAACATTCCCCACGTGTTCCAAATAAGCCCAAAATGACGTATCTGCAGACCTGAGTGCAGCCAGCTTTCTGCTATAATGAAATACAGCATCAGGCCCCACCCATGATAAGTTTTCAGAAAAGAGCAGGCAATACTAGTTCAGACAGCACCTTCGCTGGTAGTTCAGGTCTTGTTGGGAAATCTGTATCCTCTAAATGCCTAGTTCTGCCCCTGTGGGAGCACTACCCACAAAAGGTGAAGCTCTCACCCAGATGACAGTTCACTAGACATGTGGCAACCACAATGCTGTGCTCTCCATCTCTCTCACCCCCGTCATCATTTCCCCATGCTTCCCATTTCCCTTCTCTAACAGTTCCTGCCACCTCGATCTGGATGTTCCCTGTGCCAGTGTCTCTCTTAAAAAGGGGGTGTACACTCAGGCAGGCTGTGAGCCCTGTTAACATGTCTAAGTGTGTATTTACTTTCCTGCCAGCCCTGTCACGTCACAGGTTCAGGTACTAAAGCTGTGCACACCTAGCTTCCTAAGGAAAAGGTATTTGGAAACAGCCTGGAGCAGTTGGGTTTGATTCACACTCTCCTGTTGTCCCCCCAAAATGTCCCCAACACTGTTTCTTTCAGGGTCCCAATTCCCAGCTTCTCTGGACTTGAATTATGGTCACGAGAAGTTCTTGCCTTCATAAGACATGTCAGAGGCCCCACTTACTGGGCCCGGGGTCTGTGGGTAAGCATCACCCCAGTGTGGCTTCCTCTCCTACTTTTGCCTGTTTTGTCTGGCGAGCTTTCTCTCTTTGAAGCACTAGGAGCCCAGCCACAGTTTCTTGCCCACTTAGTTACTCTTGCCTAGAAGCTATTCACACTCCTAAAGCAGGTAAGGCACATAGGTGAGACTATCCCTAGACCCACATGGGTATAGACCTATGAGGATGCCCTCTTCCCAACTCCCAGTGGGCTGTAAGAGTGAATTCACCCTGTGTCTAACGATTTGGGTATTTCCAAGAGTGACATAGGCATAAACCAATCTGATTGTCCCTGGCCCAGCACAAGGTGGGCACTCAGAAACACTTCAGGTATAAATACTTTGTCAATATGGATAATTCCTAACCCTGGCCCACCATCTACCTTTTTGACCCATCTCTTACAATCCTTTCCAGCCACTCTGTTAGTTCACTTTTCCCAGCACTCTTTGCCCTCTCGCTTCCACATCTCTCTTTCTCTCTCCTTCACCAGTCCAAACCCTGCCTCAAGACTCAGTTCAAGCACCACCCCCTCTGTGAATCCCAGGACCCCACCTGGAAGAGAGCTCACCTCCTTGAATAGCCATGCCTTGTGTCACTACGATGACCCTGCCTCGGATGGTATTAATCTGCGAATCTGGTTTACTTGACCCCACCCCAGTGGAACTGCAAGACCTCGAGTATCAGGCACAATGCAGAGAAGGTGGAAATGAGAAAGGAATAGTGCTGAGGAAGACAGCCTCTGGGCAACCACCTTGGGAGTGAGCTTGTTTCTTAGGGGCAGGAGGAGGTGGTTAGGAATTGAAGAGGTGTAGAATAGAGAAGAAGCCACAAAGGCAGCATCACCATGGCAGGATCACAGAGGTGCTGCATGTTATGTAGGGAACAGTAATGAGTCTAGCCTCACTGGGATAGGGGGATGGGGTATATGGAGGTGGGGGCTGAAGCCAAGTGATGGTCACCTGTTAACGCTTGCACCCTGGAGAGCATGAAAAGTTCTAATTCCCAACAAGTGTCCATTTGGTCACAGACACCAAGGGACAAGGTGTTAGTTGGTCACTAAGGACTCTATCTTCCCAACAAGTCATCAAATATTTTTGGTTTCCCTATGTGCCCAGCATTGTCCTAGGTGGATTAAAGGACACACTGAATTATAAACTAAAATAATCAGTGTCTTCAGAGAACTTAACAGTGTAAAAGAAAAGGTGAGACACTGTGAAACAGCCAGGATGCTAGTCAAGGAATATTGAGTCAGGTGGAGGTGGAGGCCCTGAGCATTCCAAAGCTTAGGATTGGGAGAGTAGAGTGGTGGAGAGCAAAAGGTGCAGGTGAAGTTGAACCCCTTAACCCAGTGGCAAGAAGATGGGGTTTGGGTGGGGCTCTGATGATGGAACAGAGCGGGATAGAAAGAGAGAAACAAGATGGTGTGTTAAAGTGGGCTGGTGTGCTCAGCTCCAGTCAGCAGAGAGGAGGTCTGTGCAGGCCGGCCAAAGTGGGAGGAAACACCAGAAAGACCTTCTGGCCAGTTTGTGGAAGGTTCCAGGGTCTAATTAAGAGGTCCAGATTTTCTTTCCCAGGGAACTAGGAAGTTGGGCATCCCAGATACATGAAGCCCTGTGGTATAAAATGTGTCTGGTCCTTACATTCTCCTCCCAGGTATTTCCATCCTGGATTTGATTCTGGGTCTTCCCTAATTAACTTTATGATTGCTCTTCATCTTCTAAACGTGTGGTCTTGGTGCTCTGTGTGCCACTTGACCCGATTACTAAAATCCACGGGGCTGCTCTCTTTCCCACGTCCTCTGTGGAGTCGACTCAGTCCTGAGCTCTGATGGGGGTGCTTGAACCATCAGTGTCTACAGAGTCTTCCTCTGCCCGCATATCCCCACCCTGGGTTTCTAGACCACCTGTGAGCCATGTCCCTCCAAGGTCTTTCACTCACTTGTCATTCGCCTATTCATTCAGACTGGTCTGCATTGGTCTGGCATCCATCATGTTGTCACACTGATGGCATTTATTTGTATAGCACTTGGGGTCGATAAACACTTTCACATATTTTACTTGTTTACATCTCAGTAGCCCAGCAGAGTTGTATCATGCCTTTTCTAAAAATAAGGAACCTGAGTCTCAGCGAGGCTAAATGGCTTTGTCCAAAAAATAAAAGGTCAAAAAAATCTGTAACTTACCATCGCTACCCCACAGATGAGGACCCCATCCCCGCTGCCAGGACTTCCTCTGCATCCTGGTCTCCCCCTCCCCCCACCTGCTTCTCTACCTTTACACCCCAGGGGCTTAGCCCAGTTCCCTCTCCTTCCCAACCACGGCCTCCCATCCTCTCTCCTGAGTCTTCTCCTCTCCTAGGACTGGCTGACGACTAGGAGGCTGATTCCTGATGTCTCCTCACCTTCCCAGCTGCCTCTGAAAGAAACAACACCCCTGCATTCCATGGGATCTGATCCAATGTCCCTCCAGAGGAGCCAGTGTTAAGAAACCTTGGCTGGAGATAACCTTGATCTTCTCTGAGAACGAACCTCAGCCTCAGCCTCAGGTTCGGAACCCTTGTCCCTAAATCTCCTCGTAGGGCCTTCCATGCCCCGCTCTTTTCCAGTCCTGCTTGCCCCCACCCCTCTCCAGGAAGGGTCTCTTTTACGCCGACTCTGGAAATTCTGAACAATGCGGGGTAGGCCCATCAGACTTGCAGAGAACGCCAGATTAGGCTCTGGTATTCTCATCCCTTGGCTCAGCACAGAACCAGTCAACTTAGGTCCTTCCCTGACAGAGCGATACAAAGATAAGGCATCATCCCTGTCACCAAGACAGAAGCGACAGCACAGGGCAGTTTGCAGTTAAAGCCAAACAGGCAGTGCAGATAGGAGTTCTGAGGACTGGAGGGGAAGGGGCAAGGTGGCACGTGGAGTCACGGGCAGGGCCTGGGCCAGGCAGAAGATGTTTATGGTTCAGAGCACTGCAGGGGGACATCCGGATGGGAAGCAGGTCAGGAATGAGTAAGGTATGTTTTGGGGACAGTGAGGAAGCCAGGCAAGATGAAAAAAGGGTGGAGGCCCTGTCTGGGGGCCCAGCCAGCAATTGGAGACTTCACCCTCATCTTGCAGGCCGCAAAAGTCCCCGGACTTTGCTCAGTGGTCATCTTCCCTCCCGCCTCCTGTTCCCTGCAGCCCAGCAGAGTCTGGGGAAGCTCCCTTGGGAGGTCACAGCAAAGTCAATGACTGGTTTGCTGCGGACCCAGCCCAGGTGTTCCAGGGCCAAGACAAGAAGTGGTATCTGTCACTGTAGCCCACATGCCCCTGCCAGACTGAGGTCACGTAGCTGCAACTCCCTGCCGAGGAGGCTGGGAAATGGGGTCCGGGACTGGGCTGGGAAGAGGGGCAGCCCACTGAGAGGACACCTTTCCAGTCTCTACCTCACAGGCTGCCATCTATCACCAAGCCAAACTAGCAAATGCTAACATTCTCTTATTTGCTTCAGATTTTTATAATGAAAAGAAAAAATATCTAGAAGGAATTAAAGAGTGTGGGGTCCCATTCCCCATTCTCTCCCCTCCCTCTGCAGAGGCAAACCCTGCCAAGATTTGCATGTATTTCTTTCTCATCTCTGTGTCCATACATGGACATATTCACATGGATCCATAAAACGCTGTGTAGTATTGGTTTATGTGGCATTAAATCTACATAAATTGTATCTTAACCAACATATTGTTCTACAGTTTGCCTGTTTCACTCAACATTTCTGTTCTGGGAATCTATATATATTGATAATTCAACTCCATATTCTTTATTTTAATTGCTCTAGAGCATGTTATCATATACCATATTCTTCTTATCTGTTCCCAATGATGGACATTTTGCTCAGATATTTTTTTTTATTTTTTTGTTAATTATTATTATGGTTTTTATTTTTTCTATGCAAACAATGTTGCATTGAAATCCTATTTCCAGAGGCACACAGTTCACTATCCTGTTGTAGAGAAAATGCTGAGACTCTCCATTCCAGTCCAAATGCGATTATTAAGCCTCTATCCCACGCAAAACACCAAACTAAGTACAAAGGATGCGCCCAGAAGAGTTCCTGCCTTAGAGGAGCTTACAGTCTGGATGTAGGGATAAGTTTGTTAGAAGCCCGTGTGTTAAAAACTCTAGGACGGACGCAGACAGCCCATATGCAATTAAGAGATAACGTGCAGTTGACTCAGTACAGAGGAGCTGAAGGCAGTGAGATTAAGTGGAAAATCTACATGGAGATGGATTTTATCAGGAAAGCTTTCTTAAAAGAACTTGGTCTTGATCAGGGCCTCAGAGAAAATGTAAGATTGAAGCGCTCAGGGCTAAGTGCTCATGAACAGGAGAGAGGGCGTTCCTGGCAAGGGAACCTTAGGAGCAAGTGCCCTGGGGCAGGACTAAGTGTGGAATGTGAGATGTCTGGTTTGGCTGGAACGCCTGGCGGAGATGAGCGGGAGCCGTTCTCTCATTTTCAAAGTTGAGCTCAGGCCCACATGCGGGATGGTGTCCACGTGGCCTGTTGCCCAGGGCAGCCAGCCCGGGTGGTATTTTTCCATTACCCTGAGCAGGGAAGAAGTTCAGTCACTTGTTGATAGCAATGTGACCATTCAAGGAGAAAACAATTAGGGATGCTGACCTCTGGGCCCTCGAGAGGAGGGAGGGAAGGAAAAAATTTTCCCCGGAGGGAAGGGGCCGGGTGGGAAACATCCAAGAGGGTAATTGGTAAATATTATTGTTTCATACCATGTTTGCCTGCTCCGCTCAGGTCCCTCTGCAAGTGGTGAGTTTAAATCACAGTCTGACTTTGGCAGGTTTAATTGAGTCGCCACTGAAAAAGAAATTAACCCTGTGCTATTAATTTTTATAGTTCCTTGGGGCTTTTAAAAAGTGTTTGGATTTTCTAGGTCTTTGAAAATGAAAACATTAAATTTTATTAAAAGGAAACACAGGGGGGCTGGCGGGGCCCAGCCAGGCCCTGACAACACTGTTGGTGGAAAGGTTTGGGCTCTCACAGGCAGCGTAACAAAACTTTTGTCCCTTTTAGAATTAGAGTTAGATGGTCTCCAAGGATGTGTGATGTCAGCCAGGCCCGTGTTCCCCACTGGCTCACAGTGGGTGCCCTTGTCAGTGCCACCCAGACCCTGTCCCACATCCAGACCTCCTGCTGGCAGCCACAGGCCTAGGAACAGCTGTGAGAGGGATCTCCTAGCTGGGGCCAAGGGGTACATAGGGCAGACCCAGCTTGGGGGAGATCAGAAGATTTTACAATTTTGGGGACCCTCTTGAAGAAAAAGAATTCAAAATTCCAAATACAAATTACGTTTGAAGGTGAGATTATATTTATAAAGAGAAAAAGCAGTCACAACAAATTACAAATTTTAAAAAGCTGACAAATTCCAGGCATCAGAAAATCTAAAATAACTGTCTGACACTCATGTGTAATACTTTTCTTCCTACTTTTTTTTTTAGCGACAAACTCTTCGATCATCTCTTTAAATGAGTATCATTTTTCAGTCTCATTTTTATAGATAGAATACAAAGATAATTCAGTCTCTCCTTTAATAAGTTGATCCAATTTTGTATTTTATTATTCACGGTTTGAAAAGGTTTCTTTCCGTCTCACAATTTGTCACTGGTAATGCCATGTGAATTTCCAGAATTGTTATCAACTTTGGAAAAACCTCTGTCAAGTATCTTTCATACATGAACTGAGATTTCAGGGCATTTCAACTTCTCTTTTTCAGTAACAAATCTAAGCTACTCTGTGAATTTATGAAACTTACTACCAGATTGTCATCCAAGTCCTCATTGTAGTGGCATATAATGAGTTTTATGTTATCTCCGTCAATGTCAGTATTTCCTGTCAAATCAGCAAGACGTTTAAACATGAGGATTCTGATAAATTCTATGTCAGTAATTCCCATCAAAAAAGAAACAAAATGAATGGTGCATTTATGATTGTATTACTTTGCACGAACAAATACATTCCTGACAAAAGAGAGCTTTCATTTTGAGGAGGCAGTGATGGGAACAGAATCCTCTGCTCACAGACCTGACGATTGGAGGAATCTCCCACCCACCTACCGGCTTCTGGCTCTGTGCGTGTTACACGCTCCCATTCTCCATGCACTTCCATGTCCCGGCACCGTAGGACACGCTCACTCAGGTCTCCCTCTGTGGCCCACACAGAGTCTGTCTGCACAGGGAAGCAGGGTGTTCCTTGAAGACTTCCCCCACAGTGACAGCTAGCCACACACGACTTACAAGAGAATCGACTAAACACTATGTAAATATGTCCCACTAAACCCAAACCAACACACCCCCAACTCAACTGCCCCTTAGCTAGTTTCCAAAGGGGACACTCTGATGCCACCAAAATGAGGGTAGTATGAGGGAGGTAAATCAGAGGTGAAAGAAACAGTGATATTAACAGATTATAACTAAAATATTTTACATTCACCAACTACATGAAAACGTATGACCATGAAAACACACTGTGCTGATGGGGGCCCTGAAGTTTAAGTGTCATTAGCATCACAGAAAATTTACTTCTGCACACTATGGAAGATCTGAGGAGAGGACCTTGAATTAACTAACTATGCATCTGGAGACATAAAAAGAGCACAGGACTACACAAAACGCAAACATGACAAGGAAACTGAAGGGACTTTGTGTGGGGCTGCCGTTGAGGTGTAGACAAGTATGTGGTCAGGGTGTGATGGAGCCCAGGAAGGCAGGAGGTGGACCTTGACCTGATTCAGATGGCTGAAGAGGAGCGCACCTGCGTGTGTGTGTGTGTGTGTGTACATGTGCCTCTGTGAGCCTGTATGCTTGGGCATGTGTCGTGTGCCCGTGTGAGCACATGCAGGGAGGAAAGTAGTAAAGGATCAGCATGAGGTCTGCAGGGGGATCAGCCTGGCGTGATGGTGGACGTCAATCTGTCACGTGAGGAGGACTCTGAGGCCCAGGAAGGTGAGGCAGCCGGGCCCAGCTTCCACAGTTGGTCAAGGGTAGAACCCAGAGCCACCCCAGGCCTCCCGACAGCACGCCCAAGGTGCTCTCCTCCACATCACACCCCAGCTCGGACTCCTCTCCAGGGCTGGACCAGCACACCCTGACCTGCTTCTCCACAGAGAGCACCCTTCTCAGCACAGGAAAGATGCAGGTGAGCCTACAGGTGTCCTGCCTCCTCCTGAGGGTCACTGTTGCCATAAATCAACCAGCCAGCCCTACCCTCTTACCCTGTCCCCATTTAAAGCCACAGGCACTGGGTGCCAGGTGGGGAGGTGAGTTCAGGGGAGATGTGCCTTTTGCTTCAGTGGCAGAGTAGTGGTGTTTTGTGTACTGCTTCCTTAAGGAAACAAAGTAGGTGGGGGTCATTTCTGCCTCAGAAGTAAGAACTCTAGGTGATTTATGCATTGTTTCAGGTGAGGAAACAAGAATGTGGAGTAACTCCAATATCAGTTCAGGTAGAAAATAGAGGAATAAGAGTAACTTTAGATTTCTAGCCCAGTGCTAGGCATTCAGCAGTCTCAACCCTATAACGGTAATTCTCTGATCATGCCCATTTTATAGGCAAGGAAACTGAGGCTTAGAGAAGTGAAGGTGTTTGACCAAGCCACACAGGTAGAAGTAGCAGAGGCAGGATTTCAGTTCAGAGGGTCTGCTTTCACAGCCTGTGTCTTAACCACTATGATCTACTGCCCTCAATGGAGAAAAGTGGGATAATGCTCCCATAAGCTCAGAACATTGACCAAACCCCCTAAAACATGGGACCATTTAAAAACCCTCTAAACAAAGCTGATGGCAGCCCTCTCCCTGCTGTTATCTCTGACACACACACACACACACACACACACACACACACACACACACACACGTCCACATCACTGCCTCCCTGATCTGGCCAGACGTCCTCCCCGTGACTGTCCCTATCCTGACAGTTAAGGCTCCAGCCAGTCAGCTACCGATCTTTGACTCTTGTTTAATCTCCACATGAACCTTCAATACTTGCTGCTTTTGCCTTTTAATATTTCAGTGTACTAAAGGAAAAATCTCAGGGACAGGAGATTCTATCTCCATTAGCAGATAACTGCAGGACAGGGCAGGCAGAGAGTACTTCCAGCTTTGCTCAGAAGGTCAGGTTTGCGAGAGGTACCAGAGAGGGGGAGGGGGCAAGGTGAAAGGTTTTCAGAACGTGTGTGTGTGTGTATTTTCAAGGTATTTTCATGTGACACTAAAGATGCATCCTTTAGTGGTCATTGGGAGTCTGGGGACTGATTTGGGTTGCGTATTTGAGAAAATCTAAATGTCAACTACTCTATTGTTCTGTCTCATTTTACAGCTGGTGTATGTGCACATAGCGTGTGTGTGTGTGTGTGTGTGTGTGTGTGTGTGCAACTCACAAGGAGAAAAAGGACCAGAGAGTTAGCCTGACACAGGCTGAGGGATACCAGTTCCAAATTTTCTTCGTAACTCTGTTTACCATTGTTCATGCCAAGAAGTAAAGGCCAACGCCTCCTCCCAGACTGAAGTCATAAATCTCAGGCCTGTGGGAACAGGGCCCACCCTTCCCAGCAGAGATAGACAGAGACACTGGCCCAGACACACAGAGTGTGGAAACTTCCACTGGCCTGCATTTGACCTCCTTACCTCCAAGTTTTTGAATCTTAAAGGGACCCTGGCTGACAGAGAGCAAGCTGGCTGGACCGCCAGATCCGTCTGCCGGTTTTGAGCTGTTGTCCTTGAGCAGGGGGCAGCTTCTCTATCTCAATCAACACCTAAGATGCCTGAAAACTTGGGAAGGAGTCAGAGTGTCCCTTACATGCAGAAGCCTGAGCTTATTTTTACTCTACTTCTGAAAAAGCTAGGCTGTGTCTGGGGGTTAGCTGGAAGAGTGTGAGGCACACAGGGCCTGTGGGGAGGCAGGACCCCTGGGCCTCACTGCCCTGCTCTGAGCAAGCTGCTTGCCTTCTGGGCCTCCGTCTTTGCCAACCACTTCACTGGAGAGTTCTTGAGTTCAAAGTCAAAGTGGTCACTTACGTCAAGAGGAGGCCTGTTTAAACAAACAAAAACAAAAACAAGTAAGTGTAGATAATTCGTGAATAACAAACCCAAGCCACGGTCTTTAGAAGAGAGCAATGAGGACATGGAGAAGGGAAGCCATGGTCTCTCAGAAGCTGCCCCTCAGAATCACAGGGTTCCACCCAGGCTTGTCCTTCCAGTGTCCCTACACTAATGACTGCAGTTGAACCAGGGGGGCTGTTGAGCTGTCCTCATGCCCTCAGCCAGACACTCACAGGATGCCCGGCTTCTGCTCCTGAGAGGTGCTGGGGGACTGGGCCTCTCACAATGGCAGCATCAGTGCCCCCATCACTATGGGCAGCCTCCTTTCTCTGTCTTACTCCTTGCTCCTCATGTCCGCAAACCCTTCCCTTCCATTGCCACCCCCAACAGGACCTTGCCCCACCCGTTCCCTGCCTTGTCTGCCTTCTGCATTTTTGTGGCCTGTGGCCGTGGGGCCTTGCTGATTGGTGAGCTCTGTGGGTGTGGCTGGCACACCACTTCTCGTGCCTGGCACTGTGGCTGCCCAAATGGCACCTCTACCGAGAAGCAGGAGGCCGGCATGGCCTTGCCTTCAGAGAGCACGTTGTCTGGCTGGAGGAGTATGGTAGTCATTAGCACTGTTGGTTGAACATGCACGGGCCTCCCCCATTCAAGGGGCATGTGGTAGGATTACTCTTCCTGCTCACCGTGGAACGTAGAGTTCCAGCCAATGAGTTGTGAGCAAAAGCGTCGTGTCACTTCCAAGCCAGAACATCTAATTGCTGGGGCAAGACCTCACAAACGTTCTTTTATCTTTGGCATGAAGACCAGCTGCTTCAAGAAGTCAGCTCCTTCATCAGCCTGAGTCTCTGAAGAACAACGTTGATCAGAGCCTACTCCCCCACCCCCCATAAACCACGTCAGACATTTAGTATGAGGAAGAAATAAGCCTAGTTTTTTAATCCACAGAGATTTGGAGGGCTGTCACTGCAGCACAACCTAACCTACACTGACTGGTACAGAGATGCGTGGAGTGGAGGGAGATCTTGGACGAGATGAGAGTAATAAAGGGATGTGCGTGGTCATATTCTGAATGTTACAGAATTGGTGGTAAATGCCAGATGCAGTGAAAGAAGAATTTATCACAAGCTGGCATGGTCTGAGAGCACTTCCAGGAGTCTGAGGAGGATTTTAATTAGGTTGATGGGAGTGGGAGGAAATGCTCATCTCCCCCAGTTCCCCTCAAAACTCAGGCACTTATTCCAGTCACAATGTACTTGCAACATTTCATTAGTCAGGAGGGCATCAGACTTCAACTGCATCCCTCATGACCCCCTGCCCCCATCCCAACTGCCTCTCAACAAACACCTTCAATCTTCTATGTATTTCTGTCTTCTCTCACCCTTACCTCCAGTCTGAGAAAATGTGGTGACCTCCTCCTGTCCACATCCAATCCACCCACCAACTCTCAGGGGCTCTACTCTCAATGATCCACCCTTCCCTTCTGCTGTGTTTATACCTCCCTCTCCACTGGTTTCTTGTCAACAGCCTGTAAATGCTCTCAAATGCCTCCCTATTTGAAATAAAAATCACCTCTAAGCCTTGAATCAATCTCTGCTCTAGTCTGAATGATTAATTAATATACCAATTCTATACTTCCCTATTCCTTTAGAATCCACTATGAGCGTCCTCCTTACAAAATCAAATTCAAGATTTAGGAATCAAATGCTATAAAAGAAACTCAAGGTATATTTAGTCCAGACTTCATATCTCATCCCTGGCAAGTGTTAGCCACATTGCAATATATCTGGGAAGTCAGTATTCTATAAAATAGGGATTTCAAGAGGAAAGTTTACTTTGGCTGGCTAAGTGTGGGTAATTAGGCATGCGGTAATGACAACAGACTGATTTACTGTGAAATGCTCATGCCATTATGGTAAAATAATTTGGCTCATTAAATAATCTGTCTACCAAGAGTACTGGTCCACACCCTTATCCACTCCCAATGACAGTGGGAGATAGAGCTCTGGGGTGGAAGTCAGGAGTCCTTGGTTCCCATCCCCTCCACCAGCTAACCAGCTGTGTGACCTTGAGCCACTCATGTGCCTTCTTCAGGCTTCAGTTTGCAGCCCACCCACCTCCACCCTTAATCAAGAGAGTTTGACTAAAATCCATGCATTGGCCTTTAAAACTGCAAGACTATTTGATTCTTTCTCATCATTCTTTTCTGTGCTAAATTATAGTGTTGTCAAGAATGAAGAAAGAATTGGAACTGTATCAATTTGTTCCAGATAAGCAGGAACAAAGTATCTTTCATCCTGTAGCAAGTGTGCCATTGAGGGGGACCAGCTGGTGAGGGATTGACATGAGCTGGTGTGTGGTTAACATCTCTTAATAGAGAGGAAGTATAGGAAGAGCACGGCACCCTGTTCTCATCCCAGCAACTCCCCTGTTAGCTGTGTGATCTTGAACTTGTCGCTTAACCACTCTGGGCTGCCTTTTGGCTCTAAAATTCCATGACATCTTACATGTTCTTGAAGATCCAATCTTCAGTGTCCCCAAACCCTCACCTCACTCTCACCTTGAAATGAATCTTTTTTTGGATTATATAGTTGGCACTTAACCCAAATAGTGGATCTTAAAGAACCACAGCAGAGGTCCTTCTTCTCATCTCCCAAAGCAGACTGCCTGGGCAACTTCCTACTCTAAGACCACACATGCCTACATGCACCCAAATACTGGGGTCTGAGAGTGACAGGAGAGTAAAACAGCAGTTTAGAGAATTCACAGCTTACTCAGAGTCCACTGTTTTCTGGCACACAGTACATTAGTAACTTGGAATTATAAAATTCTTGTAAAAAGTAACCATCCTTTATATTTACATTGTGTTGAAGTCTGCAAGTAGTGGGACTCCATCATTTTAATTGATCCTCACAAGACTCTCCTGGGACCTTTGGCAGTATCACACGGAGGGCCAGGGACCTGGGCCATGGAGCCTCCTACAGTGCCGTGTGACACCAGAATTGTGAAGCAAGGGCAGAGAGGGTGTTAAGAAATTGGAAGATGTAAATGTTTCCTTGTTTCTATATTAAACAAATGCAGATAAATTAAGGAATTTATCCTATCTCCCTCCACTAGAGTAGAAACAACACAAGACCAGGGTCTTTTTATTGTTGTTGTTCTTTGTTGAATCCCAAGCGCTACAGTAGTGCCATGCATATAGTAGATGCTCAGGAAAATTTTGATGAACGAATGAAAGCACATAGTATATGAATTTTTAAGCTAAAACTTGAGACTTTGGGGAAATGGTGTCATCAAAGACATGTCACTTTAAGCTCTAACCCTAGGCTCCTTGAAGTTCATTAGTTCATTTGCCCGAGCCTATGGGGCACTTCCTGAAGACTGGAAATTAAGATGTGATTTATCCCACTTTACAGAGGAGGAAGCAGAGCTCTATGAATGAAAAACATGCTCAAGGATACACAATCCGGAAGGAATAGAGGCCAGGACTAGAACACATGTCAACTTGACAATCATTTATTTAATAAATTCTGTGTGCTGAGCATTGTGTAAGTTGCACTTTTATTTTTTTTTTTTTTTTTTTTTTTTTTTTTTTAATTTCTTTTTTTTTTTTTTTTTTTTTATTCACACACACACACACTGTATTTTATTTTTACAAGACATAAATAGACTGACACCAAGCATTGTACATGGATGACCACAACAAAAGCAACAATGATTGCAATTACCAAACATGAAACACACTCATACTATGTCATAATATTGACATTCAGTCCCGTAATCCTCCACTGTAACAGCTCCTTTACTTTGCAGTGAAAATTGATTTGTATATTCTTTGCCTCTGAGTCCTTGTGGGATTTTTTTTTTTTTTTTTAAATTCAGACAGAAAGTCACAAAAATTATACTCATCCTCATCAGTTCACTCAGTCCCATGTAATTAATTTTTTTTTCATCTTGATCTTTTGTTAGCACTTTTATGAGTTCATCAGTTTTTCATTAGAGTTCTGAAAATGCTTATTCATTCAGTTCAGCAGTACAGTCAGTTACCAGAAACCTGTACTTGTCAGAGTCTTTTCCATGAATTTCTTGAAGATGAAACCCTTTTATAGGAACATATTTGCAAAATCATCAGAGTACACCCAGAACTGTCTGTAAATGACAAAAGACTTAAAAATGACCACGGTTAAAGATTTGATGAAAGTTCATAATAATGCAGTTGACAAGAAAATTAGTTATTTCTGAGATATACATTTTAAAGTAATAACTAGGATTATTACTTATAACATTATACCAGAACATATAAGATTTTTAGAAATTTCATGTAATGTCTGAAACATTTATATTAACATATTTCCATACATATTTCCATACAAATACAAATATAAGATTTTTAGAAATTTCATGTAATGTCTGAAACATTTATATTAACATATTTCCATACATATTTCCATACAAATACAAATATAAGATTTTTAGAAATTTCATGTAATGTCTGAAACATTTATATTAACATATTTCCATACAAATAACCCAATGAAAGTTTAGTATTAGTTGTTTTGTTTGTTTTTTTATACTGCAGGTTCTTATTAGGCATCAGTTTCATACACATCAGTGTATACATGTCAATCCCAATTGCCCAATCCAGCACACCACCATCCCCACCTCACCGCAGTTTTCCCCCCTTGGTGCCCATATGACCATTCTCTACATTTGTGTCTCAACTTCTGCCCTGCAAACTGGCTCATCTGTACCATTTTTCTAGGTTCCGCATACATGCATTAATATACGATATTTGTTTTTCTCTTTCTGACTTACTTCACTCTGTATGACAGTCTCTAGATCCATCCATGTCTCAACAAATGACTCAATTTCGTTCCTTTTTATGGCTGAGTAATATTCCATTGTATATATGTACCACAACTTCTTTATCCATTCGTCTGTTGATGGGCATTTAGGTTGCTTCCATGACCTGGCTATTGTAAATAGTGCTGCAATGAACATTCGGGTGCATGTGTCTTTTTGAATTACGGTTTTCTCTGGGTATATGCCCAGTAGTGGGATTGCTGGGTCATATGGTAATTCTATTTTTAGTTTTTTAAGGAACCTCCATACTGTTCTCCATAGTGGCTGTATCAATTTACATTCCCACCAACAGTGCAAGAGGGTTCCCTTTTCTCCACACCCTCTCCAGCATTTGTTGTTTGTAGATTTTCTGATGATGCCCATTCTAACAGGAGTGAGGTGATACCTCATTGTAGTTTTGATTTGCATTTCTCTAATAATTAGTGATGTTGAGCATCTTTTCATGTGCTTCGTGGCCATCTGTATGTCTTCTTTGGAGAAATGTCTATTTAGGTCTTCTGCCCATTTTTGGATTGGGGTGTTTGTTTCTTTGATATTGAGCTGAATGAGCTGTTTATATATTTTGGAGATTAATCCTTTGTCCGTTGATTCATTTGCAAATATTTTCTCCCATTCTGAGGGTTGTCTTTTCGTCTTGTTTATGGTTTCCTTTGCTGTGCAAAAGCTTTGAAGTTTCATTAGGTCCCATTTGTTTATTTTTGTTTTTATTTCCATTACTCTAGGAGGTGGATCAAAAAAGATCTTGCTGTGATTTATGTCAAAGAGTGTTCTTCCTATGTTTTCCTCTAAGAGTTTTATAGTGTCCAGTCTTATATTTAGGTCTCTAATCCATTTTGAGTTTATTTTTGTGTATGGTGTTAGGGAGTATTCTAATTTCATTCTTTTACATGTAGCTGTCCAGTTTTCCCAGCACCACTTATTGAAGAGACTGTCTTTTCTCCATTGTATATCTTTGCCTCCTTTGTCATAGATTAGTTGACCATAGGTGCGTGGGTTAATCTCTGGGCTTTCTATCTTGTTCCATTGATCTATGTTTCTGTTTTTGTGCCAGTACCATACTGTCTTGATTACTGTAGCTTTGTAGTATAGTCTGAAGTCAGGGAGTCTGATTCCTCCAGCTCCATTTTTTTGCCTCAAGACTGCTTTGGCTATTCGGGGTCTTTTGTGCCTCCATACAAATTTTAAGATGATTTGTTCTAGCTCCGTAAAAAATGCCATTGGTAATTTGATAGGGATTGCATTGAATCTGTAGATTGCTTTGGGTAGTATACTCATTTTCACAATGTTGATTCTTCCAATCCAAGAACATGGTATATCTCTCCATCTGTTGGTATCATCTTTAATTTCTTTCATCAGTGTCTTATAGTTTTCTGCATACAGGTCTTTCGTCTCCCTAGGTAGGTTTATTCCTAGGTATTTTATTCTTTTTGTTGCAATGGTAAATGGGAGTGTTTCCATAATTTCTCTTTCAGATTTTTCATCATTAGTGTATAGGAATGCAAGAGATTTCTGTGCATTAATTTTGTATCCTGCAACTTTACCATATTCATTAATCAGCTCTAGCAGTTTTCTGGTGGCAGTTTTAGGATTCTCTATGTATACTATCATGTCATCTGCAAACAGTGACAGTTTTACTTCTTCTTTTCCAATTTGTATTCCTTTTATTTCTTTTTCTTCTCTGATTGCCGTGGCTAGGACTTCCAGAACTATGTTGAATAATAGTGGTGAGAGTGGACATCCTTGTCTCGTTCCTGATCTTAGAGGAAATGCTTTCAGTTTTTCACCATTGAGAATGATGTTTGCTGTGGGTTTGTCATATATGGCCTTTATTATGTTGAGGTAGGTTCCCTCTATGCCCACTTTCTGGAGAGTTTTTATCATAAATGGGTGTTGAATTTTGTCAAAAGCTTTTTCTGCATCTATTGAGATGATCATATGGTTTTTATTCTTCAATTTGTTAATATGGTGTATCACATTGATTGATTTGCGTATATTGAAGAATCCTTGCATCCCTGGGATAAATCCCACTTGATCGTGGTGTATGATCCTTTTAATGTGTTGCTGGATTCTGTTTGCTAGTATTTTGTTGAGGATTTTTGCATCTATATTCATCAGTGATATTGGTCTGTAATTTTCTTTTTTTGTAGTGTCTTTGTCTGGTTTTGGTATCAGGGTGATGGTGGCCTCATAGAATGAGTTTGGGAGTGTTCCTTCCTCTGCAATTTTTTGGAAGAGTTTGAGAAGGATGGGTGTTAGCTCTTCTCTAAATGTTTGATAGAATTCACCTGTGAAGCCATCTGGTCCTGGACTTTTGTTTGTTGGAAGATTTTTAATCACAGTTTCAATTTCATTACTTGTGATTGGTCTGTTCATATTTTCTGTTTCTTCCTGTTTCAGTCTGGGAAGGTTATACCTTTCTAAGAATTTGTCCATTTCTTCCAGGTTGTCCATTTTATTGGCATAAAGTTGCTTGTAGTAGTCTCTTAGGATGCTTTGTATTTCTGTGGTGTCTGTTGTAACTTCTCCTTTTTCATTTCTGATTTTATTGATTTGAGTCCTCTCCCTCTTTTTCTTGATGAGTCTGGCTAATGGCTTATCAATTTTGTTTATCTTCTCAAAGAACCAACTTTTAGTTTTATTGATCTTTGCTATTGTTTTCTTTGTTTCTATTTCATTTATTTCTGCTCTGATCTTTATGATTTCTTTCCTTCTGCTAACTTTGGGTTTTGTTTGTTCTTCTTTCTCTAGTTTCTTTAGGTGTAAGGTTAGATTGTTTACTTGAGATTTTTCTTGTTTCTTTAGGTAGGCTTGTATAGCTATAAACTTCCCTCTTAGAACCGCTTTTGCTGCATCCCATAGGTTTTGGGTCGTCGTGTTTTCATTGTCATTTGTCTCTAGGTATTTTTTGATTTCCTCTTTGATTTCTTCAGTGATCTCTTGGTTATTTAGTAACGTATTGTTTAGCCTCCATGTGTTTGTCCTTTTTACGTTTTTTTCCCTGTAATTCATTTCTAATCTCATAGCGTTGTGGTCAGAAAAGATGCTTGATATGATTTCAATTTTCTTAAATTTACTGAGGCTTGATTTGTGACCCAAGATGTGATCTATCCTGGAGAATGTTCCGTGCGCACTTGAGAAGAACGTGTAATCTGCTGTTTTTGGATGGAATGTCCTATATATATCAATTAAATCTATCTGGTCTATTGTGTCATTTAAAGCTTCTGTTTCCTTATTTATTTTCATTTTGGATGATCTGTCCATTGGTGTAAGTGAGGTGTTAAAGTCCCCCACTATTATTGTGTTACTGTCGATTTCCTCTTTTATAGCTGTTAGCAGTTGCCTTATGTATTGAGGTGCTCCTATGTTGGGTGCATATATATTTATAATTGTTATATCTTCTTCTTGGATTGATCCCTGGATCATTATGTAGTGTCCTTCCTTGTCTCTTGTAACATTCTTTATTTTAAAGTCTATTTTATCTGATATGAGTATAGCTACTCCAGCTTTCTTTTGATTTCCATTTGCATGGAATATCTTTTTCCATCCCCTCACTTTCAGTCTGTATGTGTCCCTAGGTCTAAAGTGGGTCTCTTGTAGACAGCATATATATGGGTCTTGTTTTTGTATCCATTCAGCCAGTCTATGTCTTTTGGTTGGGGCATTTAATCCATTCACGTTTAAGGTAATTACCGATATGTATGTTCCTATGACCATTTTCTTAATTGTTTTGGGTTTGTCTTTGTAGGTCCTTTTCTTCTCTTGTGTTTCCCACTTAGAGAAGTTCCTTTAGCATTTGTTGTAGAGCTGGTTTGGTGGTGCTGAATTCTCTTAGCTTTTGCTTGTCTGCAAAGCTTTTGATTTCTCCATCAAATCTAAATGAGATCCTTGCCGGGTAGAGTAATCTTGGTTGTAGGTTCTTCCCTTTCATCACTTTAAGTATATCATGCCACTCCCTTCTGGCTTGCAGAGTTTCTGCTGAGAAATCAGCTGTTAACCTTATGGGAGTTCCCTTGTATGTTATTTGTCGTTTTTCCCTTGCTGCTTTCAATAATTTTTCTTTGTCTTTAATTTTTGCCACTTTGATTACTATGTGTCTCGGCGTGTTTCTCCTTGGGTTTATTCTGTATGGGACTCTCTGCGCTTCCTGGACTTGGGTGGCTATTTCCTTTCCCATGTTAGGGAAGTTTTCGACTATAATCTCTTCAAATATTTTCTCTGGTCCTTTCTCTCTCTCTTCTCCTTCTGGGACCCCTATAATGCGAATGTTGTTGCGTTTAATGTTGTCCCAGAGGTCTCTTAGGCTGTCTTCATTTCTTTTCATTCTTTTTTCTTTAGTCTGTTCTGCAGCAGTGAATTCCACCATTCTGTCTTCCAGGTCACTTATCCGTTCTTCTGCCTCAGTTATTCTGCTATTGATTCCTTCTAGTGTAGTTTTCATTTCAGTTATTGTATTGGTGATCTCTGTTTGTTTGTTCTTTAATTCTTCTAGGTCTTTGTTAATCATTTCTTGCATCTTCTCAATCTTTGCCTCCATTCTTATTCCGAGGTCCTGGATCATCTTCACTATCATTATTCTGAATTCTTTTTCTGGAAGGTTGCCTATCTCCACTTCATTTAGTTGTTTTTCTGGGGTTTTTTCTTGTTCCTTCATCTGGTGCATAGCCCTCTGCCTTTTCATCTTCTCTATCTTTCTGTAACTGTGGTTTTTGGTCCACAGGCTGCAGGATCGTAGTTTTTCTTGCTTCTGTTGTCTGCCCTCTGGTGGTTGAGGCTATCTAAGAGGCTTGATGGGAGGCTCTGGTGGTGGGTAGAGCTGACTGTTGCTGTGGCGGTCAGAGCTCAGTAAAACCTTAATCCACTTGACTGTTGATGGGTGGGGCTGGGTTCCCTCCCTGTTGCTGTGGCGGTCAGAGCTCAGTAAAACCTTAATCCACTTGACTGTTGATGGGTGGGGCTGGGTTCCCTCCCTGTTGGTTGTTTTGCCTGAGGCAACCCAACACTGGAGCCTACCGGTGCTCTTTGGTGGGGTCAATGGCAGACTCTGGGAGGGCTCACGCCAAGGAGAACTTCCCAGAGCCTCTGCTGCCAGTGTCCTTATCCCCACGGTGAAACAGAGCCACCACTCGCCTCTGCAGGAGACCCCCCAACACCAGCAGGTAGGTCCGGTTCAGTCTCCCCCAGGGTCACTTCTCCTTCCCCTGGGTCCCGATGCACACATTACTTTGTGTGTGCCCTCCAAGAGTGGGGTCTCTGTTTCCCCCAGTCCTGTCAAAGTCCTGCAATCAATTCCCTCTAGGCTTCAAAGTCTGATTCTCTAGGAATTCCTCCTCCCGTTGCCGGACCCCCAGGTTGGGAAGCCTGACGTGGGGCTCAGAACCTTCACTCCAGTGGGTGGAATTCTGTGGTATAAGTGTTCGCCAGTCTGTGAGTCACCCACCCAGCAGTTATGGGATTTGATTTTACTCTGATTGCGCCCCTCCTACCGTCTCACTGTGGCTTCTCCTCTGTCCTTGGATGCGGGGTATCCTCCTTAGTGAAGTCCAGAGTCTTCCTGTCAATGATTGTCCAGCAGCCAGTGGTGATTCTGGTGCTCTCGCAAGAGGGAGTGAGAGCACGTCCTTCTACTCCGCCATCTTGGTTAATCTCAAGTTGCACTTTTAAATTCAAGGGAGCCACGAGGGACTTCGGCTCCCAGCTGGCTTTCTCCCTGGCAGCCCTGCTCTTTTTTTTCTCTTGACAGCTGTCCATACCCAGGCCTGGCCTGTGGGTTCCTGCCATTCAAGATGTTATGCCACAAAGCCTTCCATTTTTCCTTTCAGGCCCTGACAACAGGCTTGCCATCCTTTTTCAATTCTAAAGATTTACTGGTAGATTCTATGGGGATACAGAGAGGAGGATAAAAAAACAAACATGTGATAGTTATAAAGTCTAAGAAATTGGACAACATTTTTACAATTACAGTCCTGATCTGTAGCTCCTGACTGGTTATTAGGCATTATATGGAAGTCTTCAGATGCCTACACCCAGAGTCCTTTCCACTGCTCCACCATACCTTCTGTTTTCTTTTCTGGGTCCATATTTTTTAATATGCCAGCCAAGATCACTCATGTCTGCCAGACTCCCCAGCCTGCCAAGACCACGGCAATCTGCTCCATTATTTGAAAAGCCACCAAAACTCAGAGACAACTGATATCTGAAGCAACAGAAACATTTCCTCGTTGAACACTATCTGTGCTGGACCCTCCTGGGGCAGCAGTTTACAACCCCAGCTGCACATCAGAACCACCTGGGGAGCTTTGAAAATATAACAGTGCATGGACCCCATGCTGGACTAATTAAATCAAAATCTCTGGGGTAGGATCCATTTGCTTTTCATTTTTATCATTTTTTTTTTTCTTTTTTTGGCCACACCATGAAGCTCATGGGATCTCAGTTCCCCCACCAGGGATTGAACCATGCCATGGTAGTGAAAGCCCAGAATCCTAACCACTAGGCCACCAGCGAACTTCCCTGGGGTAGGGTCCAGATATGGATTTCTTAAAGCTCCCCTGTGAGTCTAATATGTAGCCAAGATTGAGAACCACTTCTGTGATGAACTTGCTCCCTTTCTTCTGGGGTATCTGAAATTTTGTGGTTAGACTAGTCTTTAAAACTATTAGGAGTTAAACACATAGACTGGCTCCATGGAGCCAGCCAAGGCAGATTCCAAGATAAGTTTCAAGGGTTCAGGCCTCAGACTCTGTCTTCTTTCCTGAAAGTATGTGATCAGACGCCCCCAACACAACACCAACTGAATATCCCTTTGACCCTAAAAAAATCTAAAATATTACCAGTGACTTATTATGCCAGCTTTCTCACTCGGAGTTTTCAGATTCCTTTGCCCACTATCAAGACCCTCAATACCTGGCCCCAACATCCTTTTCAAACTTTCACTCATCCCTCAACACAGACCCAACTGCTGGTAGATGGTCCCCATCTGCAAGCCCATTTTAGTCTACATATTTAATCCTGGCATTCACCCACCTGGGCTGATCAAAAGTGCCCTTCCTCACTATCTGTCTCTTCACAGCATATCTTTAAGTCTCAACTCAAAACCCATTTTTGATATGTAGCATTCTGTGTGACCATGCCAGCTCTCAGAAGCTGTTTTCTCTTCTGAGTTTATTGTCCATCACATGTACCATTTATTCTGACACTTCAAATACACTATATGGCCAAGTGAGTGTGCGTTCCCCAATGGACTGTAACACCTACATGTGGTAGAAACCAAGATTTCTTGATTGTGAATCCAATGTAAAATAATAAGAATCTGGGCTCCCTTGAGAATTCTGAGAGATTTTTAAAAGAATGCTGCTAGAGTGTACATGCAATGAATTATTTGATCTTTAGAAAACCTTGTGAAGTAAATATCATTGTTATTTTCACCATGTCACCAGTCCAAAAAACTAAAATGAGAATAGTCCATCTTTATCCCCAAATATACCAAGACAGACAGAAAAACTGGCATGAGGAAATTAAGACTTAGAGTGAGTCACACAGGCTTTTAATAAAAGAGGCAGAGCCAAAATTCTGGGTCTCCACTGCCAGCTCAGTGTTTTTCAACTAATAGAGAGGTTCTCAGACTTTATCATACATCAGAATCACCTGAAGAGCTTGTTCAACTAGTAGATCTGGGTGGTGCTGATGGGTACTGGCCGTCAGCGGTACCCATCAGATGGGTACTGGTTCACACTTTTGAGAACAACTGTTCTAATACAAGATATTTCCTAAAAGGAAAAAAGATAGAAACAGAGATTCTGTTAGAAACTTAAACCAAAGTCATATGGAAATAATAAGAAATAATAAATGACTGGGCCTATTTATTTCAACATATGCTTGTCTATGAGAGTAATTTGTTATAAATTGCAAATAAAAACTCAAATTTGTAATAAAGAAATCATTCTTATTAAGACTTCAAGCCAAAATATCAATATGTTCAAAGGGGTTGAAATAAATTCTAGCATGATAGATGCATAATGGAATAGAAATAAACCAATGGAATGATTTTTTTTAAAAAATGGCAAGGGGAGAATGGAAGCCAGACCACCTGAGCTCTTTGCAAATTCCTTTACGCAGGAGGGAGGTTGGCAGCTAATCAACTTATCACTCCATCAATCTGCCTGTCACTTAATCAATTGATCTTTGCTGCATATCAACTTTTTATCATTATACTCTGTTGACCAAGGAGTGGAATATGAAAGTAGCCCAACAGAGAGTTCCTGCTCATGAGAAATATGTCATCCAGTTTCAGATACAAAATCTACAACTAAGAAAATTTGGAGAGCGATGTACAAATTTTGTTAAAATTTAGTCACAATAATGTCATATGAAGAAGAAATTAGGAAAATCAAGATCAGGGTGAGCTGAAGTAAAAAGAAAGAAAGAAAGATAGATAGATAGATAAATAGATAGATAGATAGATATAGATAGATAGATAGATAGATAGATAGATAGATAGATAGATAGATAGATAGATAGATAGATGATAGATAGAGTTTCATGGCTGTAACCCAGGAATTGGTACATGCCAGAGTTTCACTGATTAGTTATTCAATGAATTAATTAATGGATAAACAAAGTTTAAGAAGTTCAACTTGAACTAGATCTTTAAAACTGGGTAAGATTTGGATGTGTGGAGAGCAGGAGGAATGACATTTGAGAAAGAATGTGTCATGAGTAAACTGAGAGGAAGGAACCTGCTCAGGTGTGTGTGTGTGTGTGTGTGTGTGTGTGTAGTAGAGGAGACTAGGGAGAAGCAGTGAAGATGTTTATACTTACACACAGAAGGTTCATGGAGGCAAAGAGGATAGTTGTAGGAAGTAGGTTTAGGACAGTAGATTAAGTCTAGAATGTTCCATAGGTCTTCAGAGCTTTTCCCATATGAGAGGAGCCTTTGCTGACCCTTGAGCTGAGAAGATTTATGAGAGATACTAAAATTGAAAGCAATACCATCCCACACATACCATCCTACCCTCAAGGGAGAAGGCTGGAGAAAGGCTGAGCTCCCTGTATTTGACACAATAGACTAAAGTCATGCTCTGTCTCTGCCCTTTGCACAGACCCTCTCCTAACATTTGCAGGTCAAGGCAAGAGTGCATATGGAGGCCCATGTGCGCCATATGGCTACATAGGCCAGAGTTATAAATCAAGATAACAAATGTCAAATATTCAATACAATATGTCCCCTCCTCCTCCATTCACAGATATACCTGAATATCAACCTGGAAAACCAAGTTTGAATTTAGAATTCTCAGTTTTCTGTACCAAAGCCTAAGGAGGTACAGGGTCCAGGCTCTGGCCTATACCTCTTTCCTCTTCCCACCCTTGGCTCCATCCACATTTTAAGGGCCTTGTGCACGTGCATGTGAACATCCCAGACCATGTGTCCCAACTCCTCCTCCTATAAATAGCCACCACCTGGCTAACCCTCAAGTCTTGGGGTGTACACAGCACCTGTGTGGTCTGTCCTCAGAAAGATGAACCAAAGATGAGGCCCATGCAGCCCCTGGGAGTGGACTTGGAGCCATTTGGTCTGGGAATTACAGATCCCAGGTACCCAGGGTGAAGTCTAAAAGTGGACAGTGGGCTACAAATGAGCATGTCTCTGTAGTCCTGTGGGTTTCTTGCCTAGGTGGAAGGTGTGGCTGGAAGGGGGCAAAGTAAGGAGCCTGGATCAAAGGCTCCTCTTGCCTGGGTCTAAAGGTGATTCAGCCCCCGAGCTGCTGTGGGTCTGGATTCTACTGTTATAATCCACTGCCAATCAGTTTCCTTCCTCCACAGTCCTGTCATTCTCTCCGTGCTAGAAATTTCTCCCTTCCAGCTAATGAAGGAAGGGTCAATAAATCAGAATGCCAGCCTGGGCTCTCAGATCCACTCTTTGATGGAGAGCTCAGTCTATGGGGGGCCAAGCCAAACAAAGCGTCCTGCAGGAGTCTCACCTGCGGAGATTTGTAGCCCACCCTTCGCAGGCCTCCCTCCCCACACTCCAGACGTCTGCAGATCGAGGGCTTCAGAAGCCCATCTTATCACTTCCTTTTTAATCTCCATGTTAGCACTCGTGCCCTCCTTCAAGTGTTCCAAGGTAATTTTAAAGAATACCTCATTTTGCTTTCATTTGCTCTGGCCTGGCCTTCCCATAAATCAGGGCTGAGGCAGGACTTGAAAGGACTGGGCTAATCAAGACTTCAATTTTGAGAAATGTTTAAATATAAATCAAAAGACTTGAAGGCTCTCCAGATCCTCAATTTTCTTTGAAACCCTGGTTTGTCTCATTTTCGTTTTCTCCCCTCTCCTTTTTTTTTCTTATTGGCCACACTGAGCTCTGAATTTTATCCTGGTGCCCCTAGAAATATTTCTAAATAGTTTTAGATGTTTTCTTTGAGGCATTGCACCGAGTGATACAAGAGGGCTCTTACTGGTGCTCTGGGGTAGGGGGATAGGGGCAGTCTATAGAGTCTTGCTAGAACTGAAGGAATTTCAAATTTCAGGAATTAAATGATCCTAAAAGACATGAACAGTGATTTGGCAGTCAGAGGGAACAGGAATGAAATCAGCAGAACCATAACTTTGATCATGCCTCCTGTTTCAGATACCTTTGACTCTGTAACAAACCATCCAAACAGAGTGATACAAAATAATAGTCATTCTTTATAATTATCTCTCACGGGGATTGACTGGCAGCTCTTGCTAAGGGTCATCCATGAGGTTGCAGTCAGAAGGTGGCTGGAGCAGGGGTCTTCTCAAAGGCTCCCACACATGTCTAGCATCTGGGTTAAGAAGGCTGCAACATCAGCTGGGGCTCCTTGGGCATCTCCTTCCCTCTCTATGTCATCTCTACATGTGGTCCCTCCAGCATGGTGTTTTCAGTGTACCCAGACTTCTTACATGGTCTTTTAAAATGTAGGTTTCATTGTTATTTAGGTATGGTAAGATCAGGAGACAATTTCCATTGAAGAGATAGTTTAGTACACTCACAGATCCCAAGAGGAGGGGGCACACGGAGAGCCACAAGCGGAAGCACCAAGGTCTGTTAGGGGTGGGGGAAGGGTGGAACGTAGGGAAGAGCCTTTATTGCATTTCTGTGGGAGGAACTGGTGGTGCTTAAGACTGGCTGGTTTAAATAACCTCACCAGGCTGAAGGGCATAGGGGCTGTCCCTAGTTGTCTGGTATCAGACACTGGTGTCATTAGAGTAGGAAAATAATGGCCCAGAATGTGAGAGCCCAATAAAGGAGGCGGTTGGGGACATGGACTCTGTATTGGTTAGTTTGCATATGAAGTATGTGCTCCCAGGTGAGTTCCTTGCTGTCTCTAGGAATTAGCTAATTTTGAAGGGACAGCCCCTTCAGGGTCAGCAAGACATCAAATATCAAAGCATCAAAATGCAGAAAATAAAAAACACGGTTAATACAAATGGTGGCTCAGGGCTCCAAAGACGCATGTCCAAAGCTACAGAGAGCCAGGCACAAGCTATACTGCCTTTTATGAGCTAGCTTCAAAAGACATGCAGTATCACTTGTCACTTTCTACTTATAAGAAGCAAGTCACTAAGGCTAGCCCATAATCAAGAGGAAGAGAATCAGCTTCACATTTTTAAAATTTATTTTTATTGAAATATAGTTGATTTACAATGTTCTGTTAGTTTCTGGTGTACAGCAAAGTGATTCAGATATATATATATATAAACATATATATGTATACATATATATATTCTTTTTCATATTCTTTTCCATTATGGTTTATTACAGGATATTGAATATAGTTCCCTGTGTTTTCCAGTAGGACCTTGTTGTTTATCCATTCTATATATAGTGGTTTGCATCTGTTAATCTCAAACTCCCAGTCCATCCCTCCCCCACCCTGCCTCCCCTTCAGCAACCACAAGTCTGTTCTCTATATCTGTGAGTCTGTTTCTGTTTCATAAATAAGCTCATTTGTGTCATATTTTAGATTCCACATATGAATGATATCATATGGTATTTGTCTTTCTCTTTCTGACTTACTTCACTTAGTATGATAATCTCCAGGTCCATCCATGTTGCTGCAAGTGGCATTATTTCATTCTTCTTTATGGCTGAGTAATATTCCATTGTATGTATATATATATATATATATATACCACATCTTCTTTATTCATTCATCTGTCGATGGGCATTTAGGTTGCTTCCGGGTCTTGGCTATTGTAAACAGTGATTAATGGCTTAAAGACTTAAAAGTAAAACATGGCACCATAAAACTCCTAGAAGATAACATAGGCAAAACATTCTCTGACATAAATTGTACCCATGTTTTCTTAGGTCAGTCTCCAAAGGCAAAAGAAATAAAAGCAAAAATAAACAAATGGGACCAAATTAAACTTAGAAGCTTTTGCACAGCAAAAGAAACCATAAACAAAACGAAAAGACAACCTATGGACTGGGAGAAAATATTTGCAAACAATGCGACCGACAAGAGCTACCGTTTTTGTTTGTTTGTTTGTTTTTTTAAATTAATTAATTAATTTATTTATTTATGGCTGTGTTGGGTCTTCATTTCTGTGCGAGGGCTTTCTCTAGTTGCGGCAAGTGGGGGCCACTCTTCATCGCGGTGCGCGGGCCTCTCACTATCGCGGCCTCTCTTGTTGCGGAGCACAGGCTCCAGATGCGAAGGCTCAGCAATTGTGGCTCACGGGCCCAGTTGCTCCGCGGCATGTGGGATCTTCCCAGACCAGGGCTCGAACCCGTGTCCCCTGCATTGGCAGGCAGATTCTCAACCCCTGCACCACCAGGGAAGCCCAAGAGCTACCTTTTGATGGAAGGATTGCCAAAGAATTTGTGAACATGTTTAAACCAGCACACCTCCCATAATAGTCTCCAAAACTTTAATGGCTAACGGGCCCCTTTCCCCATACCTTATAATCCATAAGTCTTAGACTCAAAAGCTGTGAAATCTAATTGTCCCTCTCTGTTAGCATCACATTTCCCCAGCCACAATGCTAGGCAGGGTGTTGTGGTCAGAATAATCTTCAGGACTTCCTTAAATGGCAGGAGTCAAGGAGAGGAATTGTGATCCCAATGCTCTGAGTTACAGGAACTTGGCACAGTGAAATACATCACGTGGTCAACATACAAGTGTCAACTCTCCCAGTAGACATCCAAACTGCAAGGATGACATAAAGAAAGGAGGAAGCCAACTCTGCCCTCCAGGAACATGCACTCTGGAGGAGGAGAAAAGTTGTGAAACAATTAATGCAGGACATGGAGTTAAGACAAATGATAAACTAGTCTTTGGAGAGGAATCAGGTAGGGCTTCATGGAGGATGTGGGTCTTAAAGGACTTCTCTGACATTGTCGCACTTTCATGATTAACTCACTCTCTTCCAAGGCCCAGAACCAAACCTCCTGATCAGTCCCACAAAAAATAATGCTCCTACCTTCCCTGGAGCCATATCATTCTTCTCCCTAAGAAGGCTCTTCCCTCTCTCCTTCACTCATTAAAATCCTATCCTGCTTTTCAATCCACCTTTTCCATGACCCTTTTTCTGACTACCCTCAATCAACCACCACCATCTCTATTGCACTCTGAAGACATAGAACTTCTACCAAAAATCTCATCACATACATGTCACCATTTTTATATTGTTCACCATTATTTCAGGCTTGATCTGTTTTTCTCCCACTAGATTGAGGTTATTGCCAACCATAAACTACACATTCTGCTTTCCCTGAATGCCACCAACTGTCTCAAGGCCACATCTAAGTAGTTTATATATAGTATACTGGGCCATAATGTAAATATACAGTATATTTAGGGCCCTGTACCAGCTTCAATGGAAAGAGTGCTCTTTTGACTAGTTTTCCATATTGGGACCCTGCACAATTTTACTTGAAGGAAGGACTCTGTGACCAACCAATTATTGAAAGGCATTGTTGTGGAAACAGCATTGAATTAGGAACTGAAGTTTTGGATCATCAAGCCTCCCCATCTATAACTGCCATTCTTGTCCTACTTCTCTCACAGGGAGTGTATCAGTTAGCTAGTGCTGCATAACAAACTATCCCAAACTTAGAGGCATAAAAAACAATTAGTTTAGCTCACAAACTGAAGATTGGCTTGGGGATGGCTGGTCTAGGATGGTCCTGCTCATGGGTCTTCTGGCACGTGGAGGGTCAACTACCAGTTGGCTTTATGAGCTTGTTCATGTGGCAGAGGTCTTGGCTGGGATGAATCAGCTGGCTCAGTTCTGATCCATGTGGCCTCTCATTCTCCAGTAGACTGGCCTAGACTTATCACATGGTAGTCACAGGGTTCCAACAGAGAGAGCAGAAGCTGCAAGGCTTTTGGTGGCCTAAACTCATGTTTAGCACAATGTCACTTCCACCAAGTTCTACTGGCCAACGCAAGTCACAAGCCTGGCACAGATCCATGGGATAGGGAAGTTTATTCCACCTCTTGATAGGACAAGCTACAAAGACTCTTTATAAAGGGCACAGATACAGAGAGAGATGGAAAATTGGGGCCATTTTTGCAGTCTGTCTCAGGGAGGTTATGAAGATCAAATGAGATCACACATATGGAGGTCTTTGAAAGAATATACGACTTTATGCAAGGGATAAATATTGTCATGGGAGTTTCCTTTTTCTCATCAATGGGTTGGCCTGGTAGTGATGATCTAAGACACGTTCAGGTGTTCACATTAACAGGGATGTTCAGAGAGTAGGGAACTTACTTCCCCTTCTTAAGTGGTTTTCTAAGTTACAGTTATTCTCAAATGTTTTAAAATTATGTTTCCTTCAAAAAAAAGGGGGGAAATATGCTTTCATGATTGCAGATTTGTTGTTGCTCAGTGTATGTCATTGCCACGCCTGCAGCTTCCACGTTAGCAGCATAGGAGCAGGGGGTTCACCCATTCATTTACTAGGCATGGGCCAGGCACTAGCTCTGCACTGGGGCTGCCATAGGCACTAGAGCTACAAGGACCAGTAAGACCCATCCCTACCCTCAAGGTGCTTATAGATTAGTGGGGGAAACACAGTGCAAAGTACTGGAAGTATAAACTGAAACCTGTAGGAAACATAAAAAGGAGCAGTTAATTTTTCTTGGGGGGAAGCAGGAAAATCTTTGCAGCAAAAGTCAACTGAGTGCTAGAGAAAGAGCCTACACACCATGCAGAGAGCTGAGAGAAAGGTACACCTGCTGGAGGAAGGAGCGTGTGCAGAAGCGTGGGGCTGTGAAAGGGGATGGGGAGTTCGTGGAGCCCTGAGGTGTGCCTTGAAACCAGAGTGTATGATGTGTAGGATGGTGTGTTGGGATACTGATGCTGGGGAAATAGATTGTGGCAGACTGTAAAGAGGTCACAATACCTCAATCTTTAGGCAGAGCCATGAGATCAGACCTGGAAGATGTCTGCAGGCATCGGGGAGGATTTCAGTCATGTAGGAAACCAGACAACATGAGCCAGAACCATAGCGGGGTCAGTAGGGGAAAAAGTGTCCGTGAAATATCATCTTTCTGCACTGGGAATGCCTGAATGTGTCTTAGGAATAAGGAAGGGAGCTGAGAAGAGAGGGCAGGAGGGCTGCGGCCCCAGAGAGGCACCTGATAGGCATGGACCATGTGTGTGCCCAGCACCCCCAGCAGAGCTCAGCACGGCAGGGCAGGGCTGCAGGGTGGAAGGACAAGCATGGGATGACATAGGAGCAAGGGGGTCCAGGGTCCTCGAGAGAGACCCCCTGGGGTGAGCCGGCTCAGGATCCAAGCTAAGTAGAGAGGCCACAGAGCAGAGAGTCCAGAGCAGCAGGGGGATAAGAGAAGGAGCTGAGAATCAGAACTCTTAATGGGCAGGCTTCACAAGAGAAAAGGAAAGCCAGAGGCTGAACAGGAGGAGAGAAGCACCACGCCACAAGCATTAGGTGGTGGCCAGAAGCCACACCAACATCTGCTCTGAGTCAGAGAGACCGAGTTTGAATACTGGCTCTGCAAGTACACCTGGGGCAAGTGGTGTATCTTCTCTTAGACTCAGTTTTCTTGTTTGCAAAATGGATATAATAATAGTTCTACTCGCACAGCTGTGGAGAAGTGCTTGGCACATAAGCAGTCAGTGTGGGCCTCTGAGTCCTGAGCCAGCCTCCAGGACAGTTATTCAGTCTAGTCTCCAAGTAGCACAAAGAGAACCACGGTCTGAGCTGCTCCTGGTCCTCCAGAGAAGCTGCCTTCATTTTCCCATCAGTCTGGGGAATAAGCCCTCCTGTCTGCAACCCCTTGCAGACCTCTGAGGGTCCTCTGGCGCCCACAGCCCAGGGCCCACGGGACAGCCCTACTTAGAAATTTCCTTCCTCCCTGAGACCTCCACTTCCTTCTGAATGTCTACAGCCTCCTTCCACCTTCCAGCTCCAATAAATCAACCATCTGCCACCCAACAGCCCTTAAGGTGTTTGAAAACAGCTTCCGTAACTGCCGCCACCTGAGTCTTTCCTTTTTTTAAAAAAATATTTATTTATTTATTTATTTATTTATTTGGTTGTGCTGGGTCTCAGTTGTGGTACGCAGGCTGCTTAGTTGCAGCAAGTGAATTCTTAGTTGTGGCATGCATGTGGGATCTAATTCCCTGACCAGGGCTCGAGCCCGGGCCCCCTGCATTAGGAGCGTGGAGTCTTAACCACTGTGCCACCAGGGAAGTCTCCCTTCCTTTTTTTTTAACTAAACATGCTCAGTTCCAAACAGACCTATGTCCAAGTTTTCCTGTTTGCATGTTTATTACAGAAATAGCTTGAGGGAAACATCACTGGAACTACTGTCGTGACACTTAATCCATCACTGAGGGTTCAGAGCACAAGGCCTGGAAGCGGCACCTGGGTTCCACCTACTTCCTGGTCACTAAGTAAGCCCTTCAGCTCCTGTTTTCTATTGTCCATTTTGATCCTCAAAAAATCTTTGTGAAGGAAGACAGGGAATATTATTCCCATCTTATAGACAAAGCAGTTAAGGTGCCAATGAGGCAGAAATGTGTTCGGGGTCACGTGGCCCATTTGCGGGCTGGCCAGCACCCTACAGGATCTCTGCACTCCCAGACCTACTGTATGCTTTGGAGGGCAAGATGCAGACCGGAGGGACCAGGCGAGGACCCATAGCAAGTGTCTGTAGGTGCTCAGGGGGTGTGCAGGCTTGAGACTAGGGAAATTTCACAAAGAGAGAACTTGAAGGAATTGAGAGTCAGAAAGGAAACAGGAGGTGTCTCTGGAGCTGGGTGGGGGGGGCAGGTGATCAAGTCATCAGGGTGAGGAGAGGAGGGTCTTGGGAGCAGCCTGAAGGATGGCTAGAGGAGAGCGATGCTGGAAGAAGAGAGCCTCCTTCACCCAGTGGAACTGTGTCCTCTGACTCGCCAGGGAGCCACTGATGGCTAGAGGGCAGAGAGAAAAAAAGCAAGACAAAGCTGTCATTTAGGACCACTTTCTGACATAGGTGGGCAGAGTGACGACAAGTGAGGTACAGATGAAAAAGGAAATGGTCAAATAGAACACGCGTGACCCCGTCCAGTTCAGAAAACCTTTGCTCTTGGCCCACTGGTTTCTGAAGCAGCACGAACCCCAGCCACGGAGAGATGATGAAAGGAAGGGCCCGCCCTGGGCACCTGGTCCAGGTAGCTGAGTCTCTGCCTCTAACAACTAAAGAGAGCAGCCCCTGATCTCAGGATAGACTGAGACAGCCCCTGACAAGTGAGGAAGGAGATGATACTGGGCCAGAGATGAGAAAACTTTTTTTTTCTTATGTGCTACTGACCAAAACCACAACAATAAAAAAGAAATTAGGGTTTATTTATGAGAAATAGAAAATGTTCTTAAAACTTAAGAAGAGGATACATAAAATAATCAACAAATATGATAAATGTTGAAACATAGAATTTAATCTAACTCGCCCATTTTAGAGATGAGGAAACTGAGGTCCAAAAGAGGGGGTGATTTTCCTATTATAAACAGCGAGCCTCTGGCCATGTGTTCTTTTCACCATCCTTTACTGTAACGTCTCTATGCTGTTCCTACCCTGCTGCTGGCACCAATGGACAGAGATCTTATTTCACATTCACTCTGCACTTCCGGTGAGACACCCCTGTATTTCAAAATTACCCACCCCCTTAGGAACACTCCAAACAATGAATTACCCCCCAACTTCCACACATGGAGTCTCTGAGTCCATTTCCCTTAGAGGGGTCCAGTCTGATCTCCTCACCACCCACCAGGGTCTGACATTGAAAGCCTGTCTCCTGCATGGAATCCCTGACCCCTGGGAGATGAGGTTTGAAAGGTTAAACGCTCTACATTCCAATTTTCCATTATTAGGAAGAGCCATTGGGGAAGGGGAGAAGAAAGGAAAAGAGAAAATATGTCTGAGGCTTCTTTGCATGTTATACAAAGCCTTCCTTGTTGTGTTCCAAAATTCTCTTCCAGTCTTATCTAACATCACTCCCCTATCCTGTTTCCCATGCTGTGCCAACCCCAAGCTACTTGGCAACCTCATTCCCCCCAGAATGATCTTTCCCAGATTCTCTCCTGACAAACTCCTATTCATCCTTAAAGACCCAGCTCAAATAACCCTTCTTCTCTGAAGCCTTTCCTGCCCCTGTGTCTCGCCCCTGTCGAGGCTCTGCAGGCTGTCCTATTCATTTGACCCCACCTTTACCACTGCCAGAGTAGTTTGCCCCAACTTCTGTTCTCACTCCCACTAGATCCTGAATTCCCCAGAAGCAGGACTGTGATTTATTCATCATAAATCTTCATGGTCTAAACCTTATACATAGTAATTATTCAATGATTGTGGATGAAAGTATAAATAAATAAAAACAATAGTACAGGCACTAGGGAAAAGAGACAGAGGAAAACACACAAAACTCCCACACTCAACCTGCACACCCAGAAAGGAAATCTTAGGAAACAAAACATCTAGAATAGAACTAACAGTGAAATATAATGTGAGGAGTGGTGTGTTGATAAACGAGCTCTTAAAAAAAAAAAAAAAAAAAAAAAAAAAAAACCCTAATTTCTAGCACTTGCCAATTTCCATGGTGTTAAAAATCCCACCACTACTGATTCCAAGCCACTAACCTGACCTCACTAAATACAGAGCTGGGAAGAAAGGGCACACAACTGGCTCTCACAAGCTGGCATGAGCCAGTTCCAGCGACTGCTGAATATAAGCCACATATGTAATTTTAAATGTTTTAGTACTCCCATTAAAATTGTTAAAAGAAACAGCCAAAATTAATCTTAATATTTTAACTCAATATATCCAAAATATTACTTCAACATCCAATCCTTATAAAAGATCATTAATAAGATATTTTACCTTCTTGATTTCATAATAAGTCTGTGAAATGCCAGTGTGTATTTTATACTGCAGGACACCCCCCCACCCCGAACTGTACATGTGGCTGGCGACCATCGATACTGACAGCACTCGTTTCGAATCAGAGTCAGAGCAACACAGAGTGACAGGGACATCCTGCCATTTTAGGATTTTGTCAATGGTGATGGTTTTTAAAATGGCGTTGTCTTTTTACAGCTCAGGCAGAAAGAGTGCTTGTCCCGTGGGTTGGATTAATTTCAGCGAGGCCAGATCTTCTGCACCTTAACAGGACCTCAGGCCTCCTCTCACCCACACGCCTGCTCCCTCAGGACCCTGAGCGCTTATTAATTGCCACACATTCCTTCCAGCTTTCAATATTCGAGACTGAAGGCAGCTAATGAACCCAGCTGCACCCTCCCTCTGCGGGCCAATTTAGCATCAGAAATGGCCCTCCCCCTAGGGCTGCTCCTCCCCCACGCCACTGCTGGAGAGTGCTGGAGCCTGGGGAAGGGGACTGGATTTCTCAGAAGCTAGATGTCAGTGGAAGCACTCAGAAACGCACCTGTCGATTAGCCAAGGAGGCAAGTTACCGCGAGGAGCCCGCAGGGAGATGCCAGGCCTTCATCTTTGAAAGGCAGGTTCTGCGGCTCTGAAGTGGTGGCCTGGCGGGCGTTTGCAAGTCATGGGTTCGGGCTCCAGCTCTGTGTGACTTTCAGAAATCCCTTCATCTCTGAAGCTCGGTTTATGCTCCTGTAATCTGACACTGAGAATCTGGCAGCAGGTTTCTGCATATAGGACAAAATGATGTTTCTGAAAAATGCTCTAGAAAATGTTACATGCTGGAATATTGAGATCAAAATCAGCAGGCCTTAGTAAGAGATGCACAGGCTGGAAACGGGAAAGCCTGGGCTCTTTTCTTGGATCTGTCAGAAACAGGCTATGGACTAGTCGTTTTACCTCTCTGGACCTTTTCCTTAGCACTAGAATGAAAGGGTCCGTCTAGGTGACCGGTGAGACAGACAAGACAAAGTTCTCTTCCCTCCTGTGACAGAGACAGACAATAAACAAATATGCTGATAAATATATAATATGCTATTAGGCGATGATAAATACTATGAAAAAGTGGCATGATTTCGGTACAGAATGGCAGGGAGTGCTGCCCTAGATGCAGTGATCAGGGAAGGCTGCTTTGTGAAGACCTCAGTGAAACAAGGGAGTGAGTCACATATCTGGAAACAACGCATGCAAAGGCCCTGAGGCAGGAGTGTGCCTGGCTAGTGCAGGGAGCGTGGAGAATGCTAAATGGCTAAGGAGCGGAGCACAAAAGGAGAGGAGGCAAGAAGTTAGGCAGGAAAGATAGCTGGAAGCTAATTCTCATAAACCTTGGAGGCCTTAGCTTGGAAGCTAATTCTCATAAACCTTGGAGGCCTTAGCTTAGGGCTTTATTCCCAGTGCACTGGAAAGTGACTGAAGGATCCAGAGCAGAGAAGCAGCAAGATCTAATGTTTCTTCTGGCTGCCGCATGGAGAATATTCTGTAAGGGGGCAAGAGTGGAGGCAGAAGGGCAGGCCATCGCCATAGTCCAGATGATGCTTGGTGGGGGCTCGGACAGGGTCCTGACCGGCTGCACTCCCCGTCCCCACCCCAGCCTATTGCAAGCTTGTGCACCCTTTGAGGACTTGCTCTTCCTTCAGAGCCCACAGGTCTCTTCCCTCCATCCTTCAGTCGTGTGTCAGTGGTTGGCAGGCACTGGCTACCGCCCGCTGTAAAAGGAATGGGGCTCCCACAGACCACACACTCCCAGGTGAGGGGTGGGCACCCCCAGGCAGGGATTGGTGGGGAAGGGTTCAGCTTTTGGGAAGCAGTGGTGATTAAATGCCAGCTATAACTTTGCCCCTTTATCTACCGCTTTAAGAACCTATAATAGAATGTGCATGACTGTGAATAATGTTATAGAAAAATATTCTTATTCTGCTTTATTTTTTTAATTACACACTCACAAACACAGTCCCTTAACTGTTACTGATAACACTTGGCTTGGAACATACCACCACACAACCAGTTGCTTTCACCAGTGTGGCAACATTGGGAATGAGAACCCCCTTCCAGGATACCCTTTGGGGTACATGGTTATAAGACATCCTGCCCTGTCCTCTGATTCTGTCCTCGGTGTATCTCTTGTCTCATGAACCAGAAGGTAGGTTCCCAGCAGGCCAGAGCCACATCTTCTTCTTCTTGGTCTAGCACACTGTCGGCACCAGTTGATAGATAAGCAGAAGGCAGTAGGATCAGAGATACAAAAGCTTCCAGGGCCTTGGCTCCACTTGGCATCAACACCTGCCCTTGTGACCCTGTTAAACTAGAAGGAATCTTGGAAGTCATTTAATCCAGCTCTCTGATTTCCCAGAGGAAGAAGCCAATGCCCAGAGAGGTAAAGTGGCTGGCGCAGAGCCACACAGCTAGGAAAGGCAGGTGAAGAAGGAGGGGAGGCCACCCCACTCTCACCAGCCAACTGTGTTGGTGCTGAAGAAAAATGCAGCAGAACAAACCTCCATGTCAGGGCAATCCTCACAGTCATTCTAGGCAGTGGGAACAAATGGCAGAATTACCCCTATTTTGTAGGTAGAACAAGCAAAGACCAAGATTGTGCTGAGTGGTCTAGACCATATATTGAACTGGGGTGGGGGGGAGGAGTGACTGAAAAAGCTGGGCTGGTCCTTTCTTAATTCTTCGAAAGGGAAGGTTGGGATGAATATGATAATAATATGATATGGATACAATGATACAATATGAATATGATAATAATATAATATGAATATGATAATGTGTGATATGAATATGACTGTCGTTCAGAGGGATTGAATTCTATGTAGCTTCAGAGAACAAAATGAAGGCCAGCAAAAGCAAAGAATGAGGATTTGGATCTGGGCTCAATAGGAGAGACAGCCGTCTGATCATTAGAGCTCTCAGAAAGTAGAAGAAACTGGCTGAGGAGACGGTGGGCTTTCGATTGCTGGAAGTCCTGGGCACTGTCAAGAGGACCCCAGCTCTTCAGGCACAGTTGGACTGGAAGGCACCTGAGGTTCCTTCTAAGCCTGATATTCAGCAGTTCTATGCAAAAGGAACTAGGCATTGGGTTTCCTCCCTTTGAAACCAGAAGGAGTTGCTCCTACCCGCTTAGCTGGAGGCATTCTCCCCAGTGAAGTCGTACCAAAGGATGACATCTAAAAGTCTTTCACTTCCTAAGGATGTGATGAAGAGAAATGGCCTTAGATCATGTGACTTCCATAGGACCTGTGAAAGACTTCCTATACTGTAAGCTTAGAGATGGGGTTCAGTTGCCAGAGAGTGTGATACAAACTCCTCTCTGGATGATCTCTGAGGAGAGGTGGCTACCCATGGACCTCAGTGCTGTAGATAAAGCAGTGTGGAGGCAGGGGGATGGACTTCACGACCTCTCTAAGTTCTCGCCATCCCATTCCAGCTATAATTCGATGATAAAACCATTAGAGGGTCCAGAGGTGGTTTAGCCTCATTTCTCTCATCCTGGTGATTGAACACATTTTTTTAAATCCCATAAACCCTAAGCCATAATTCTTTTACAGCAGAGGGAAAGACAGGACAGTCATGCACAGTTTGAAGCAAGGGAGTTGAGAGGAGAGGTTAAAAGGAGAGGAAGGCTTGTTTAGATTGTGGTTGTCTTTTTTCATTTGGGGTTGATTGGGGGGATGTTAAATGTGAAGTTTGATGACCGAACAAAAGCAGAGCAAAAGAGAAAAAAGAATGTGAAAAAACTCAAACCTGCAGTTTTCTGATACACAGAAAGGAAATCCAAACTCCACTCATTATGGCGCATATTTCTGGCAGATCATAACATTAAATTACAACCCCGCAGCCTCGGCCAGGACTGGGGAGTTCTTCCCATGTGCTTCCAATTAAGCGCGTTTGAAGTTGCCCTGGATATTTATTTGTAGGGGATTTAATGCACAGAACGATTAAAGTTTGTTCTTGTTAGGAGTTTGGAGCTAGTTTGGGGGCTGGGGAGATGGAAAAGAAGAAACCTAGGGAGAAAGGGGGACGTCCAGGGTACCCCCATGAATACGTGTGTATGTTAGAAAGTGCACAAAAACACATACACAAGCGCCCTTTGTTTTCAACATGGGGAGGGTCCAACATCTCTGACTGTGATTTTGTTTATAGGAAATCCTTTATAATGCACGTTTAGTGTTTCCATATGGAATTCTCTTAGGACATTTCCCCCGCACCACCCTCCCCCCTCCCCTTTTTTATTTGGATAAGGCAAGAGAAAAGGGACTGTACATTCCAAAGATTCATAGTCATTCCGGATCAAATTCAATGGATTTTGGCAAGAGTTGAAAAACCCAGATGCAGGGCTTCAGTCTCCCGCTGAGCCGCCTCCAGCTGCGAGCGTCTGGTGGAGGTACTTTGTAAAATCATGAAAACCCTATTAAATTCATGAAATATGATATACTGTCATTTCAGACTAACTTTCCATTGAACTGTCCACGAAGAGAGAATTTGGTTAGCTTGCAGAAGAAGGGGGAAGTGGCAAGGCTGGGGCAGGGTGGGAGCAAGAGGCTCTATGGAGGAAAGTGCAAAGAGGTGCCGGGAATTCCTAAGAGGCTGCACATTGGGGTGGGTGTGGGGAGGCATGGCAGCTCCTCTGGACCCCAGCAGTACCAGGCTTTCTCAAGGTTTGACTCCTCTCAGAAAGGGGGTGGTCACCACCATTCCTCTCCCTGTCAAGATACTGACCAAGACTCCAGCTAAACCGGGGGATATTTAGGCTGCATCCCCTTGTTTTATACCTGAGGGGCCCAGGATGGAGGGAAAGAGAATGATTCGCCTGAGGTTCAGCAAATTGAAAACCCAGGGCTCCTGAATCCACCAAAGCATGCCACCTCCCTGCACAGACAAGGCAGAGACCTTCACCTTGGGCACCAGCTCTCTCTGTCTCAGATCAGAGCTGCTGACATTGTTTTTTGCAGGAACTCACAGGCCCAGACTCCCCCCAGCTATGAAATGACCCATCCTGAAGGAGTTGAATGCTCTTACTTCATTTCCTATTGAACTATAATTCACATCATAAACTATTACATGTTTATTTTCAAACAAAACAGGGTGAGGACTCCCTGGAGATGAATTGGTTTTGTTTTCTGGAAACTGCCCCAGGACATGGCAATGGCAGGAGCTCACTTGTGTGTTCAGAGTTCGCCTTGCAGGAAGCCAAGTGGGGCCCTCCTTCCCCAGGCCTTGGCACCCTAGGGACCCAAAGTCCAGACCCCTGGAATGGAAGGGTGTACAGAGCATCATGACTCACTTGTCACCCAAGCAGTGGTCCCTAAGATAGGAATGTCACACTCTGCAGGCAGCAACATCTCTGACCCAGTTGTCAGGGGTGGCTTCATGCATGGAAATGATCAGAATAAACACTGACTTTAATTAAGCATGTGCAGTGTGCTAAAGTGCTGTTCTAAGGGCTTGGCAAGAGTTAAATCATTTCATCCTAACAATGACAAGATGATGTAGTGATACCATTATCCCCATTTTGCATATGAGAAAACTGAGGCAAATTGCCCAAGGTCTCATAAGAGACTAAGATCACATAGCTGACATAGTCACTGAGTCAGTATTTGAACCTCAGCAATCGGGCTCCAGAGCCTAAGCTCTGAAACTACCCGCCACCCTCCCCACCCCGCCTCCCCCCACCCCAGCCCCCACACCCCCACCTCTCCCCCCACCCCACCCCACCCACCCCCGCCCAAACACAGACCTAATTACCAATGTCAGACACAGGTCTTAACTCTCCCCTTCTCACCCCGTTGGAGGTATACTTTTTGAAATAAACACTTCACACTCTCTCCTTACCCTTTTGTTGTGTAAATACCCCCGAATGTGGCAATGAATTAAGTCACTAATACCCTAAACCAAGGCTTCGCAAATTGTAATGAGCATACAAATTCCTTAGCAATCCTGCTGAAATGCAGGTTATCATTCAGCAGGTTTGTGGAGGAGCTGAGAGTCCACAGTTCTAACGGGCTCACAGGTGCTTCTGCTGGGCCACGGAGGCACGTTGAGCAGCAAGGCTGCAGGCTATTCACCTGGTTGCTTCCCTCCACCAACAGAGACTTCCTCGCGAAGGCACACGCACAGGAAGCAGCTGGCAGGGCCAAAGCCATTTCACTAACCTCACGGCCGTGACCCAAACTAGCCCTCCTGCCACCCGTCAGTAGAGCCAACAGATTCCCAAGCTTCAAGTCCCAGGCACTGGGAGAACTGGGGAAGGTGCAGAGTCTTTGGGGCCGTGAGAAGCCCTTTGACTGAAATCTTTGCAGCACCTGGCAGCAGTCAGCCACCGCAGGAACAGAGTCCAGTATCTCTACATCCCTGGCAGGGGCGGTGATGAGTGTTCTGTAATCACTGAGGTCGGGAACAGTCAGCACCAATACCTCTCCCGCATCTCGAAGGGAAGGCTGCTGGCCAAGAGACACTGGCCCAGTGTGGCAGCTTCCACCTTCTTGACGGCGAGTTTGGGCAGAAGTTTAACCTTTCTGGTTCCATTATTTGACATGTAAAACGAGAGGATCACACTACAGAACCTTTCAATCTCTTCTCTCCCTCCTATCCCAATCTATGAGTCTCTAAATGCCTGTACAGTAAATAAAAATTCAGCCAATTGTCTGCATGTCTAAATATTCTGACGTCTTGTTGCCAATGCCACACATCAGGATATCAGATGGAACCAGTTTCCTTTCCATCTGGAGGCTGAGTGCCATAAACACAGCTCTCCCATGAACCTGGGCATCCCATCCCCATCCACATCTTGGGAAGCAGATGCAGGAGGTTGATTGCCACAGCCAAGCCTGCTGCCAGAGACTGGAAGGTGGAGCCTAGTCCCCAGGGCTCTGCTTCACAGCCCAAACACACCAACCGTATTGTGCCTACCAGTTCTGAAGGCTTCACTCAGCCAAGAGAAACAGGCATTTTAGATCAGGAAGGGGCAACACTTGACCCCTGACCTCCTCCATCTGGCTCTCTCTGACAAGGAGCCTAGTGAGGGGCAGGGGGCCCAGTGGTCCACCAGAGCTGGGCTTGGATCCTCGCTCCCCCAGATCTCAAGCCCTGTGATCTCTAACGTCACTGTGAGTGTCATTCCTTATAAGACTAGGTGCAGAGTAGGTAGGCAATAAGGTGAAGCTATCCTTTCCTTCACGTGACTGTTGGTAATAAATCAGACACTCCCCAGATCTGTTCTTCAAACTGACAGAGTCCGAGGATACCCCTGGAACCAGCATCATCAAACAACCAGCGATCCAGGGTTCTAAACCAGCACTGTCTAATAGAAACATAACAGGAGCCATTGATGTGTGTTGCATACATAATTTAAAAATTTTTACTAAAAACGGTTTAAAATTTTTGAGTGTATTACATTTTTTTAAAGTAACAGTTTTAATTAATTTTAATAATATATTTAATTGAGCCTAATATATCTAAACTAGTATCATCTCAACATGTAATTGACATTAAAACCTATTAATGAAAATTATCACATTCTTCTTTTGTACTAAGTCTTTGAAATTTGGTGTGTATTCTACATTTACGGCACATCTCAATTTGGACTAGCCGTATTTCAAGTGCTCAGTGGCCACATGTGGGCAGTGGTGACTTACCAGCGTGGATACAGAAGAACCGGGGGGCACCATGTCAGGGGTAGCATTTAGCCTTCCCATCATCTCTGACACCACCCCCCAGCCATTCCAAATAATAATCCTATTAATAACAATAAAACCCTAAGACTAATGTTCTTAGATACAATGACTAGGCATTTCCTCAATCTTAGGTAAAAGGATTTTTAGAAAAGTTTGCTATTTTTATTTATCTCTAGGATTCCAACTAAGGAAAAACTCTGGGCTTGCTCTTCACATGCAACTGGAAGGGATTAACACCTCACTCTCCCAGCCAGACTATTGCCCCTAAGCTCCTTCAATAAAAAATGTTTGAAACTATGACTGACAGTGGAGAAGGCAAAAAAAGCACCTGCGGGAGTTCCTCACTGAAGTGTTCAGTGCTGTTTACTTTTTTAAAATGTTATTTAAATGAGGACCTCGAACACCAGAGCAGAGGGCACTGGTAGGATAGACTGCATGGCTGCAGGGTTTACAACAGTCAGGGCACTGGGGGCCGAGGGAAGGGTTCGTGAATACGAATGGCACAGATTATTTGCTACTAAACTACAGATTTGAGAAGCACCACGGTATAGATTCCAGCACAGGATACCAGGCTAGACAACTCAAGGATGCAGAGTATTAGGGGTCTTGCTATAGCGATGAGGGATTGAAGTATAAGACATATCACAGAATATTGGGCATTAGATACGAGACTCAAGGGAGCCAGGGCCTAGGGTGAAGGGAAAGCAGAGTTTGAACAACCCATGGCCTCCTCCAATCAGTTAGTGGCAGCCTCCAGCCTCGCCTCTCCCTCCCAGCCCTCCTCTCTCCCTCCCACACACTCTGCAGCATTGCAGGCAGCGTCCTTGTTCAAGCTGCCTGACTCAGTCCTTGGGAGCCAGCATCAGACTGAGCCTGCTGCCCCCAGCAGATGCATTAAGGAGGTGTTTGCCACCCCAACAATCATGAAGACAGTGCAGAAATGGGATCGTGGGGCCCGTGTTGCTCATGCTTCATGGAGGCCCTCCTGTTGAGCCGTGTAGATTACATCCAAGAAAAAGAAATCCACCCATCATCATGGACGGGGGGTGGGGGGATGTGGGGGGAGAGGCATGGGGGGAAGGAGGCCTCCCCCAGCTCACAAGGACCCTCTCCCTGCCAGCCCTCCTTTAAACTCCACCTATGCACCCAGTTGCCCTCTCCTGTCTCTCCATGGTAGCATGAGGCTAAATTAATTAATGTGGGTAAACCATGTGGAAATGTTTGGCTTGCCAAGCACTCTCAGTGAGTTTGAAATACTATTGGAAGCAGTGGAAATTGGCACAGCTATCTGGAACAAAACTGATCTCGCCCCCAGGACTCCTGAGATTGAGTTTGGTTAATTGAGGCATATGCAGATAGAGCAGGATCTTCGTTAGAAACTTGTTGGATATATTTCAAACCCTTATTGGGGAACAGGGAGATATTATTAAAATATTAAAAGAGATGGAAAGACAGCAAGGATGGGGATTCTCCTGTGATGTGATAGACCCACAGGGAATTGCCCAGGAGTTGACAAGAGAAAGGGGGTACTTCTAAAGTGAGGTGCATTGGGCTGGGTTGATTTGGGTCTCTGAGAGCCAGGAATCAGTCCTGCCATTGCAGGGACGTGTACTTCGGCACACACACACAAGTTGGGTAGGTACGTGCTTCCCTTCCCCAAACAGAGTCATCTTTGCTACTGGCTCCTCCATGGGGCTCCGAAGGGGCACCCTGGCCTGGGGAGTGACATGGCTACAGGGAACCAAGAGGCCTTCCTCAGGTGAGGTGTGGGTTTGGTTCCCTCATAGCTGTTGTATTAGTCAGGGTCAACCAGAAGAACAGAACCAGTAGGAGATTAGGTAGATAGATAGATAGATAGATAGATAGATAGATAGATAGATAGATAGATAGATAGATAGATAGATAGACAGACAGACAGACAGACTTATTTAAGGAACTGGCTTATGGCTTATGGGATTGTGGGGGCTGGCTTGGCAAGTCTAAAATCTATAGGGGACTCTCAGCTGCCTGCCCTCCTCACCAGTCAGCCCACCTCCTCTACTGTCAGACCCTCGACTTCCTCCTGAAGTCTCCCCTCCTCAAGTAGCTCCTAGTGTCCCTGTCCCCTGAGAATGGCCTTTGAGCTGTCTGCCAACCAATCCCATCCAAACCTCAAACAGGTCTCCAAGGTGGTTGCCTGCATGCCTCCTTACTCATCACTTCTTACTTACATCACTTCTCAAGTGAGTTCCTGAACAGCCTCCTGGCTGCTCTCCCTGCCTCCAAGTCCATGTTACCCAGTGTATTTCTACGCTATGCACAGGGCCAACCTGTTCTGTGCTAGGTCCCCTGCAGCTCCTGGTGAACCTGCCCTCCTCCCCTGCCCACCCTTTGCTTCAACCGTCCTGTGCTTTCGCGGTTTCTGGACGATCACACTCCATCCTCAACCCTGACGAGGGCCATGCTCTCCTCTGACCGTCGCCCAGGTCTTTGCCTCACCACCTCTTCCTCCCCATTGACGACTAGCTCAGAGCACAACGTTCCCTGGTGTGGGAAGCCCCTCTTCTGGGCTCCCTCAGCACCCCTGCTTCCCTCTACCAGCACTCATCACTCTGTGGCATAACTACCTGTCCGCCGCCTGCCCCTCCACAAACCAATGAGCATCGTACCTCTGCCCCCACCCCCCACCCAGCACAGGTCCCGGCGTCCATCTGGCTCACAATGTGTGTTTCATCAATGTTGGCTGAATTAATGAACAAGATGTTTGCCAGTAAAATTACCCCAGTGCCCCTCTGTTTCATCGCCAGCTCTTCCAGCAGTGCTCCTCACTTTCTTCCTCTTCCCAAAGCTCCATCTGAAATTTATTGGGGTGGGGAAATGATATTTTTCTTCTCCCTCTCCCTTGCCCGTCAATTTGAGAACTGTTTTGAGCAATAATAGTGTCATGATAATTTATGGTGTAAAAAAGTTATGACCTGAAACCGTGGGGCCAGCTTCAGGAGCTGAAAAAGCACAGAATGGCTGCCGCCAAGAGGGCGAGGTGGGCAGGGCGGGCATGGAGGCTGGACGCTGGTCTGAGGGGTGTGCTGTTCCCTCGAAGGTTGCCGGGAGCCTCAGCAGGATTCTCGCAGGGGAGGCACAGGCTCTAGTTATATTTTAGAAATACTCTCCATTGGCAACATGTGGTTGGGGCAGGGAGACCAGCTACCCAACATTTGAAAAGGGTGAGGGATGGAACTAGGCAGGGGCCCCCATGAGACAAGGAAGAATCAGCAAGATTTGCGGTTCCAAATCTGGGATGAAAATAGAAAACCTGACCGTACAGGCAGGTGTTCAGACATTTTCAGAGTAAACGACTTTACAGTCCCAATCTTTTCTCCATTCATTCAACAAATATTATTTGAAATGTGATTTCTTGTAAGCCTAGAGATACAACAAGTAAGACATGTCCCTCCCTGGGCGGGGAGGGGGGAGGTGCTTTATCCCGATGGGAGGGACAAACAGTAAACAAATGGGGGATGTTAGAGCAGCAGGTGATAGTGAGTGTGTGGGGGAAAGTCCAGCTGGGTATGCGATAGCAGAGAGGGAGCTGGAGGACGCATTTCTGAGGAGCCATGAATAACCAGGGAGGGTATTCTAAGCAGAGGGAATGGCGCGTGCAAAGGTCCTGGAGTAGGAGCAGGTTCCACATGCTCGAGGCAGGGGAGGAGGTGACAGGAAGGAGGTGACGTCAAAAAAGTAGCCAGAGTCCAGGTCCTGGAGACCCAGTGGGCAGCAGAAGGACTCTGACCTGTGTCTGAGTGAGTTGGGCAGTTACCAAGGGCTCTTGAGCAGGAGCAGGATCCCAGCTACATACTCAAAGGACCACTCAGGCTGCTCAGGCTGGACTGAAGGAGAAAGTGGAGAGACTGGTCCTGGTGCAGAGGCTGTTCACATAACACCGGAGAGACATGACGGTGTCTTAGGCTCAGCCACCTAGCAATGAGCTGATGAGAAAAGCTGATTCCACATGTGATTTATAGGAGAAGCTAATAGGAATAGCTGGTGCACCTGGGTGTGGAGTGTGAGAGAAAGAAGGGCCTGAGCCTCTCTGGGCACCTTAGTCTGTTCAGGCCATATAACAAAATTGCATAGACTGGGTGGTCTGTAAACAACAAGCATCTATTTCTCACAGTTTTGGGGGTTAGAAGTCAAAGATGAAGGGATCAGCAGATTCGGGGTCTGGTGAGAGCTGGCTTCCTGGTTCCTAGATAGTCTTTGCACTGTGTCCTCACATGGAGGAAGGGACTAGGGAACCCTCTGGGGCCTCTCTTATAAGGGCACTAATCCCATCCATGAGGGCTTCACCCTCATGGCCTAATCACCTCCCAAAGTCCCCATCTCCCAATTCCATCACATTGGGGGTTAGGTTTCAACACATGAATTTGAGGGCAACTCAAAGTTTCAGTCTACTGCCGTGAGTGACAGTTGCTCTTACTGAGATGGGGGAGCCTAGAAAGCTGATCAGGTTTGAGGAGGTGCAAGCCAATCAACACACACCCAACCAGAGGTATGAAACACATCTTACATTTTACTACGTGGAACTTTCTATAAATGGGCACCCACACTTTGATATAGCAGCTGTGACTGATACATACCCTGGAGACCCTCAAGTGCCTTCTGACCAGAACTGAGTTAGCAGGGGTTTGCTGCTCACTGTGTACTTGCTCATGCAGCTTATCTCTATCGCTCTTTACCCATCATAACATGTTACTCAGAGCCCCTCTTCCCAGTTTGAAATGATCTTTCTGCAGAGAGATAGACAAAAAGACATTTGAGACAAAAGAGTTTACTTATAAAGAGTGGTATGGGGAGGGGGCAGAACCTCATCACCATGGGGTGGGGCTGATTCAGGAGGCTGGGTCCCCCCACCCCCAAATTTCTCCCATGGCTATCTTGGTTGGTCTGTATCAGCAGGGCCACGTTATGACTTGTGGAGACCCTAGGCACTTGGCTTTCATAGGTCCCTTCTTCCATAAAAAAATATTAAAAATTATATTTTATGACTGCATTGGTAATGAGATAAATATAACGCAGGCTGGATTATGTACATTTTTTTTCTTATGATTTTAAAAGAAATTAAAGGATTTTTGTGGACCCTTAAAAGTATTGTGGGCTGTGCCTGCTGTGCACAATGGGGAAGTCACCCTGTGTACAGGGCGGGTAGGAGGGTGGGTCTGGAAGAGCACTGGACATCAGGAGAGCCGGGCCCTCATCCTGACTTCTGAGCAATAAGCTGTAAGAGCTCTGATCAGTCCCTCCACCTCTCAAGGCCTCTGCCTCCCCAACTTTCCTAGGAGGGGTGGAACTTGACCATCTCTCAGCTGCCTACTAAGCAGTAACTTTCCAAGATTCTAACTAAAATGTGCAGACCGCGAGCTTCATTTTTAACTTTCTGCTCCCAAAGGAAGGCTCTTCCCCGCAACTACAATATTAAACTTGTTTTCCTTTTCTGGATCTCCTTCTCTCATCAAATCATGTGCTGGTGTGTGTAGCCACTGATTTCCAAAAAGCAGCCATAAAACCATAATGAGTGTGGAGATACCAACATGAAAATGACAGAGAGAAAGCCATAAACATTCAAATAAATATATGAATATAAACAACTCTATAAACCAAACCCTGGAGGTATTTTAAACACATAATGTAGTATTTGTATCTCTTACTTTGCGCAGCAGAACTTTCAAAGGAAATTCATTTAATTCTATTGCTCACACCCCTAACCCCTATCCAGGAGTAATCGTTAATAACCAGCGCAATTACCACCTCCCTCCTGATCAAGAGTCCATTTCAGAAGCTCATTCTTGAATTCATTATCATGCTGGAAATGAGCTGAATCGCAGTGGATGTGACCACATGATGAGCCCCTAGCTCTCCTTCCAACTGGGTTCAGTGAGATGCCTGCCACAGCCCTGGTCCCGACCTGCCCTGTCTGTTGCAAACGTAGTTACCTGTCAAATACCTGGCCCGATTTAAAGAAGTGTGTCTGGAGTTAGGAAGAGAGCAGACAATTCTCTCTTTCATTGTGAGCTTGATGGGTGGAGGGACGCCCCCCAGGGAGCATGACTGCAGCCCTCCTGCTGCAAAGGAGCAGAACCTGAGCTGGTCCGCACCTCCAGCCGGAAGTGGACAAGAGTGCGCTGAGCGCTCCTCTGCTGGGCCCTGTCCCCAGCACTTTCAGGTGCCTGCTCATCTAACCCTCACCACAGCCCCGAGGCAGATTCAGGGCCAGATACAGAGCCTGTGGGGCTTCGTGCAAAATGAAAATATGGAGCCCTTGTTCAAAAAGCAGGAGAAATCTACGGTTAAATGTACTGAAATATAAATTTTTTTTATTCTTCCTTGGGTAATTTTCTCGCTCTCTCGCTCTCTCACTCTCTTGCTCCCTCTGCCTCTCTCACCTTGGCCTGTCATGGTGTCTTCATCTGCTACTTAATGTTGCACTGGCCAGGTGAGTGCAGACCCTCCCAGATACCAGGAGCCCCACCCTGCATCTCAGTGCAAAGACAGAAGGCCCACTGGCTGCCAGGTTCCCGTCCCCCAGCCCTCAGACAGACACACTTGCTCCAGCGCGGAGGAGTTGAGCCAGGTGTCTCCCCCTGTAAGGCTTCCACCCCAGCCCTTTGTGAACGGTGACCCCTCCCCCCGACAAGGAATGGCAACCTCTGTGCCTGGATTCACTTGGTACCAGGAATGGCCAAGATTCCTCAGGGTGCACCACCCCACACCTGTGCCCAGGTGCCTGAACGCAACTTGTGCACAGAGGGCAGCAACCGTCCCCAGACTCGGGGCAAAGAGGGAGAGGCTAGGCAGGGCCCTGGGCACCTAGAGACGGGGGAGCAGGCGGGAGAGATCAGGGGAGGCAGCAGGAGGCAGGACTGAGTGTGAGTCGAGGATCCAAGCCTCCCCCACTCGTGACCCATTGTCCTATCAGACTGCACTCAACGCAAATTTAAGATTTTGAATAATTGAAGGTATTTGAGCTATGAAGAATTTCAAGATGGCAATTATAGAGAATCAAACCCCAAGCCCAGGCCCTCTTAAGCTCAAAACCATATACAATTGCATTGGTCATGTGCCCATGAAGCCGACTCTGGGCAGAATAATACCACTGTCCTCATTGTGCCCAAGGGAGAACTCAGGCCCTTTAATCTGCCCAAAGTCATGATACTTTGGCAGGGGTGGGGGACACTGAGACTCAAACTCAGTCATCTGGCTCCAGAGCCTCATTCTTCACCATTTTCCTATGCTGTCCCTTTTTCCATCAAATCTGGCTGCCCCTGTGCAGTACAATACTACATGATCTCGCATAACAGGCAAAAGAGAGTGCATGCCCCAATCTGCACCATCTTATTCAGTCAGCTACCCACTGGCTGTGTGACAATGGGCAGTTCCTTAGCCTCTATTAGCCCAACCTGCCACATGGGGGCGCTGTGGAAAAAACATGGAGTCCTAAAGGTCCATTTATATAGAAGCACCAGTGTCACCTAAAATATAGAAGTGGGAGAACCTGGCCAGAACCATTTCCTCCTTTCCCAGGCTTTTCCCCACCCCTTGCCAGGCAACTGACCCCAACCTTGAATGTCCAGAGAGGAGAGCATACACGCTTTGTAAATGTAACTGCTCTGTGGCCCCTCAGTGAGAAAGGGACAAGGTTAGGCCAATTCACCACTCAGGCCACTTAGGGCGGTAATATTTTCTGAGTCTGGGTACAAATGCTTTGATTTCATCGTCTAATTCCAGTGGGGATTTTTTCTCTATCTATTTAGTCCAATGGGCTAGCTCTCTCCATTAGTGATCCAGAAGGATGCCCCCAGCCCAGCTGACATCTGTACCACAGAGCAGATGTTTGCTGAATGAATGCCTTTGGAGGAAAAGTCTGCATGATGTTTTTCCTCAGATGCATTGATCAGACTGACCCATTAGTAAGCGCTGACTTGAGGAACACCAAATCTGTAGTATTGATACCAACCAGGGTTCTTGGCCTTCCCCAATCAATAGAAATTGACTAGAGGCCAGACAAGAAATTCAGGCAAGGCTTTATTGGGGCCCCTGCTGCAGCAGGGGGGAGCAAGAACAAGTAAGAGTTTCCCTTGCTCTCTCGCTTCCCAAGGGGCACCGAGCTTGTTCCTTGTATGGGGTAAGGGTAGGGGTGTGTCCAGAGGTCAGTCCAGAGGGGTGGCTTAGGTAGTTTGTCCACCCCTTTGTGGTGTTGAGTGCAGGGGGCATGCACAGTATCCTGCTTTTGCTCCTGACCCCCAGCTTTTGCTCCCGGCTCTTCAGAAGTGGCAGTTGGTTTTTTTTTTTCTTTGGTCTTTTTGTATCTTTTGGTCCAGAATTTACCCCAACTGCATATGCACAAAGTTATTTTGAGTCCCATATAGTTTCTTTATGTTTTGTTGCTCGAGGAGAGGTGTGTCCAGGTGCAAACACGGCAGCAAATGTTCCCAGGTCCCAGCCTGTCTCAGTATGATGAGACAAAGCCTTGGTGACCCTCAACCTCTGAGTCTTCTCTGCTGAACTAGAGGGACATGGGCTTTCTCAGACAAGGTCAGGAGCATTTCCTTTGGTCTCATCAAAGAAGCTGCTACTTTGGCAGCACTGTCTGAGAGATCTGAACGGTCAGAGCCTTTGGCATCGGCCACTGCGCTAAGTCACTCTAGGTGAGGGTGTACATGGCCATACACGATACCCAAGGGTCTCCATCATTCTGGGATTCAGGGCCTGTTCCAGGAGTGCCAGTTCACTGCCCAGATCAAGCCAAACGCATCCAGAAATTTGCCAGAACTTCAATTCTAAACTTCAGCCAAGAACGTTAATTCATGAACTACCCAAAAGCTGTACATGAGCCATATGATGGTCAGGGGTTGTTGGGAACAAGAAACGAGGTAGCATGTGTAAAGTGCTCAGCACAGACCTGGTACACAGTACTTACTGAAATGCCAGTCTCCGATGGGAATGTAATCTCTCTCGGAGAGCGTTAGCGAGCACAGAGATTTGCCCCTCCTTCCTGGGGGGGTATTAAAGGCTATTTATCTTAGAGAGGGACAGTATGAGGCTGTTAGACACTCTGATGAAGGAAGTAGGAGGGTGGAAAAAGTCATTTGAGGCAGGCTGAGGAGCGCGGATCACGAAAACTGAAAACTCATTTTACTGGTAAGCAAGGCTTTTCCATGGTCTGGCTCTGGACACCCCAAGGACAGAGTTAGTGTGAGGTCTCTGGTGAAACATAGAAAACATCTACCCTCAGGTTCACTTCCAATGCTGCTACCCTCCCCAGAGACTTAAAACATGTAACTGTAACGGGGCACATAAGTTGGTCTTTCCTGGAGAAACTCAGGTCCTTACAGAGGTCAGAAGACACAAAAAAATCACTCAGGTCTTTCAAAGAATTCTCCTCTCAGCTTTTTGTTTCTTGAAGCCAAACAGCTTGTACTTCCTCCTTCTAAAACACAGACACTTGAGTGCTTTCTCCAGAGCAAAAATTGGTTGACACTCACCGCTGATGAATTCAAACATTTTGACTGAACTCATTCAAATTCCTGTCAGTTTAGTCAATTGATGTCATATCAGATATCTGTCAGCATAACCAGCCAAGTCAATTATATACCTGGTCTTTTTAGTTAGTTAAACTTATGTCTAAAAACAAAAATAAAAAAATCAAGATAAAAATAACCTATCCATTTACTTAGAAACTGACTAATAACTTCTATCAAAAAAGTACATTTTTGTCAAACTACTTTGATTTTTTTCACTGAATCTACTCAATCAATCAGTTGTATGTGGCGGTGCGTTATCGAACAGATGGGTCAGCTTGCTGAACAAGCAGGGAGGTGAACGTCAGAAATGAAATCTTCAAAACGTGCCACCAGGACGGCCACAATATCATGCTCAATCATCCACAATAACAGGGAGAAATGGGATCCTGCAAGAGGTTCGACAGGTAACCCCTAATCACAACAATTTTGTGCATTCAAGAGCATTTTTCTATTCTCCCAAGAAATTCCCCTTCCTGTCTCTTGTTTGTCCATAGTTGATAAGAAAATGGTGTGATTGCCCAGAATCTGACTGTGCCTGGATTGCCCTTCAACAAACAAGCCAATGCAAGTTCACTGAACACTGGAAGTGGACTGTATTTATTGGGGCCCCTTGAAGGTTGTATTACACTGAATTAATTCTGAAAGATGTGATTCCTACCCAAGTCCAGAGGATTATGATAAATTCAGTGTTTGATACAGTCAATTTTAGACCTGAACTAAAGGGTTAAAATCAGGTTCTTTTTTTGTTACAAACGAAACCATTAAAGCAGGCTTTTGGTGCTGTGCTTCTCTGACTTCACTCTCCTCCCACTCCCCAGCAGCTCCCGACCTCCTCCTACAACCCCTCCCAGGATGCTCAGAGCCCTAGTACTCTCCCAGAGCTCTACCCGCAGGGGGAACCATTTAATAGACCAAGACACACTGAGGGATCTTGGACTCGCTGTGCTCTTTCCAGGGCTGCCTGTTTTTCGACAGAAGATACCTGAAGAGATCTGGGTTTAGCTCAGAAGAGTAAATCACTAATGACATACAGTCGTCCCTCCGTATATGCGGGGGATTGGCTCTTGGACCCCAGTGGATACCAAAATCTGCAGATGCTCAAGTCCCTTATATAAAATGGCATAGTACAGTCTGCCCTCTGTATCTGTGGACGCAGATCCCATGGTACGGAGAGCCAACAGTAATTTCAGATGCCAGATAACTGGGCAGAGTCCAAGTGTCAGCAAACATGGTGTTAACAAAACCAGGTATAGTGAAGAGCCATCTTGCTTAGGGAATCAGAACATATTCACTCTCAAAAATATTCATACAGAATTAAGTGCCCACTTTTGTCTGATTCAAATTTTCCACTGGTCAGATTTTTCTCCTGGTCACAGACATTTCTACAATGAGAATAAGCTGATTATTTATTGTTAGTCACTCGCCACCTATAACTCACTTTTCCAATTTTCCTGTGTTGCCTATACAGTGCCACTTTGTCAATCCCTGCATTTTATTGTCTGTGTTCTGATAGCTGGGGTAAACAAATTACTTCAAGAATGGCTGTGGTGCAAAAAGGGCATTGCTTGCTGGGTTCTAAATGATGGACGGGTGTGTGATCCAGTTGGTCCTAATGTCAGCAAGCAATTCACCATCACAAGGGTGCAGGTTGCCATAACCCATCCTAGCAGGGACATAATTCTGTATTGTATATAGTAATTACCTTTTTTAATTCAAGTAAGTATGGGACAATATCCAAATCAAATGATTTTGCAGATGAAATATTCCAAATTTTCAAGTCTACTCCTTTAAAATACACTGTGAATACACTACACAGTAACAACTCCACTTTATAAATGCAATAAAAGCATCAATAACCAAGAAGTTCACATTCTTGCGTTAGGCCAGAGTTCATTAATTGGATCTAGGGCAGGTTCTTACAACACCTAGACCCAAGTCTATGCGCAGCTCAGTGGTCTCCAAATTTCTTTACTGCGCAATTCTACCATAAAAATATTTTTGAGCAGGCACCCCAATATGTTTGTTTAATTATAATTTATACTCATGTACTTACAGCAGCCAATATGTCAAGGCACAATACACACTTAGGTGAGGGTCATCGTTAATGACAGTGAATGTAAATCCTTTTTAAAGTCGACTTCATTATTTTTATCTTTTTTTGGCCTAATTCTCATCTTGGCTAATTAGGTTGTCATTACCTTTACTTCCTAATATGACTGATAATGAGTTTATAATCAGAACTGAGGAAGCAATAGCCCCACCACTTTTTTTTGTGATTTATTTGGGCTTATATTAGTCAATCTTTCTTTATAATCTTAAGTTTCTTTTTTAAATTAATTTATTTTTATTTTTGGCTGCGTTGGGTCTTCGTTGCTGCGTGTGGGCTTTCTCTAGCTGCAGCAAGCAGGGGCTACTCAGTTGCGGTGCATGGGCTTCTCATTACAGTGGCTTCTCTTGTTGCGGAGCACGGGCTCTAGGCATGTGGGCTTCAGTAGCTGTGGCACACGGGCTCAGTAGTTGTGGCTCACAGGCTGTAGAGCGCAGGCTCAGTAGTTGTGGCGCACGGGCTTAGTTGCTCCGCAGCATGTGGGATCTTCACGGACCAGGGCTCGAACCTGCGTGCCCTACATTGGCAGGCGGATTCTTAACCCCTGTGCCACCAGGGAAGTCTTGAAGTTTCTTTATAGGAGTCTTATTAATCGACTGTCCATTTTGTGTAAATCCTTTTGCACCATGGGAGTTCCACTCTTTACCAGGATGATAATAATAAAATTAAGAATAATAATATAATATTAATAACAAATAAAAAGCACATATCCAGGAAGTCTGACTCCAGAGCCTGCATAGGTGACCTTGCAGTGCTGACCTTCACACATGGTACCCAATGTCCACATGTGACATGTGATGACTTGAAAAATGATCTGAGCCAAGACTCCTTATCTTAAGTTCACCTTAATTTTTAGATAAAAATATACATAGAAGTTCTAGTATTTTCTACTCACACCCCAGTGGACTGTCTTATGTACCCCTCAGGATGAATGTCCCACTTTGGGAACCACTGGCTCTAGTTCACCTTAAAATACAGCCTCTTCTGGAGAGAAGGGTGGAGATGCCTACTGAGACCAAATCAGACTTAATGTCCTGCCCAGGAGTTTTTGACAACCTAGGGGCACTGGGAAGCATTAAAGAGTCTTAAAGAAGAGGTGATATGACCTGATTTGCATTCTTACAAGATTATTCTGGATGCATCTAGAAGAATGGATTGTGGATCATGCACAGATATCAGGACTTGTAACAGGAGAAATGATAATGGTCTGAGTTAAGGTTGCAGCCTTTTAAATGGAGCAAAGTGGGCAGATTCATGAAATAGTTAAGATCTAGTTATTAATTAAACCTGCCCAAGGTTAAACAGCCGGTAGGCAGCAGAGCTAAATTTAGATCCCAGGTCTCCTCACTCCCAATACAGTGATTTTTCTTCTGATTTACCATGTCAGAGAACACCTGGTCCCTCTGTTTTATCCTCCCCCAGGGAGACAGGTGATCAGGAGCCGAGCCTGGACAGCAGCTTGCAGTTTCCAGCGGGGTGATGGAGGAAGGTAAAAGGAAAGGAAAAGCGCTGCCTTCTCCAGATGTATTTATCTTTGCAGGATCCATGCGGGGCTCCATGAGAGTCTGTTTCCTGGGTATTGAATCCCATATTGAAATAACACACTTCCAGTGACAACAAACAGAAACTCCAAGAAACTGTTCATTCAAGTCTAGGCTTTAATGAAAAACATAACCCATCCTGCTGAAGGGTGGAAGGTGATAGAGAGGTACCAACTTGGGAGAAGGAGAAACAGGCTCTTTTACTCACTCTCACCATGGTGCCCTCATCTCTCCTCTTGGCTGTTTGAAATCCTTATTCCTTTATGCTAAAAATTTACCTCTTCCCAAAATTCCTTTCTTATTACCCCTTCTCAACTGTCCCCTGCTCTAATCTCTGAACACTGGATTTTTTTCTCTGACATCTATCAGTCAGGGTTCAGTACAGGAAACAGAAAACCTTGCAGGTATTGTAAGCAGAAAGGGATTTAACACAGGTACTTAGGGGCTTACAAAATTTGGGGCAGAGTTGTAGGAGGGAGCTCTCTAGGTTGGGCCAGAAATTACTCGCGGACACTACAGAACTGATATACCATAGGAGCTACTACCTCTGAGGCCACCACTGAAACTTGAGTTCAAGAACCACCACTGAATTCCAGGAATCAGGAAGCCAGAATCACGAAGTCACTACAGCTACTGCCTCTCAAACCCCACAAAGCTGGCGGCTGAGCACTGAGTGGCAGAAAACATCATATGTCCGTGACCTGACTTTCATCAGAAAACAACTAAAGTCTTCTGATTCACTTACACCTTCTAAATATTTCCTAAATGCCTCTAATTGACAAAACCTGATTTTCTTCTAAAGCCTAGCTTCAAGGGATGCTGAAAATTTTGACATTTAACTTTCCAGCCTCTTGGGTATAGTAAGGTACCCTAGAAGGAGGATTAGGCAATCCAAGCTACAGGTTCCACAATGGGAATTTTCCAAATAATACATCCTACGTCATTTTTACATGTCTAACCATCCTTCAGTCCCCAGAGGACGGAAATCATGTATTTCACATTCTTCAAGGCTACAGCCTTGCAAATGAGAGGCCCTTGCTAAGGACAGCCAAATAATTAAATGATGGAGTGCTTTAACTGTGTCAGTACTTTCTCAGTTTGCTTTCTGATTCTGTTCCTGCATTTAAGTGTTGTCTCTGCCTCCTTGAAGGTAATACTGGTTAGTACTTCTCAGGCATGTCCCCACAGAATGTGCCACAGGGCCGGGTATATACATTCCTCAAACACTGGACTGATTGTGTTTCACAGCCAAAAATATTCACAGTCAATATTTTTTTCCCAAAAGATATTTCTGCCCCATGATACTCAATCAATAGGAAACAACTTTCCTGCAAAAGTGTGAGGCAAACAGATCTTTTTATAGGTCCTGTCATCACATTTTGGCAGCAGACTACCTCCAAGTTGGTAAGCAAGTGCCCTCCACACTATTCTACAGGGTTGCTGTAAGGATTAAATAAGATAACATAGGGTAACAATACCTACCACACTGTAGGTGTTCAATAAATACTGGTTCCTTCCTTCTCCCCAAGAACCTTCATTTTTTCTATGAAAAAATGCCTTTCAAGATTCCTGCTAAGAGACTGGCTAAAATCAGATCCTTGAAGATATATTGATGGCTAATGTATTCATTATCGATTGATGTGTAACAAATTGCCCAAAACTTAGCAGCTTAAAACAACAGTAAATATTTATTATCCTCAGAATGTCTTTGGCCAGGAATCCAGGAGCAGCACAGCGGGGTCATTCTGGGTCATTCTGGGTCTATAATAAGACAGCAGTCAAGATGGCGACGGGGCTGCTGTCATCTGAAGGCTTGCCCAGGGCTGGAGGATCCACTCCGAAGGTGGCTCACTCACAAAGCTGGTGAGCTGATGCTGGTTGTTGAGGAACTCCTAAGGCTGCTTGAGTGTCATCATGACGTGGCAGCAGTTTCCCCCAGAGCAAGTGAGCCAAGAGTGCAAGGCTGTCTTTTATAACCCAGCCTCAGAAGTCACAGACCATTATTTCTACAATGTCCCACTGGTTACACAGGTCAGTGCTGTGACTACCAGGAGGCAAGGAGCAATGAGGCCCACCTAATAATAGCCTAATATATTAGTTCTTTTTTCTCTGCATAGATAAATAGAGTTAGAGATAGAAGACAACTTTGAATTACAATTAAGGAATAAAATAAAGTAGTATAAACCTTGACAAAGCAAAAATAATAATGGTAATAAAATTAATAAAAATTGATAAAAGTATGGAAAACCAATTTCCTCACTTTTCTTAGTAAAGAGGTAATCAACACTACCTAAAAATGAAACATGGAATTTTTAAAAAGATACTGAATTCTTGATTTTTTTCCAAATAGTTTTTCTGTTTTCTTAGTCTTAAAGGGTTATAAAAACCAAAAATATTTCCTGTGATAAACACTTATCTGAAGTTAAGCAGTTTCTTTAGTTTCACTTTAATTCATTTTTCCTTTGTTAAGGTCAAATAAAATTAAATATAATACTTTTAACTTTAAAAAATATCTTGTAAAGCATGATCCTATTTCTAGAAAATTATTTTTGTGTGTCCATTTCTCTTGTGAATATAAGCAAAGAGTTGTTTGGAAGGATAGATCCCCAATGTTTATGATGGTCTTTTCTGCATCTGGACAATGGAATACATTTTTGCTCTCTTCCTGTACTCTTCAGTAGTTTACGCTTTCACAATGAATGTATATGATTTTATGAACATGATAAGTATAAACATGATTAAATTTTAATTTAATTACAATTAAATTAATTTTAATTTAATTCTTAAAAGTATATGATTATTGGGTGGGTTATATTGTCATATCATTTTTAATGTGTATTCCCAAAAATGTTTATATCTTAGAACCCCAGAAGCCCTTGAAGATGTTATAGATGGGTCATCAGTTTTTAGAAGGGTTTTCCTGACTCTTGTCTTAGTGAGTTAGAGTACAGAAATAATGCAGCCAAAGACAGTGGGTTCAGATCCCCAATGAGCCATTTGTCTTCTCCCAAATCTGTGATCCCCATCTGTACCCCTAATCAAAGCTAGACCCCTTGTAGAGGCAAATCACTGATCAAGGGGGTCTGTGAATCCTAGAATCCTGATTAAACCTCACTTCTTAGTTCACAGTTGGTTGCATGAGCTTTGTGCGTGAAGGAATTAGGAACATTACCAAAAAATGAATACAATCATTATATCAAAGGAAAGGTCCTAGGAGAAAAGGGCCTAGAAAATCTGGAAAACAAGAGAAACAGGTTACAAGATCCCTTAACACCCAATTCAAAGATCTCTTAAAAGCTGATGTTACAGAAATGATGATATTAAAAATATTACTACCAGCAGGCAAGTTTTTGGTTTCCATGACTTTTTCCACCCTTGGTCTATGATGGTTTCTCACCGAGCATTTTGAGTGGGACAATCCCTTGTCATATAGGCCTGTCCTACATATTGCAGGATCTTTAGCCTCCCCAGTCTTCTTCCCAAACATCCTAGTTATGTCCCTCAGTCCCTCAGGTCACCAAAAGGTGCTCCCTTGTTTTCACTTCCATAACCCACCCTCCCGCCATGGGACCCAGACAATCCCATCCCTGGGCACTTACAGGTTACCTTCTGGTTTCCATTAGGACAAGAAGGGCTCTTTCTTGCTCACTGTTGAATCTCCAGTGACTGGTAGGTGCTCAACAAATACTTTTGAATGAAAGAATAACATCCAATATAAGACCTGCTATGAAGAAATTTTTGGAAGATTAACATTTCTAAATATTTACATAAGCCAATCCACTCTTTTAAAATCCCTGGCAGTTGGAGTCTTTAGAATTTGTGGACAACCCCAGAACATGTGGGTGGATAGAGGTAGAAACTGACACTGGTTGACACCCACCACATGCCAGGCAGTGAGCTAGGCCCTCTGCATGTGGCCTTGCGAGGTAGTTACCAACATCCTGCTTCACAGTGAGGAGGGATCTGTGTCTGAGGTGGCACCGTGGTGAGTGGCAGAGCTGGAATTTGGCTGGACTCCAGAGTCCGTGTGCTTTTTGTTCCATCCCAGTGGGATTTGCTCATCAACACTCACCCTCCTTTCAGATGCTCAAGAGAAAACACATCTTCAGAGATTTCACAACAAGCTCAATTTACTTTCCAGTGATGTCCAGACAAATTCCATCTCTTCAGATTTTTGGCTGTTTAAATATAGCCAACTTAGCTCTCCCATTACCTCAGTCAAGCCTCAGGGAGTCAGAAGACAAGCAGCTCGGCAAATGCCTTCAGCCACTTCCAAATGCACACATTCCTTGACACCCAACTGATGCAGCCCCAAGTGGCTTCTTTGGGCATCTGAAGAAAGCTTGTTTTGTCAATCTGATTAGCCATATGGGAGGAGTGAGGGCGGGATGGAGCTGGAATTGTTAAACTCCTGTTTTCCTTTTTAGATAGCTGCCCCAGGGGCTATTTCTGAGTCCAGATGATATGCCAGGGTGATGAAAAAGAAGCTCCCCAATTCCTCTTCTCTATCCTTCACAGGATTCGTGGAAGAGGGGAGGAGGGGGAAGCCAAGCCAAGGGGTGTGGCAGCTTGAAGGCCGTTGCCCCATCAGAGCAGAGACAACTGGCTCAGGGGCTGCTGTCTGCCTGCCCCACCCCGTCCATCTCCTCCTCAGCCTGGTGTTGCCCCCTTTCCTTTACTACCAGCACATCAGCGTCTACAGCGTCTACTGAGCTGTGACTTCATTTTCTCCTTTTTCCTCTCCTCAGTCCATCTTTTCTCCTTCTTCTTCTTCTTCTTCTCCTCCTCCTCCTCCTCCTCCTCCTCCCCCTCCTCCTCCCCCCCCCCCCCTCCTCCTCCTCCTCCCCCTCCCCCTCCTCCTCCTCCTCCCCCTCCTCCTCCTCCTCCTCCTCTTCTTCTCTTTCGTCTTCTTTCTTGTGTCTAGAATTCTCCAATCCTTCCACTTTTTCCTTCATTTCTGCCAATCCCAACTGTATTTCTCTTCTCACTACCTCCACAAAATGTCCCTTTCCACATCAGGTGGGTCTCTCTCTGTCCTCTCCTCTCTGAGAGTGCACACTAATCTCTTGATCGCTGAGGGTTTTCTCTGGTGCCCTCCTGCTGTGTTCATCCCCACTGAAGCTTCTGGCAAGGCTGCATGAGGCCGCCACAACCGAAGCCCCCTAACTTCCACTCACCCCAATGTGGGTCCAAGCTTCTGTTCTCTTCGGGGATGGGCAAATCAACAACCCGTCTGTGTCTCCTCTTTACTTTCTTGTATGGGCTTACAAGGCAAGGTGAGCATTCGCTTTCGATATTCCAACAACTGAATGAGCCTCCGTTTCCATAGGCAGTACATGTTTATTTCTGAACTTGTGCAGCCCTTATAACTAGCTTCCTTGCAAGTAGGCCATTGCATATGACCCTGAGCAGGTTGCATGGGAAGCAGGGACTTAGCTTGTACAGGCCAAGGCACACACTGGAAAAGACTGGAGTGTTTGCTACATCCTTTCATCTGGAGAAAGAGGATGTAATGACATCTAACTAAAGTCATAAATCTTTTGTTTTGATTTTGTTTTGCTGTTCTTAAATCTGTCTGGTTTTGCTTGTTTACTGAATGCTCTGACCACTAAGCAAAAGTTCTGAATTGAATGAAGATCTTTTCCAAACCCTCTCCTACCACGCCCACAGCCCACCTCTGCCACCAGGTGAGACCCCTACATCTGTGCCACTCAGATCTGAAGGAGCAGACCTGGGGCTCTTGTTCAAATGCAGATTCTGCTTCTGCAGGTGGGGCTGAGCTCCTGAGTTTAGAACTGGAGCTGATGCTCATCACTCATCTTGAGCAGTTGGGAGCAGACTGTGTGCAAAACAAGAACAGACTTAGAGACCTAGGTCAGCACTTCCCCATCTGTGCTCCACGTCAGCATCCCTGGGGAGCTTTTAACCATCCCAGGCTGCAGCCCAGACTACTTAAGTCAGAATCTCTGGGTAAGGAGCCCAGGCAGCAGCATTTTTAAAGCTCCCTAGAAAGAGACGATGACCGTGTGCTGTCAAGGTTGAGGACCTTTGCTCTCAGGGTTTAAAGGAAGAAGCATTCACATCCGGCTGAAGGGAAAGGGGAGGTGCTTTGAAAACAATTCATCCCTACTCAGTTCCCACCAAACCAGATGAAAACAGTGGCTTGGGTTCATCATGTGCAGAAAATGGCTTATGTGAAGCCAGTTTTGAAAACTGGGAGACTGGGGGAAAGCCAGCTCCTAAGCATGTTACAGCACACTGAGAAGCGCTGTCTAAAGCCACAGAGGATGGGGCAGGCGGGATGCTGCACTGGGAGAATCCAGTCCAGTCGCCCCTTCGGCTGGTGCTTAAGAATGACCTGAGATTGAACACCGGCCCATTAACTGCCTCCCCTCCCCCTCCCATGAGTACCCCTCACCCCATTCTGAACACCTCCACTCTGTCCACAGAGGCCTTCCATATTCACCTGACTCCATTTTAGCTGAATAAGAGGCTCCAAGGACAGTGCCTGATGGGATCTGTCCCAGTTTCTGCACCCTCCCAGGGACAGCCTGACTCCCCTCTCTAATCAGTGTCGCTTTCAGAAAGCAAACATCTGTGCCAGGAAAAAAATTATCAAAGTTTGGTTGAAAAGAAAGGGCGTAGCTCAAGGGCCTTACGGACATGCCAAACAAAGCCTTTTGGAGAGGTCAAGTACAGAACTCCCTCCCTGCCACGGTGGCAGATGGGGCTACACACCATCCCGGTTACACACGCAAAGTCCCAGCTCACACTGTGGTCTAGTTCATGGAAGGAGGCATGTGTTTGTACACACTGCATCCAAAGACCAAAAACATAAACTATATACAGCCAGGCCCCTGGTATCTGCATGGGAGGAGAGAGTCACCCTCAGGGAAGAGTCCAGGACCCGTAGCAAGGGTGTCAGTGATGCGGAAAGAGCCCAGGTCCGAGCATTAGGAGGCAGGGTCAGCCCCAGCTCCTGTGTCAACCCCTATGTGACTTCAGGCAGCTAGCCTCACTTCCCTGGGCCTGTGAAGTGAGACGAATACACCATCCTACCTCACTCCACACATCATGGGATCGTTTGAGGAGACAAATGCAGTTATAGTAAGGAAAGTGCTTTGTAAAGTATGAAATACTATGCGCATGAAGGTTTAAAGCAGTGCAAAATTTGTAGTGTTCATAGTGTGTGCGCCTGTATGTGTGTGTGCAAGAGACATGTGTGTGTGAGTGTGTGTATGATTGTGTGCATGTCGGGGGGGGGCATGTACATGAGTGAATGTGTGGATGAGTGTCTGTGTGTGTGTGTGTGTGTGTGTGTGTGTGTGAGACTCTTGCACTGTAAAACAGATCCCAACCACCACATGGGTCAAAGGCAAGGTCAGAGCACCTCCGGGTGGTCGGGAAGGTACCGTAGTGATGACAGGGCCAAGCTGTGGGCAGGATCAGGGTGGATAATGGAGAACAACACACATGACGCAGAATCAAGACTGAGGAGGCCATGGGGCCAGAGGAGACCTCCTGCCCAGGCCAGAGGCACATGCTCAGGCACAGGGGGCCCAGCCCTCAGGCAGAGCCGCAGGGGAGCGAGGACAGTTGCCACCTTCAGTGCTGCTTAACTTTTCCCCCAACTAGCCCCAACTGATGGAGGCACTTGACACATCATCCCCAGGTGGTCTGGGGACATGCCCGAAACAGCCAGCTACAGACTCGAAATGTCTGTCCAGAAATGTTTATTTTAAAAATTAAAATGTTTGCACGCTACTCTTTTATAAGCCATGTTTGCTTAAATATACAACAATTTCCCACCAAAAATAATTAGCATCTGGAGCAGTGTGCATATCCCGTCCAGAGGTAATGAGACACTCAGACCTGGAGCACCTGGGAAGCTTTTTGAGCCGTGGCATGACCAAGTAGTGTTTTAAGATAATATATCCATCACCAGTGGGGAGGTGGAAAGGGATGTGAGCTGGCCTGGACAGGGGAGGGCCTGGCCCAGAGGGAGAGAATAGACTGATGTAGACAAAGGCCCTCGAAGGGAACTCTGACGGCCTGGTAACTGCTGCAGTTGGGATGGTGAGGCAGGGGCTCAGTACATAGCACATGGAAGGGTCATCCCACTTGAAAAGTGTCAGCTGAGAAGGGTGTGGTGCGTGCCTCTGAATGTCCTTCCAAACACAAGCTAGTATCTAAGGCGGAGATCAAAGGTCTGGTCTCTTACCTCCGCCTTACATAGACTCCTGAGACTTTCAGCTGAGGGCCCTGGTTAAATTCCCAGCTACAGGTCCCAGCCCTGGCCCTGAAGCAGAGGCCAGAAAGATACAGCCCCCGGCACGCTGGCCACCAGCCGTCTAATCCCAGACAGTCTGCTGATGGCCCAGAGGAGTTTTGCTGCCTCCTGACTCCCGTCCCACCCGCCTGACCTTCTGGCCCCAGTGAGTCAGGCTCCTCTGAGCCCAAATCAAACTCATTGGGCTGGAGCTGCCAAGAAAAGCTCTGAGCCACTCCTAACAAGAGGCAGCACTTGGCCAACCTCGTATACAACTGACCCTGAGAAAGGCACCTCTCACCTAGGCCCAGTGGCATGCCAGGCCCCTTCCTCTCTTCCCCAGCCTATCTGTCTATTGACCAGGCCTCTCCCTGGCCTCCCTGGGGATGATCCACCAGCCCATGGGCCTCTTCTGTCCCCATTCCAGCATCCACTGAGCCCTGCACAGCTGATTTCCCCCTTTCAGCAGCTGTCCCCCAAGCTCAGGGATCAGCAGAACCCCTGGCCTAGGGACCCAGCCTGACTCAGCAAGGTCCTTCAGAGCGAAGTCCCTGCCTTTGATCCTGCTGTCACTGTGATCGGTAGCAAGACGGCAGAGAGTCTGGGGGCCTTGTCTGCTGAGCCAAATCAAAGGAAGCTCAAGGGGTCTTCCCTAGAGAAAGGAAGGTTTGGACTCAATCTCTGAAGTGCTCTTATGTGGCGCAAGGAGTGCGAACATCCTGTGCCAGCATGATAGACAGAACCAGAGCCCGCGATGGGTAGAACTCAGGGGTTTGATGTCAGCTCCACAGACCCAAGGGTTTCCAGTAATCAGAGCTGTTCACAGTGAGAACAGACTGCCTCATGCGGTTGTGAGACCCCAGCCAACAGTCAGAGGCACTAAAAAATGGACCTTCAAAGTTTGAGAGAGGCAAAGGATATCCCTTTCCGTCCTACGGTTGTAGAAATTTATGGAAACTCTCCCTTTCCATAATTGTATCAATTGTAAAGTCTTGGGCAAAATTAATCAATTCAATAAATATTTTGGAAAACCTACTAATCACTTTTCCTTCTCCAGAACACTGCAACCTCAGTAACTCAGTTGGGTGGAAGATGACATAAATGAGGCCATTTTAGATTCACCCCCCATGACAAGGTCACCGGCAGACTTAAACCCAACAAGCCACAGGGAGGGGGAGCTTCCACTGTGCACTGATTGACACCAGAAACTCAAGAAACCCCTCAAAAAAAAAAAAAAAAAAGAAACCCCTCAATCACAGGCCCTTTCCTCTCATAACTGCAAGAATATGCCAGGGAGGGTGCAGCTTCTCTCCACTGGGCAGAGGCATGTTTTTACATTGCTCCTGGAAACAGTCTTTTAGAGAAAAGAGCTAGAAGAAGAATTTCAAAATTAGTACAGTAGAGTGGAAGCCACGCTTTCTGATGTTGGGAGGTGAACTGGGGTCCAAGTATACGGACTGAGAACTCACAGTCTGGCTTCTAACACCCAGCTTCGCCTTTGTTGCTGCCTGACTCTGGCCCAAGCGGGCCCACAACTGGGATTTCCTGGCACAAAACAGGTGTGTATTTTTTCAGGCATTTCCTTGGCTGGAGTGTTCGCCTCCCTCTTGCCTGCTCAGCCAAGTCCTAACATGAAAGCCTGGGCTGCTCTCCCTGAGGCTGGGAGGTTGGGGAACTGCCCTGTGCTTCGACAGCAGCCCCTGCGTCCCCCCAACCCTGCCCCACTTTCCCTCCACACTGACAGTCTGCTGCCTCTCTCCCTGCCTCTCTACCGCCCAAGCGGCAGCTCCGTGCCCCCTGGGGTAGCCTAAGGGCACACAGTAGGTGTTCAACAGGGAGCTTCTTCAAAGAGGAGGGAGGGCCCAGTCTGTCCGGGGAGCCCCCTTGCGGAACGTTGAGGCCTGGCTTTTTGGAGAGATAGGAGGCTGATCCAAACAGCCATTTCTGTCCACATTTCTGAGGGAGAAGAGGAGGTGCGGGCAGCCAAGGGGAGCGTTCTCACGCCAAGCAGATAATTATGTGTTCTTGGAAGCAGGTTTAATGGACTGGCTCAGAACTGAGCTGGGAATGGGCTCTGAGGCCTGCCGCCTTCTGACGGGACGTGGCTCGGGCAGCGATTTCACCGTCCAGTTTTAACAAGTGGCCAACGCCTTATGGAAACTTTTGAAAGGCGTTCTGTTTCAGACCAGCCAGCTTGCACTTCATCTGGTTGCTTTATCCATCTTTCCCTTCAATTTGGGAGCACACGAAAGGAGGAAAATAAAAATCACTGAGCACCTACTGTGTGCCAAGAGCCAAGTCAGCAGTTTCACTGTCCTAAGAACCCGTTAAAGAGGGAGAGACAGAGGCGCATGCAACACCTCCTGGCAGAGAAAAGAGTGAAGCTGGGCATCTCAGCTTCCACAGCCTTTGCTCTTTCCAAACAGTGACCTCCTCTTTACAAGGCCATTTTTGCTGCACGTCTCGCCCCTACCCCAAAGCCAAAATTCCCCCATTTGAGCAGGATAAACATTCCCATGGCAAAGGAACGCTGTGTTCCCCAGAGGAGATGCAATCACGTTGTTCCTGCCGAGGTTATGTGGGCTTATGAAATAGGACACTGGGCTGAGGGCCTGGCCCCGGGCTGGAGGGCTGCCCGCCACCTCCGCCTCCCCCGCCTCCCCCAGCTGTGCCCTGCAAGGCAGTTGGAGTAATAGAAGGAGCCCAGGGTGGGAAACTGGGTCTAATCTTGACTCTGCAGCAAACTGCTGGTTTCCCTGGGTCTCTGCTCCCTGTAGCCATCCCAAGGCAGCAAGTTTGCTTCAGAAAGTTCAGAGAGTTACATCCACGTGAGAAACAACTCTTGTTTTGCTTTCCTGGGCCTTGATTTCTCCATCGGTAATTGGGAATATTATCTGCATACAGGAGGGACTCAAAGGAAGAGAAGATGGAGCCTTTTCGGAGACACTCTGGAGAGTACTTCCATTGTGCAAGCATTCATTCTTTCCATAATTATTAAACATATATTGAGGGTTTATTATGTGTCAGGCTTTCTGCTGAGCAATGCAAATACAGAAATCAACAAGGTAACAGGCCCTGTTCTTAAAGGGCTCATAATATATACACACATTTTTCATCAAAAAAATATATAAATGTTTGAAGTCCCATAGTTAGAAAACAATTCCTACTCCTGTATTCCTGAGCCACATCACTATGATTTTTATCATATTTCCTTGATTATATAATATACATCTTTCTCATATTTTAACATTTCTTAAATCAGGGTGCAACCTGCAATTTTAATTGGCAGCATTTTCTTCTTTCTTGGTTATACATAAAACAATGATATAGCTTACAGTTGATAACATCTTAGATTCAATGAAATATATTTGGGGAAAAAACTTATTTTACAACTGGATTTTTAATGTAATTCACAGCCTCTAAATTTAATACACGATTTTTCCAGAACATTTCTAGTTCATTCAGATATGTAGTGTCATGCAGATCGTGTGTCTAGATATCTCACTGCCCCTCACGTTTTCAACTAGGTGACTTGGAAGGAATCATACCAACAGGCCGGGATGCTGTATCACCTCTTGGCCACCAGAGGGAGAGAGTGTATTGGGAAGGAACAGATTCTCAGGCTTGCGGGCTTTCCCTCTCCTAAACCTTTCCAGGGTGCCCCCTCCAGGGCAGTCTGAAACTCACTGAAACGCCACCTGCAAGGTCAGAATAGAGTAAAGGCCCTCTTTCAGACCCATGGCAGAACGAGAAAGAGGAGTTTGTTGGATCTGAATGATGTTTGCTGACCCACGCTAAAAATCAGCCATGGTTTAAATGAGCTCTTCCTGGGAATGACGACAAGTGCTAGACACAGCAGAGTTTTGCCTCAAAGTGCAGAGCTGGTGGGCAGCCCCACACCTTCTTAAACCATTCAACACCTGAGACCCACGGTGATTTGTAAAGTTCCCCCACTCTAGCAGTTACCTGTAGCCTTCCACCCTTCCTTCCCCCTTTTCTTCCTTCCCTCCTTCTCCTTCACTTAACTACTTATTTATCGAATACCTACTATGTGCCAGGCTCTATGCTAGGAGCTGGGATACAACAGTATAAGGAAAAATACTGGGTCCCATGAGAACATGTGACAGGAGACCATCAGGGAAGGCATCACTGATAGGTGATAATTGACACAAAGGGAAAAGTAGGAGTCACCCAGGTAAATAGTGAGGGAGAAGCCTCCCAGGCAGATGGACCAGCATTTGCAGAGACCCTGAGGTAGAAAGTGCTAGAAGGAGGCCAGTGTGGAGCCCAGAGATGAGGGGCAGGAGAAGCACAGGGCAGGCTAAAGCATAGACGAACTCGGTGATGCAGAGCCTTGAGCACCATGTTAAAGATGTGGCTTTCCCTCTGTAGCCATTGAAGGGATTTAATCAGGAAACAGGCATGAGTAGACTTGAGTGTTAATATGACAACTCTGACTGCCTGTGGAGCACGGCTTGGAGGAGAAATCTGAGAAGAGGTAGAGGTGATCATTTGAGAGTTATTGGAGAAGTGACAAGAAGTACTGACAACTAAGTGGTGATACTGTACATCAAGGTGTATTTTAGAGATACAATTACTGGATTTGGAGAGTGGAAGAGAAGGGAGCATGAAGTTTGACTCCTGAGTTGTCTGAAGGAGCAGCTTGGAAGGGGGAGGGGACTTTTCCTGGGATGGGCCCCTTTGAGGGAGGAGGACAGGACTTGGGAAGGTAACATTATGGGTTGTCTCAGTGTATTAAGTTTAAGCTGCTTCTGGAACATCTACATGCAAGTATGAAGTAAAGAATTAAATCTATGAATCTAGTGCTCAAAACTGGACTAGAAATGTTAGATTTGGGAGTTATAGGTATGTAGATGGAAGGTTAACCCATGGCAGCACGGATCAATGAGGAAAACTCTAGCTCATACTGAGATGAGACTGTGTGCAGATCCAAAACCACATCCCAAATAAGCAATAAAGTCAAAGTCAAGGAGGACGTAATTGAGCTGGAGGAGGCCGAAGAAGAATGGCTGAGACAAGAAGAGGAGAAGTACAGAACTACCAGGGGGCAGCAGGACTAAACTGGAAACTAAGGATGCTGGGCAGAGGTTGTTTTAAAACCAAGTCCTGGCGTAAGTCCTGGCCCAGTGGTGAAAGGAAAAGGAGCCCCACATGGAGGGACCGGTGCACGTAGCCTCCAAGAGATCATACCAGAGCTGCTTACTGCTCCTGGGGAAGGGAAGGGGGGAGGAGCTGGAAAGGGCACTGAGGGCAGAGGGGAGAGAGGGGGCACTGCAGGCCAACTGTCAGCAATATAAGCTGCACAGCAACTAAGAAAACAAATTTCTCTTAGACCCCCATTTGGTTGGAAGACCCAGATCCACATGTATGTATCAAGGGGAAATATATGTACAACTAATTACCACAATAAGAGAGTACAATGGATGATATGAAAGGTAGATAAAAAATATTTTAGTGATCAGAAAAAAAAAAAGAGATCTAGTCTAACTGGGTGGTCAAGGAAATCTGCACAGAAGAAATGGACTTTCTTCTGGATTTGGAAGAATGGGGGGATTTTGAAAGGTACAGGTCACGTGGGTTGAGGAATGGCTTCAGACCCCTCTGGTAGCCCTAGAGACTGGAGGAGTAGGTCCCTTGTGTCAGGACAGACCTCAGTCCTCCTGGGACCTCCATCCAGCCTTGGTCAAGTCCCTGAGGCCCCATCCTGACTCACCTGTTCTTTCCCTTTCCTTTCACCAGTCGCATGATCCATGAGTGGCCACCGCATGGAAGAGATGTCTGACACTCACACTCACAGCAGTCCTCTCCTGGCAGAGCCTCCTTCCAGCAGACACAAACTCTATGAGTCAGAGTTTACCAGCCCTAGCTGGCCCTCAAGCCCCCAGGATACACACCCGGCCCTGCCCCTCCTGGAAATGCCTGAAGAAAAGGTGAGGAACGTCCCTCCCAGGGTGTTTCCCAGGTGGGTGGTGGGAGGAAGAGTGTAGAAAGATGCTGCTCTCCCAGCACATGTGACCTAATGCCCATGGAAGTGAGGAGATTCTGCCCCCCATACGTGCTCACACCCACAATCAGCCCTACTTGGCCTTAGATGGAAAATGTGGCTCTGTGTGTGACATGATTTTAAGGGCAAGTAGAGAATGCACACACACACATACCATTCTTCCAACCAGTCCCCAAAATCTTTCCCTTTACACCTGCTCCCTTGAATTACTCTACTATCTCCAAAAGGAAGCCCTCATTCAAACACAGGCCTTTAGCACTCCTTGGACCCAGCAGCACCGAGGCAGCCTGGCTAGCTACAGATTCAGTGGAAGAGGACCCAAGACTGCTTAGGTTTTTTAATGAGATGTAATTCAGGTACCGTAAAATTCACGCCTTTAAAGTATACTTACACTGTTTTTTAGCATATTTACAAAGCTGTGCAAACATCATCATTATCTAATTCCAGAATATTTTTATCACCTCAAAAAGAAAATCCATACTCATTAGCAGTCAGTCTTCATTCCATCCTCCCCCCAACCCCTGGCAACCACCAATCTACTTTCTGTCCCTATGGATTTGCCTATTCTGTACCTTTCATATAAATGGAATCATATAATATGTGGCCTTTTATGGTTGGTTTCATTCATTTAGCGTAATGTTTTTGGGTTCTTTCAGTAGATCATTCCTTTTTATGGTCAAATAATATTTCATTGTACGAATATACTGTATTTTATTTATCCATCAGCTGATGGACATTTGGGTTGTTTCTGCTTTGAGGCTGTATAAGTAGTAATCCTACTATAAGCATCTGTGTAGAAGTTTTTGTGTGGACACGTTTCTATTTTTCTTGGGTATACACCTAGAAGTGGTATTTCTCGGTCATATGGTAAATCTATGTTTAACATTTTAACGAACTGCCAAACTGTTTTCCAAAGTGGCTGCATTAGTGTATATTCTCACCAGCAATGTGCACATCGTGCCACTACACCTCCTCACCAAAATGTGTTGTTGTCTTTTTTGTTACAGCCTAGGTGAATGTGAAGTGGCATCTCATTGTGATTTTGATTAGCATTTCCCTAATGGCAAATGATGTCAAACATCTTTTCATGTGCTTACTGGCCACTTGTATATCTTCTTTGGAAAAATGTCTTTTCAAACCTTTTGCCCATTTTTTAAATTGGGTTATTGGTCTTTTTATTGTGGAGTTGTAATCATTCTTTTTATATTCTGGATATTAGACCCTTTCCAGATATATAATTTGCAAATAATTTCTCCCACTCTGTAGGTTTTCTTTTCACTTTCTTGATAGTGTCCTTAGAAGCAGAGTTTTTAATTCTGATTAAGTCCAATTTATCTATTTTTTCTTTGATTGCTTATGCTTTTGGTGTCATATGCAAGAAACCATTTTCTTATCCAAGGTCACAAAGATTTACTCCAATGTTTTAATCTAAGGGTTTTATAGTTTTAGCTCTTACATGTAAGTCTTTTATCCATTTTGAGTTCCTTTCTGTATATGATATTAAGTAGGGGTCCAATTTTAATATTTTACCAAGTGGATATCCACTTGTCCCAGAATCATTTGTTAAAAAGATTATCCTTCCTCCACTGAATTGTCTTGATATTCCTATCAACAATCAATTGACCATAAATGTATGGGTTTGTTTCTGGACTCTCATTTCTATTGAACTGATTTATATGTTTATCCTTATGGCAATACCACACCACCTTGATCACTGTAGCTTTGTAGTAAGTTTTGAAATCAGAAAGTATGAGTTCTCCAACTTTGTTCTTCTTTTTCAAGATTGTTGTATCTATTCTGAGATCCTTAAATTTCCATATGAATTTTAGGATCCAACTTTCAATTTCTGAAAAAAAAATAAAGATAAAAAGGCAACTGGCATTTTGATAGGGATTGTGTTAAATCTATACATCAATTTGGAGAGTATTGTCATCTTAACAATATTAAGTCTTCCAGTCCTTGGACATAGGTTATCTTTCCTTTTATTGAGTCTTTAATTTCTTTCAATAATGTTTTGTAGTTTTTAAGTGTACAGTCTTGCACCTCTTTTGTTAAATTCATTCCAAAATATTTGATTCTTTTTCATGCTGCATAAATAGAATTGTTTTCTTAATCTTATTTTTCGATTGTTCATTGCCAATGTATAGAAATAAATTTGTTTTTGTATATTGATTGTCTATCCTGCAAACTTGCTGAACTCATTCATTATCTCTAATAGTTTTTTTGTAGATTCCTTAAGGATTTTATGTATAAAAGCTTGTTCCATCTTCAAATAGAGATAGTTTAAATTCTTTCTTTCCAATATGGTTCCCTTTTGTCTGTTTTTTTCTTACCTAATTCCTCTGGCTAGAACTTCCAGTACAATGTTGAATAGTAGTGACAAGAGCACACATCTTTCTCTTGTTCCTGATCTTAGAGGGAAAGCATCCAGTCTTTCACCATTAAGTTTGATATTAGCTGTGGGTTTTTATTATTAGGTTGAGGAACTTCCTTTCTATTCCTAGTCTGTTGATTGTTTTTTATCAGGAAAGGTTGCTTAATTTTTCAAATGGTTTTTCTGTGTTTATCAAGATAATCATGTGAGTTTTTTCTTTATTCTATTAAACAATCTGTTGATAGTTTTTATAGGTTGAAACAGCCTCAAATTCTTAGAATTCTCTTTTGGTCATAATCTTTTTTATATCCTGCTTGGATTTGTTTTGCTAGTATTTTGTTAAGGATTTTTGCATCTATATTCATAAAGCATATTGGCCTATAGTTTTCTTTCTTGTGATTACTTTGTCTGGTTTTGATATCAGGATAATAGTAGCCTCATAGAATGTGTTAAGAAGTGTTCCCTTCTCTTCTACTGTTTAGAAGATATTGGTATTAATTCTTTAAACATTTGGTGCAATTCACAAGTGAAGCCACCGGGACTTGGGGTTTTGTGGGAAATTTTAGTTTGGTTTGGTTTGGTTTTTAACTAATTCAGTTGCTTTAATTTGTTATGAGTCAATTCAGATTTTCTATTTCTTCCTGAGTCAGTTTTGGTAGTTTGTGGCTTTCTAAGAATTTATACAGTTCATCTAGGTTATCTAATTTGTTAGCATACAATTATTAATTTCTTTATAATCCACTTCCTTATAATCCTTTCTCTTTCTTTAAGGTTGGTAGTAATGTACCCTCTTTCATTTCTGATTCTAGTTATTTCAATCTGCTCTTTGTTTTCTTTGTCAAACTAGTTAAAAGTTTGTCAATTTTGATCTTTCCAAAGAACCAACTTTTCCTTCCTTCTACTTGCTTTGGGTTTAATTCGCTGTTATTTTTCTAGTTTCTTAAAGTGAAAGGTTAGGTTGTTGAGATATTTCTTCTTTTTTAATATAGGTATTTATAATTACAAATTTCACTCTACTCACTGATTTAGCTGCATCCCATAAGTTTTGGTGTGTTGTGGTTTTGCTTTCATTCATCTCAATGAATGCAATATTTTCCAATTTCTCTTCTGATTTCCTCTCTGATCCATGGATTATTTAGGAGTGTGTTGTTTAATTACCACATATTTTCCAAATATCCTTCTATGTTTGATTTCTAATTTCACTCCATTGTGACCACAGAACATATTGTGAATGATTTCAATCCCTTTACTGATATTTTTATCAGTAAAAATGTTTTACTTATTTTATGGCCTAGCATGGTCTATATTGGAGAAGGTTCCATGTGCACTACACAAGGTATATTCTGCTATTGTTGGGTGAAGTGTTCTATAGATATGTATTAGGTCTAGTTAGTTTATAGTGTTGTTCAAGTTTTCTATTTCCTTGATCTTCTGTCTAATTATTCTATCCATTTTTTCAAGTGGAGTATAGAAGTCTCCAATTATTATTATTGAGTTGACTTTTCCTCCCTTCAATTCTGCCAACTTCTGCTTCATGTATTTTGGGGCTTTGTTAGACATGTAAGTGTTTATAATTCTTATATCTTCTTCATAGATTGATCCTTTTATCATTAAAATTGTCTTTCTTACTCTCTAGTAACAATTTTTGTCTCAGCAAAAGGTCTATTTTGCTGATCTTAGTATAGTCACTCCAGCTTTTTTTTTTTTTTTTTTTTGGTAACGGTTTGCACAATATATCTTTTTCCATACTTACAATCTATTTACATATTTGAATATAAATTGTGTCTCTTGTAGACAAGATATAGCTGTATAACTTTTTAAATTCCGTTCTGCCAATATCTGTCTTTTAATTGAAGTGTGAATCCATTTATATTTAATTTAGTTACTGATAAGGTAGGATTTATGCCTGCCGTTTTGCTATTTGTTTTCTATGTCTTTTTTCTGTTTCTCTATTATTTCACTACACCATCTTTTGTCTTAAACAGATATTTTCTAATGTATCATTTTAATTCTTCTGTCATTGTTTTCTATATGTTTCTAGTTATTTTCTGAGTAGTTGCCCTGGGTATTACAATTAAACATCTTAATTTATAACAATCTAGCTTGGATTAAAACCAACTTAATTACAATATTATCCAAAAGCTGTGTTCCTATGTAGCTCTATCCCCACCTCCTTTGTGCTGTTACTGTCATACAAATTACATCTTTATACATTGTATGCCCACCAACACAGACTTACAATTGTTTTATGAAGTTGTCTTTACATCAGAAGGGGAAAAAGAGAATTACCAAAAATATATTTATACTGTCTATTATATTTACCTATGTAGTTACCTTTACCAATGCTCTTTATTTCTTCTTGAGATACTAGTGTCCTTCTTAGTGTCCTTTCATATCAGCCTGAAGGACTCATTTTAATATTTCTCATAGGCAGGTCTACTAGCAATAAATTCTCTCAGTTTTCATTTACCTCAGAATGTGTTAATTTCTCCTTCATTTTTAAAAAACTGTTTTGCTGAATAAAGAATTCTTGATTGACAGTCTTTCTTTCAGCACTTTCAATATGTCATTCCACTGCCTTCTGACCTCCATGGTTTCTGAAATTGGATGTTAATTCTATTGAGGATTTCTTGTATGTAATGACTTGATTCACTCTTGCTGCTTTCAAGAGTCTATACAAAATTACTCTTGTCTTTGACTTTTAATAGTTTATGATATGTCTAGGTGAAGATCTCTTTGAGTTTATCCTACTGGAAGTTTGTTGAACTACTTGGATGTGTCTATTACTGATTTTCATCAAATTTGGGAAGTTTTCAAATATTCCTGCCCCTTTCTCTCTCCTTCCCTTCTGGAATGCCCATTATGCATATGGTGGTACATTTGATGGGTCCCACAGGTCTCTGAGGCTATGTTCATTTTTAATCTTTCTGTTTTCTTTCTGTTCCTCAGATTGGATAATCTCAATTGACTTGCCTTTAGGTTTTCTGATTCTTTCTTCTGAGTGCTCCAAGCTGCTGTTGAGCTCCTCTAGCAAATTTTTCATTTCCATTTTTATACCTTTAAACTTCAGGATTTCTATTTGTTTCTTTTTTATAATTTCCTGTTTATTGATAATCTCTATTTAGTGAGATTGTTCTCATATTTCTCATACTCTCCTTTAGTTTTTAAACATGGTTTTCTTTTGTTCCCTGATGATATTTTAAGGTGATTTTAAATCTTTGTTTAATAAGTCTGGCCTTCCTCAGGGACAGTTCCTATTGATTGCTTTATTTCCCTTGTCTCATACTTTCTTGTTTCTTTGCATGTCTCATAATTGTTTGTTAAAAACCTGGATGTCTTAAATAACGTGACAACTCTGGAAATCAGATTCTTCCCTCTCCCCAGGGTTTGTCATTGCTGGCTTTTTTGTTTAATGGCTTTTCTGGACTAGTTCTGGAAAGTCTTTATTCTTTTGTCATTTGTAGCCACTGAAATCTCTGTTCAGTCAGCTTAAAGTTTAGCTAATTATTGGACAGAGATTTCCTTAAATGTCTGGGATCAGTAAGCTTCTCAGTCTTTGCCAAGGAGAGCTGTCTGTGTGTTGGGGCATCTTCAACACTCACCTAGGCAGTTTTCAACTCCACCTAGCCTTTAATTTCTGCTTGCATAGAGATTCAAACTCAGCCAGAGGTGAGAGCTTAGGGCATTCTCAGGTCTTTCTTGAGCATACACACTGTCCTGGGCGTGTGCAAGCCCTACACATGCATGAGGTGTTCTAGATTCACAGCAATATGCCCAAGCCTTTTAAAGCTCCCTTTGGACATCTCATTCCCCAGTTTTTCCTTTTAAGCTTTCTGATTAGCTTCTTGTTTTCCTCAACTGTTATCCACCGCCTCTGGCACATTTTTTTCCAGTGTTCTCATTGCCTTAATGGAGGAGAGAATTTGAGGTCCTCACTTCACCATTTCTACTGACATATTCAAGACATTTAAGTTTTGATGCAGTGATGAGGTTAGAGAAATCTGTAGACCATCAGTATACAATAGTAACATAATAGGAACCACACATGTAAGTTTAAATTTATATTAACTACATTTTAAAAAGTAAAAAGAAAGAGAAGCAGGTGAAATTTATTTTTATTTTATTTTTTATTGAAGTATAGTTGATTTACAATGTTGTGTTAGTTTCAGATATACAGCACAGTGATTCTGTTATATATATAGCTATATATATATATTATTGTTCAGTTTTATATATATATATATATGTTCTTTTTCAGATTCTTTTCCCTTATAGGTTATTACAAAATATTGAGTATAGTTCTCTGTGCTATATAGTAGGTCCTTGTTGGTTATCTATTTTATATATAGTAATGTATATATGTTAATCCAAACTAACCATCCCTCCCCCCACTTCCCCCTTGGTAACCATAAGTCTTTTTTGTAAGTCTGTGAGTCTATTTCTGTTTTGTATATAAGTTCCTTTGCATTATTTTTTCTTTAGATTCCACGTATGAGTAATATCATATATTTGTCTTCCTCTGACTGACTTACCTCATCTAGTATGATAATCTCAAGGTCCATCCATGTTGCTGCAAATGGCATTATTTCATTCTTTCTTATGGCTGAGTAATATTCCATTGTATAAATATACCACATCTTCTTTGTCTATTCATCTGTTGATGGACACTTAGGTTGCTTCCACGTCTTATCTATTGTAAACAGTGCTGCAATGAACATTGGGGTGCATGTATCTTTTTGAATTATGTTTTTCCCCGTATATATGCCTAGGATTGGGATTGAAGGATCATATGGTAGCTCTGGTTTTAGTTTTTTCAGGAACCTCCATACTATTCTCCATAGTGGCTGCACCAATTTACATTCCCACCAACAGTGTAGGAGGGCTCCCTTTTCTTGACACCCTCTCCAGCATTTATTATTTGTAGACTTTTTGATGATGGCCATTCTGACTGGTGTGAGGTGATATCTCATTGTAGTTTTCATTTGAATTTCTCTTATAATTAGTGATGTTGAGCATCTTTTATGTGCCTTTTGGCTATCTGTATTAATCAGGTGAAATTAATTTTAATAATATATTTTATTTAGCCTAATATATATGAATACATATATTATTATTTTAATATTTAATCAATATAAAGTATCACTGAGATCTTTTACACATTCTTTTTTCGTACTAAACCTTCAAAACCTATTTCGAGCACATCTCAGTTCAGATTAGCCACATTTTAAGTACCAAGAGCCACATGGATACTATATCGGAAAGCACAGTTTTAGAGCAGGAGTCCTGACCCAGGCATCCATAGACAAGATTGACGGGGATATGATCTTGGATGGAAAAAATAATTTATCTTTATTTTCACTAACCTCCAATGAACTTTAGCATTTACTTCAATTATAAATATAAGCAAAGAACAACAGCCGTATTAGTAGTACCTGAGATTTTTGTCATTGTCACATGATTGGGTTCCCCCAGAAAGCTGACTCTGAGATGGAGAGTTGGATGTAAGAAGTTTACTGGGGTGTGTCCTTGGGGTCAATACTTGTAAAGACGTAAAGGCAGCAGAATTAGGCAGAAGTTGGGCTGTGATGCAGTCACAATAAAGGCCTCAGGTGAGCCTACAGTGAGTTCTGGAGCTAGAATGGCCCTATAGAGTTGTCCTGAGTTGTCATCCCACATAGTCACTCATCAATACTTTAACTTATAATTGGTATTGGATCTGCTGCTCCTATATGCATAGCAGGTTTTTTTTTTAATACTGTGAAAACTGCATTTCAATATAATTGGTTTTCATTGCAATCTTATTTATTTTATTCATTTACAAACATTCTGGAAGGAAGTCCACAGGCCTACCAAACTGCCAAAAGGGATCCATGGCAAAAAAAGTTAAGAACCCTGCTATGAGGAATGTGTAGAAGTCCTGGGAAGAGCAGGCCTGCGTGGGGCACTCTAGACAGCATTGCACAATGGACATTTATTTGTCTCATGATCCTCTATCTTTATCAAAAAATCTGACAATCTTCCCTACCCCCAAATGCCCCTGCTCTCAAAAAGCTATATTATTTGATGTTTTGTCATGGCTTCTCCTTAAAGGATCTTCGATCATCCAGCGAAGAAAGCCACATTGTGAAGATTGAAAAACCCAATGAAAAGGGTAGAAGAATAGAAAGTGGGGCAGCCCCTCAGGGCTCTTCAGGCCAAGGGGGCATCAGCCTCTTTCAAGCTGTGGGCTACCTCACAGGCGAGATGAAGGAATGCAGGAGCTGGCTGAAAGGTAGGCCAACGCCCAGGGCAGAAGCAGCCAGGCCAGGCCAGGGAGCCAGCCCTCCCTCTGGCTTGGACTGAGGAAGCTGGTCCCACACTCACCCATGGCAGGGCCCCCACATTTGAGGTGCTCCAGCTCAGGGCTGGCTCTGGGTGGCCGTAATGTATCCTACTACCTGAATTCCCATGGTTTCAGAATTCAGTGCATTCCACTGATTTTAGTTCTTTGCAAATTCTTCACTCCTACATGGAATAGATATAGGACAACCACATTAGCAACGTAGAAGCCATTTTCAAACAAACTGAATGGTCATTCCTTCACTTATTCCACAGCCATTTTTTATGTGCCAAGAAAATATTGGTCTCACCCTCCCCAATGTTCCAGATTCTTCCCTTTTAACATCATTCTTCTCCTAGTTTCCCTAAACTAAATGTTGCGACAAATATCCCTACCATACCCTCCCCCACCTGCCCCCCACTTGTATATGTTGTCCTGTAAACCAAACCAGAGAATGAGACAGAATGCATGTCGATACTCAATGTCAATACATAACTCAACGCTGATTTCACAGCTGAGCTAAAATCATTTCTTTCCCAGCCTTTTTTTCTCCAGACTATATTCTTTGCTGCTCAGATACCAGCCCTCAACTGAGTCATACAGCTCTACACAAAAAGAGTTTCCTTCCCTCCCCACCTCTTCCTTTGGACCAATAAATTTCCCTTGGAATGTTCCTGGGGCTTCCTTACCAACCAAGCCGATGGCTGGAATAGCGTTAAATTGGTCTCAGCATGGTGCCTCAGTCTGTATGGCAAAACTGACACCACTGTGGACTGATTGTCAGGCCACGCAGAGATTCGGGCTGGGCGCCAGGCTGAATGAGGAAAAGTGTCCTGGCTAGTGCATCCCTGTCTGCCTTGTTTGCCTCGCCAGCCAGTGGTCCAGCAGGGAAGCACAGGCTGAACCCTGCTGATGACTCTGCCTGTCTCTTTCAGATAAGCCCCTGGCCTTCCAGTTCACAGACTGGGTTCTGAGGGGGGCCGCTCAGGTGATGTTCGTCAACAACCCTCTCAGTGGACTCATCATCTTCATAGGGCTCCTGATCCAGAATCCCTGGTGGACAATTGCTGGGGGTCTGGGGACAGTGGTGTCAACTTTAACTGCCCTTGTCTTGAGCCAGGACAGGTGAGTTCCTCTCTCTGAGGGTCTTGGGTTCTTGGGATAGACAGGTGGAGAAATGTTTACTTGAGTGACCTTATCCTAGTATCAGCCAACCAGTCTCCTGAGTATCGGCTTTAAACATGTCACTGGAGTTCTTTACACAGTTAAACTTCTCCTAAGTTCACAGCAAGTGACAGTACCAGGCTCCATCTGACTGTAGAGACTTCTGGAAACACTCCCTCGAAGGCAGGTGCAGAGGAACACTTAAGCTGCTCTTCCTTCATGGAGCCTACAATCTAGTTGAGGGAGATAAGACTAACAGACAAGAAATGTCTCAGAATAATACAAGACAGTGTATACTGGAAAGCTCAGAGAAGGCAGACCTCATTAAGTGTTGGGAAGCTTAGAGAGGGCAGCCTTGAGCTAGTAACATTGATGTGGGAGAGAGGAAGGCGAGAGGAGAGGGCAGTGAGGGGGTGGGGAGGTGGCATGGAGAAGGGAACAACAGGAGCTGAGAGGGGGCAGGTTGGGGGGAGGGCAGCTCTGCACCAGTGTCCACAAAGCCCAGTAATAACAACAAGTGCATTTTAGAGAATGGGACCATTTCCTCAGACTTTGCCGTATGTTATTCCAATGGTTCCCAAACTTTCCTGATGGCCAGAAACACCTGGAGTGATTGTTAAGAAATGTAGTTTCTCAGCACCGCCCCAGTCCCCCTCCCTCCCAGAGATATTCCCATTCAGTGGATCTGGAGGTGGGTGGTGTTTTAAACAAGATTCTCCTGGGTACTTCTGATGATCAGAGAGGTCTGGGAATGCCCATAGTCTCAGTTTTTTTTAAATTTGGCGGTCACCAATTCATTTGTAGATCATGAATTTTTAAAAACAGGATTTTTTAAAATTAAAATAATAGAATAAAATAAAACAGATTAGAGTAATCCATATGTAGTAAAGGTAAATATTATTTTGTGAAATTTTTGTTTCAATCATGTTGGGTGTGGGGGGGGTGAGAGAGAGAGAGAAAAACTGGGCCATACTATAAAATATGAACACATTCCTTCCTTACCATGGGGTACTGTCAAAAATATTGAAAAGCACTGTCGTGCCTTGTTACCTGTGATTCTTCCCGCCACTTCACAAGGCAGACAGTGAAGGTAAGAGGGTCCACGTTTTGCAAGTGAGAGAAAGAAGGCCAGGAGGAGTAAGGCGCTCACGGAAGGAGCCACAGCCAGTGGATGGCAGGGTTCTGGCTGGGACACGTGGCCTGTGTCTTCTAGGCTGGAGGTCAGTGTTCTCTCTGGCACGTGGACAGAGTGGACAGCAGAGCCGGGGGCCCCTGGTAACCCCAGAGCCTGGGGAGTGCTCCGAGTTGCTTGTGTTATAACCAACGCTGCACTCCTCCAGCCCCCCTGACATTCCAGCTCCACCAAGGCACAGGCGTGGGTCAACTTGTCTCCCATGAGAAGTGTCAGTGCCCCTCTAAGGTGGCCTTGGGGGACCACGCCAATTCTAGCTGGGAGGCCATACGAGATCAGATGAATAAGAGGCTGAATTCTTTGGGGTGTAGGTCTATTAGGTGACAGAAGAAATGGGCTCCAGCCAGGATTTGTGTCTCTGTTTCAAGCAGTGGGTTCCCTATTCCTTGCTGCCACTCACCTACAGCCTCACGGACAGCTGGCATAGAAATAGCCTCCGACAGGATCAGCTCTTGTCCTACTGTTCCATCACTGTTCGCCAAAACTCCCCTGAGGTGAACTCCATCCAGCCCACCTACAGGTCACCTTCAAGAAGCCTGTGTCCCTTCCTGTTCTGACAGTCTAATTCGCCAACTTCCCTCCTGACCATAATCCACTGGAAAACTTGCCAAGCCATTCAAAGAGTTGCTCCATGGAATCTTTTATTGCTCCCAGTTTTATGAAGGAAACACACACATTCCCTGCCTAACCTTCCCAAATATCCTGATTAAGAATCTAAGACAAGTGCGCATTAGCTAAAAACCCAATCCCTCAGCTTGGTTTCCAAAGCCTTCTCTGACGGGCCTCACCCAACCTACCACGTAGCATCACACTCTTCCCAACTGAGCACTTTTGCTTCGGCCTAACTAATCCTACCCTTCCTGCAAATCCCTCCTCCTCCAGGGAGCCACCCCTGACTACCCCAGTGCTCTCTGAACCCTCCTTTCTCTCTGAAAAACCACAGAACTTACCCCCATACTATCTTGGATCATTCTCTGCTTTCTGAGTCTTCTCTCCCTGGCTATGTTCAGAACAGGAAGTCCATCTCAGATGTTCCATATTCTACCATGGTGCCTGGAAAAGATTCCAGCCTCATTGCTGGTAGGTCAGTGCCATGTTCTACATCATAGGCTCAAAGCTCTAGGCACCCTACATGACATGTGTACATGCACATCCTTCTGAGGAGCCCCAATTTCACCACTGTCCCCAGTGAACCACTGATGCAGCTGCATATCCTAGTCATAACCTCTACCAACCCCCTCCACCATCCCTACTCACCTACCCCCAGAGGCCCTACCTCTTCTCCTTGTCCACCACTCCTGCTTCCCCCCACCCCCACTCCCCAGCCCTTACTTCTACTACCCCACCCCCACTAGCCCAAGACAGCCCTTTACCACTGCAACCTCAAGCTCAGCAACATGATGCTGCAGTGTCCTTCTGGAACATGGTCCTAATGAGGTCTTTGGGGCATTGAGGTTGAACCTAATTTTATATTTTTGATGGTCAGGGCAGGGATGGGGACGTGAGGCAATGGGTCTCCTTTTGACAATCAAGCCAGAAGCCACCAGCGTTTTGATAGAGAAGGGTTCTGGGAGGGGACTCCCTACGGGGAGGGGCAGCTATGGAGGCAGCCCGTAGATGTCTCCCTAATTTTATCTCCCCTGGATTCCTTCATTTTATTCCTGCTATTCCTATACACCCAGCCACTGGGGCTGAGGTTCTCCCCCAATATGGGTCATCAGTCTCTGCTCAGTTTGCCTGAAGCAACTGGTATTAAAACTAAAAATGTACTAAATTCTAACATGGAACAGAAATGAGAAAATATAGAGAAAATGCAAACACACTTAAAAATAATGATTCTTCCCCAAGCACGGGTTTCTCAGGTAGTTATTCTAGTCCTGAGGAGATTCTGAACTCCAGTGGTCTTCCCTGCCGCCCCGTTCTTTCTCAGCCCCCTGTCTGCCCCCAGCTACCCCATATCTTCCTGGCCTTGGAGCAGCTAAAGACCCAGCTGTCCCATGTCCCATACAAGTGTCCCCACACAAGTGCCCCATGTTCAGCTTTTCTTGTTGGAAACTGTCTAGAGATGCTCTCCCACCCTCTCCCCTGCTCCCACTCCCCTAATCTAGCTGAGCTGATCTCCTGGTCACTCCAGAGCTGAAGGTTCCCCTATTCCACACCTAAGCTGTGGCCTCTGCCAGCCAGGAGCCTCCTCTGGCTAGAGCTCCCTTCCTCCACCATAGGGCACCATGCTTCCAGGTGCCTCCGCCTACAAAACAGTCAGTATCTGTGGTAGGATTTAACACACACTCACATCCATTCATCAACTGCTTGCCTAGAATGCTCCGCTCCGTGCACCAGACACTGTTGACTGTTGTTGACACTGACATCAGATAAGCTTTGACCTCAGGCAACTTTCAGTGGAGGGCAGGGCAGACCACAGCACACAAAGCTTATTCTCTGCAGGGGCCTTGCAATGTGATTTGTCCAGGCCCGTCCCTCACCCCATTCCCCTCTCCCCTTACCCAGCAGAGCAATGGGAAAGGTCAAGGGCAGTGTTTATTTGGATCAGGAAGAGAAGTTTAGGTGCATACAGGCATCTCTGATGAAGCAGAAGGAGACTCAAGCTTGGATTCTATGGTGCCTCTGGGCCCTCCTGCTGTGCCGCGGGGAAGGACATGGGCATCACAGCAGACTCGGCTTGTGCACTCTGGGGCCAACTTCAGAGACAGGGAAAGCGGCCAGATTCAGACAATTACAATGTCACACAATGCAGTCAGAACACACTCTCTCCTCCTCCCTGCCTCCCTCCTTCCTCCTCCTGTCCTGTCTCTTTCACACATACACACACACACACACACACACACACACACACACACACCTTCCCCATGACGCACCTCAGGTTTCTCTTAGATTTCCCTCTATATCAAGCAGTCTAGACTCCCCTGAGAAGCAAAGGGGAGCTTAGACATAGACAAAGTGCATTATTTAATTCTAGATCAGCAAGGGTAATCAAGGGGTGTGTGTGTGTGTGTGTGTGTGTGTGTGTGTGTGTGAGATCTAGAAATGTGCCGGCAGCTGTGTGACTACCCTACATTCATTGACTAAGCTGACTTTTTTCTGTGAGCACCAGGAGGAACAGACCCAGTAAGTGCCAACAAATTCACACAGTACCTCTGTTTTCAACCCCAGGTCTGCCATCGCCTCGGGTCTCCATGGGTACAATGGGATGCTGGTGGGAATGCTGATAGCTGTGTTCTCCGAGAAGTTAGACTATTACTGGTGGCTTCTGCTTCCTGTGACCTTCACAGCCATGTCCTGGTGAGGCACCTCCTTCTTTCCGCTCTCAGACCTACAGGGCCCCAAGGTGCTGTGTCTGACACTGTTGTGGGGCCCAGTGTCTTCATAGTCATCCTGGTTTGTCTTTGTCTCGCAAGAGTCCATGAGTTGAGTCGCAAGACAAGAAGATCATTTTGAGTTTGGAATAACACGGACCTTTCAAAGAGCAAACACTACATTTTTTTTACTGTGCTGATAACCTCCTCTGAATGATAGGCTTAGTAATAAAGGCTAACATTTACTGAGTATTTTCTACATGCCAGGCACAGTGCTAGGCAAGGGAGGACTATTACTGTCCCCAATTTACAGAAGGGAAGGCTAAGGCATGCAGAGGCTATGCAACCTGCCCCAGATGATGAACCGAGAGTCTGCACTATTCAACTCCAGCCTACATGGGAATCGTCTATCCCATGGCCTAACCAAGACCCAAAAGCTGAAACTCACTTGTGATAGAATCAGAGAGCTTTCTTGAAACAAAATGTCTATATTTAAAGCATAGAATCTTTGAACAAGAAGCATCAGTTGAGGTCTTGCTGTGCATTTGCCTCATTTTTCAGAAGGAATAAAAAAGTCAAGATGAAGGGTGTTAGGAACAAATAGGCCTTTTACACATGTAATGCTCAGTTCACTTGAACCTACAGTGAGTCTATAGAGTCAAAGGGTCTGGTCGTACCCCCTGTAACATGGTGGCAGGAAGCCTGAGGGGAGCCCATGTCCCCCCAACCCCTGAACTCTACCACTCTCTGACATGCCGACTGATTTTTAATATCTTTCTTTGGTTTCAAAGTCTGGAGTTACTATAACCAGTTAGTTTAATTTAGTTTAAGTGCTGTTCCATTACTTTTTAGGAGTGTTTGCAAATAAATTACTACATTAAGCATTCTGGGCAATTTACGTTTCTTCTTAGGATTTCTTCGTTAATCTATCAGGACAAAATGCTAACACAGTCATTTCTGTGGGGATTTCCTTAATGTCCCCCACACGCCACGCCTGAGGAAGAGGAGAACGTGTCTTCATTTGCATACATTTGGTTTATAACTACATAGATTAAGCCCCTCAGACACAGTGCACTGGGTGGCAGTGTATCTACTGTGCCCCCATCCCCACCCTCACTTCCCAATTTAAAGTGAAAAAAAAAGAAAAGAAACACTGGGCCCCTACGCTGGCTGAGCTCTGTGCTACTACCCAGGCACTTCACAAATCCACTCATGCAATCCTGGAAATCCAGTCCACAGCGTAGGTACTAAGTAGTGCTGGAGTTATCCAACAAACAAACATTTGCTGAGGGCCTTCTATGTGCAGAGACTATTCTAGATGTCAGGGAGAGCGGTGAGCAAGAGAAAGTCTCTGTCCTCTGGGAGCTGACATTCTTCCTGGCAAAGATAGAAATAAACTCATCAATTGTTCAGTAAAAAGATCATTTCAAGATGTGATAAGTGCTTTGAGGAAAGCAAAATGGGGCAAACGGGACAAAGAATGATCCCAGACTTGGGTGGTCAGGGAAGGCCACTTTGAAGAGGAGACATTTGAACTGTCACCTAAATAAGAAAGTACCTGTCATCTGAAGATCTGGGTGAAGTATATTGCAGGCAGAACCAGTGGCATATGCAGACACCAACTGGAGAAGTATGATGTGTTCAAGAAACAAGACCAAAGGGGCTGAAGCTCAGTGAATGAAGGAGGGGTGGCAGGAGGTGAGGGCAGAAGTAGATGATGGCCAAGGCCCATACACCTTGTGGATCTAGTAAGCCTTTCTTTTAATTGAAGTATAGTTGCTGTACAACGTTATATAAGTTATAGGTGTACAATATAGTGATTCACAATTTTTAAAGGTTATACTCCATTTATAGTTATTATAAGATTGGTTATATTCCCCGTGTTGTACAATATTGTAGCCTATTTTGTACCTAATAGTTTGTACCTCTCCAGCAAGCCTTTTGATTTTTTTTTTTAATTTTTATTTATTTATTTATTTATTTATTTTTGGCTGTGTTGGGTCTTCGTTTCTGTGCGAGGACTTTCTCTAGTTGCAGCAAGCGGGGGCCACTCTTCATCGCAGTGCACGGGCCTCTCATTATTGCGGCCTCTCTTGTTGCGGAGCACAAGCTCCAGACGCGCAGGCTCAGTAACTGTAGCTCACGGGCCTAGTTGCTCCACGGCATGTGGGATCTTCCCAGACTAGGGCTCGAACCCGTGTCCCCTGCATTGGCAGGCAGATTCTCAACCACTGCGCCACCAGGGAAGCCCAGCCTTTTGATTTTTACAACTGTGATGAGAAGCAGTTAAAGGGTTTTAAGCAGAGGAGTGATAGGATGTGGTTTAAATTTAAACAAATCACTCTGCTGGCAGTGTGGAGAATGGATTTTAGCTGGACCAGGAGTGGATGCTAGAAGCATAGTTAGGAGTCTGCTGCAATAACCCACAGAGGACAGGAGTGCTTTGACCAGGGTGATGTCCATGAAGGTGAAGAGAAGTGGTTGGGCTTGGGGTATATTTTAAGGAAGGTAGAGGCAACAGGACTTTCTGAGAGGCTGTAGAGTTTGGGGGTGGGGATGAAGGAAGACTCAGTGCACTCCTATAATTTGCCTGAGCACCTGGGTTGACGGAGGAGACAGAAAGAAAAACCAGTTGATGGTGGGGGACAGGACACAAATCAAGAGTTCTGTTTGGACATATTAAACTTCAGCCTTCTGAGTAGACATGCTGAGAAAGAAATTGGATGTGCAAATCTGGACCTTAGTGATCTGGTTAAGATTAGGAAGGCTGAAGCATATAGAAGATATTTCATCCTTGAAACTAAAGGTTATCATCCAGGAAGAGAGGATTCAAAAAGAGAAGATCCAAGACAGAGCTGTAGGATCTTCCAATATTTAGATGCCTGGCAGAAGAGCGGAAGAATCACTGAAGGGGACTTGAGAAGGAGCAGCTAGAGAAGCAACTAAGTGCAGTGTCGTGGTAGCCCTGATAGAAAGTGTTTCTATCCAGGCGGAGGATCCAACTGTCAAATGAAAGGGGCAGAGAATGACCACGGCAAGAGAGATGTCATCGGTGAACTGGACAAAAGCCATTTCTGTGGTGTGGGGAGAACATCCACCTGACTGGAGTGGGTTTAGGAAAGAATGGGAGTAGAAAAATTGGGGACAACAAAGATAGACTAGTTTTGAGGAATAGTGTTGTGCAGAGGGCAGAGAAAAGGGGCAATATTTGGAGCAGAAATCAGAAAGGGGGAGGATTTTTAAGGTAGAAGGTACTAGAACGCATTATGTATTTATGAGAGTGACCTGGAGAAAAAGGAGAGGTTGAAGCTGCAGGAGAGAAAGGAGAGAATTGCAAGAACAAAGTCTTTGAGAGACTGGATCCCAAAGTACAAGGAAAAGAATTGGCCTGATAAGGGAGCAAGGACACTTCCATTATATGAAAAAGGCAGAGAGGCAGAGTACGTGGGAAAAAAGCAGTCGGAGTTTGAATCTTATGGTCGGGAAAATGAAGCATTTCTCATCTTGTCATTTCTGTTTTCTTAATGGAGTAAAGGAAGGTGGTTAGCTGAAACTAAAGGGAAGCAGAAAGTGAAGAATGGAGGAGAAAGGAGAAAATGCAAAATTGTTGTCTCAGCAAGTTGGAGAGTTAATTTGCTAGGGACGTATAGTAGGGGTTTCAGGCAGTCTTAAATGCCCATTTGAGATTCATCGTCCTTAATTAAAAGTGAGCCAATCAACCGCATCACATGAGTTCAAGTTTTGTCCTGCAGCTCACTGCCTGTGGGAGATGTAGAGTGTTGGGTGCCAGGTGGATGGCCCTTTCAGAGGAAACTGAGGCTAAGGAAGGTTAATTTCCTACCACAGCTCACTCAGCCTGTAAGTGTAGGAGTTAGGATTTGCACCTTGCTCCATCTTTCTCCAGAATCCACTCTCTCCCCAAGGAAGACACCAAGAAGACAGAGGACACAATCAGCTGAAGGTTTCATTTTCACACGGTGGCTCCCAGCATAATTCCAAGTACTTCAGCTGAATTGCTATATTCGTAGCAGCCTCCTCTTAGAAGGTTATTGCAAGCATATATTCTAAATGTTATCACAGCCCAGGATACATCGTGATGTACATTGTAATGATCCAAAGGCAATACATGACATTTTGTAAGGATTAGGTTTTGTTTAGTTTTCTTGGTTTAAGAAATAAGGAAATATATAAATTATCTTATAACATTTTCTATTGAAAACAAGTTATAAGACTTTCAAATTTTGTTTCACAAAGATGTAGACTTATATTGAACACCTTATTTCCAGTCCCAGGTAAATGGACCACTCAAGTCTCAAGGGAGCCAGGAATGGCTGTGCCAAGGAGAGGGGACAGTGAGTGATCCAGTGACCAGAGCTGACTAGACAGTATAGGCTGAAGGATGAGCGCAGCAATTAATCCTTTGTCCCTTCCATCTCCAGCCCTGTCTTTTCTAGTGCCTTGAGTTCCGTCTTCAGCAAGTGGGACCTCCCGGTCTTCACGCTGCCCTTCAACATCGCAGTGACCCTGTACTTGGCGGCCACGGGCCACTACAACCTCTTCTTCCCCACGACGCTGGTGGAGCCCGTGTCTTCAGTGCCGAACATCACCTGGTCAGAGATTGAGATGTCTTTGGTAAGTCACCAGTGGCAGGTGTGTGGGGCCCTGTTTCCACTGCAGACCATCTCACTCACCTCTTTGTGGATTACTCAGGCTCTCATCTTCTCTAGATGCACCTCCAGCAGATGTTGGGTCTTAGCAGAGAGGAGGACAGGAAACGGTCGCTGCCACCTCCATATGTTCTTTCAATGAACCCCTACTGGAGACCTTATTTGTATTAGGCACTTTATCAGACACTGGGAATACATGGAGAATAAAACAACATCCCTGACATTGTGACGCCTACACTCTGCACAGGGAAACAGATAATAAACAAGTTTACAGATAAAGGTTAAGTTGACAATACAGAATGGTGGGATTAAGGGGAAAATATTAAATAAAACAGATAGTTGGGTGAAGGGTCAGAACACTAAAATAATGTTTAAAATTAAGATTTTAAAGATATTATCAATAGAAGATGGTGTTAAATTTTTGTGTATTTTCCATATCAGCGGTTCTCAAGCAGGAGTGATTTTTGCCCTCCTGGGGAGGGCAAATGTCTGCAGAAATGTTATAATTATCAAGACTGGGGAGAAAGGGTGCCACTGGCATCTAGTGGGTAGAGGCGAGGGATGCTGCTAGATATCCCACAATGCACAGGTCAGCCCCCGCCCCACAGCAAAGAATTAACCAGCCCAAAATGTCAGAAATTCCAAAGTTGAGAAACCCTGCTTTATATACTATCGCACATGTACATATTCATTTATTCTACTGATCTCTAGACGTCAGAGATCAAGGGATATAATAAAAAACTAACATAAGATTAAATATATAGAATTGTAAAATTTTGCCCTTGTTAATCAATATAGAGATAGCTAACAGCTTACACTAAAGCAAGTTTATTATGTATCAGACACTGTTCCAAGCCCTTAGCTTACTAACTCATTTAACCCTCATCATAACCCAATACTGTAAGTACTATCATCATCCCCTTTTACAGATGGGAAAACCAAGGCACAGAGAGGGTTAGATCCTCGAGGTCAAACTGTAGCTAGTGCCTCAAATATTGTTCACAAAATCTGATTTCTGAGCCCTCCCCACCCAACCAAGTCCTTTGTCTAGATGTGCTTAAACCTCTTTGTGGCCCTGGTGCCAGGCAAACACCAGGTGGGGTGGATAGCACAGGTCCTGCAGCATCAGCCAAACTCTGAGCCTGAACCTGTCAGAAAAGGAAAGGCTCCTCTGCCCCTCATGGCAAACGCTGCTGCCAACAATGCCAAACCTTTTTCAGGTTTTTGTCTTTTTAAAAGCTTTACCTGAGGCTGAGGTTAGAGTGGGATCAGAGGCAGGATTAGGGTCTAAATTCAAGACAATGGAAAAGACAGAGCCCTGCATTTAAGCAAAAGCCCACCTTCTCAAATGGAAAACTGCTGGGGTCAGAGCAGGGATGAAACTAACTTTGAATCATCAATGATCAGCCATCTGGCGACTAGACACACAGCCTCAGGGGCACAACCCGCTACCCCTGAGCCCTACCGGTGAGGCTGGTCTGAGTGACAGCCACAGGGACATGTGGCACTGCCAGAGAGAAAGGGCCACCAAGCCCCCCACCCACCCTGCACGGTGAGGCTGTACTCTCCTGTGCTGAGGGGACCAGAGTGGAGACAGCCACACAGAAGAGGTACCTCTTGTTCATCTTCAAAACAAACAGTTAAAAAGTGGTAGGAGCCAAATCCAGATACCCTGAGGCCCAAGCTCACCCTCTGAACTCCCCACCACCACCACTCTGACCACTGGCTCCTTTTCTTCTGCACATCCAGATCTGAGTTTTGAAGAATCAATGCCATTTCCCTCTTTCTCTTCAAAACAATGAGGGGAGTGACTTCTGTTTTGTTTAACCAGCTTGTTGTTGTTACACAAGGATTATCCGGAGTACATAGGAGGCCGGTCCTTAGTAAATTTCCACCGCATACCTGACTGCACTTCGCACCGGGGTATTGGCTGTGGCCCGGAGCGCAGCTTTGAGGGACCAGGGCCACCATTCACCAGGCTGAAATTTGGAACCTGGCAGAGCTTCATTCTAAACCCAGGCTTCACTCCAAAGCAGCTTGTCCCCTCATTCTTCTCATTCTTGCCTGCTTGGGCTTTAAATCTGGGTTCCCAGTTGGGAAGGTGGGAGTTGGATTCCCCGCAGCATCCTGCATTCCTCAGATGTAGGGAAGTCATGGAATATTTACTGAGTAGATTTCCAACCTGTTCCCACTCTGAAGCTGAGGTCCCTGGACTGGTACAAAGGGTTTTCAGGGTTTCTTTAAATAAGACGGGGCCCCCACCCTATGATTCCTTGCAGAAGTCTATAGACTCTGGCTCAAACAGTGCTTGGTGATTAAAAGGCCACCCATTCAGAGACAAGAAGGGACATAGTTTAAAAGCTCTCTGGGACTCCTCAAATTCTCTAAAGAAATCAGACTGACTCCAGAATTAAGTCAAGTTGTTAAAAAGAACAAAATTTCATCAAAGGGAGAAATGCAATGCACTCCCAACATCTACAGTAGATTGTCTGTAGCTAATCCATTGGTCCCCAAGCTCTGTTGTACATTAGAGTCACCAGAGGCCCCAGCCATGCCTCCCGACCCGCCACACCAGTTAAAACAGAATGTCTGGGGAGGCGCCAGACATGAACATTTTTTAAAAAGATCTTTAGGTGATTCCAATGTACACAAAGTTTGGAAACCACTGAGCTAATCAACACATATTTATTAAGCACCTATTATGGGCCCAGGTAAAGGAGCCCTGTCCTCAAAAGGGTCGTGTGAGCTGGTAATGGAGAAAGGAGTTGGCAGAATCTTAAACCTGGAAGACAGTCTGCTAAGACAGCCTCCTCATCTTACGGAGGAGGCCACCAGAGCTCAGATGAGGAGGCGACATGCCAGCGGCTACTCAATGACCTCCTGCAGAGCCCCCTAAAAGCTAGAGTTCTCGACTCCCAAGCCAGTCCTCTCCCTGCCCTGTCAATCTCCCTCCTTTCCTTTTTGCCCTCAAAGAACTTTTTGCCAAAGTGTGGGTGGTTCAGCTAGGGCAAAAAAAGGCTATCTGACATCACTGCCAAATCAATCATCTCCAATTGCAGCACCACCCAATGACTCTCAGGCCCAGGGATTTGGGGCTCTGTGCTGTTCTCCAGATGTTCCTCGCGCTACCTTTCTGCAATGCTAAGTGCTCCTCCAGAGCAGGGGAAGTGGCTTCTCCTCCTTCCCAGGGTCCCACCATCCCCCAGGTAGCACTGAATGTGAGGCAGCTACCAGTAGACTAGGGGTCAAGCTCAGAGGCTCTAGCCTGGGCTTGGCCACCATGAGCTGGGTGACCTTTGGTCAAATCATTCATCAAAATGGCCTAGAATATTTCCAAAATTCCTGGAGTGTTTCTAGAATTTCAGAAGGTCTAGAGGAAATCCCCTAGTGCCTGAAACCCCCAATGGCAATCCAGGGAGGTATCCTCTGGTCCCCTCAAAGCAAAAGCCATGTGTCCCTCAGAAGCACCTGTGTCCGGCCTCTGTGTTGGGGGACCTGCCCGGCTTTGCATGAGGGATGCTCAGATGCCTGCCAGGTGGTGGAGTGAGGAGTTATTTGTTCCAGTTTGTGCCCTCCCATGTTCTCCCCCACACTGGAGGGCACAGCCATCCTTCCGTTCTGCCCCATTACCCACCCAGGAATGGCTCACTCCTGGCCCTAGGGCCTGGTCCTTGCATTATCAGCCCACGCTCCAGTGACCTGGATTCTGTTGACTTTGCAGCTGCTACAAGCCATCCCCGTCGGGGTCGGACAGGTGTATGGCTGCGACAATCCCTGGACAGGTGGCGTGTTCCTGGTGGCCCTGTTCATCTGCTCGCCACTCATCTGCTTGCATGCAGCCATTGGCTCAATCGTGGGAATGCTAGCAGGTAGGACAGGGCCCCCTCTCTGCAGGGATCATTTTCCTGGGGTCATTTTTCCCCAGCACACAGCAAATTGTCTAGACTTATCTTCACTGGAGTTTTTAAACACTGTCAGAGCTTGAGAATTATTTTTCCGTTTCTTGAGTCTCCAAAGGGAGCAGATTGCAGTAGCAGGATGTGTGGAGAGATGCAAAGGGACTGAGACATGTTGGCCTATAAACTGAGCCCCTGGGAGCTGAGGGGTGGGAGGAGGAGGGTAAGCCAGTGAGGGTGGGGGCCAGTAACAGACCAAGCAGAGGTATAAATGATGCAGCCCTTCAAAATTTTGACTAGGCTAAAAGGAAAACTTTTCTCAGAAATTGAATTGCCATTTGACAAATGTCATTTAATTTCTATATATGTGTCTATATACACATTTATATGTGTAACTGCAGACAGTAGAGTCAGAAATAGATGTCAGGCGCTTTAAGAATAGGAGCCTGTTGACTTATCGCAATATTTTTCAAAAACTTCTTGGAAGCACAACTTTTAAAAAAATTGTTTTATTTGGAAATAATTTCAAACTTATCAAAAATTATGAAAATAAAAATAGTCCAAGAGGCACCCACAAATTCTTTACCCAGATCACCTGCTGTTCACATCCTACCCCTTTTGCTGTCTCATTTCTCTATCTGTATATATAGATATAGCTATATCTGTATATACATAATGTTTCTCAACCAGTTGAAGCAGAACTTTTTCAATTGAAATCTTTCTTGCTAAAAATGCAGCTGCTCTGGCCAAAGGAGTGGGGAGGGCCTGGAGTCCCACCTCCTTGGCTTACCCTCGCCACAGAAGTAGTCATACCTCTGAGTGAAATCTTTGAAAAACAGTGGAAACCACTGCTCTCCTCCCATTGTTGGTTTCCTAAGACCGGACACTATTTGTAGAGGCTCCTCTGATGAGTAGGGGTAGCAGGTGTGGGGGGAACGATGGAAGAGAGGCCACCTGAGACCTGGCACCAGCGTGGGGTGATCTTTGTGCTGTGACCCTGAATCAGCCAGAAATGCAACACCTTGTCCCACAGCCCTGACGGTGGCCACGCCCTTCAAGACTATCTACCTGGGCCTCTGGAGCTACAACTGCGTCCTCTCCTGCATCGCCATCGGTGGCATGTTCTACGCCCTTACCTGGCAGACCCACCTGCTGGCCCTCATCTGCGGTGGGTATCTGGGAAAGCTGGCGACCAAGTCACTCTGCTGTTCCTTGTCCTCCCCACTCCCCTGGTTATGTGACATCCATGGTGGCCGCTAATCAGTACTGAGCAGTAGTGATGGAAGGACTGTGGCTGGGGTCCTATCACTAGAGGGTTTAATGGTAGGGTCCCTAACAGCTGGGGGATTTGAGGCTCCTCCACTGTCAGATGGAGTCACCACCACTATTACTGCTACTGTATGTACACAGTGTTATAAATTTCACGAGGAAATCCCACATACGTTTCCTCGTGTGCTAGTGGCAGCGTTCCTGCCTTGAACCTTCATTCAACCACTATTTGTAAGGCACCACTAAGTTCTAGGCCCTTGGCTAGGCATGGAAAATACAGAGGTGACCACATCCTCATGAAGCCATGGTCTAGCAGAGGAGAAATAATTGCACAATTATTCAGGCTAAGATATCTAAAAAGACTGTTGGAAAGATCCAGTGAGATGATGTATGTACCTGGGAGCACTGAGGTCCCAGAAAATGATAACATAGCACTAAGGAAGGTTGATTTCCATAGAGTAAACAGAGAAGAGAAGAGAAATGGGCCACGGTCATTACACCTGCACCCCAGCACCATGCTCTGTAAAGGGCAGAATATCATCTAGAAGAGCTTTTCTTGCTTTTTCCCCACTTACGTGTGGAGACTGTAAATGACTTCCATGTCTCTTGTATCCTCCTCAGCATCCAGCACAAGGCTGGGCTTGGAGAAAGTGGGCTCTGTAAATATTCACCAAGTCAAAAGTGCCAGGTATTTTGAGGCTCAGACTGTAACTGTCTTTGTCCTTCAGAGGAGTGGCAGATTCCTGTGGCTGGAACCATCTGGGAAGGCTTCAGGAGGAGGCTGGGGTTTATCTCAACACTTTCAGGGTGGGATTTAGATAAGCAAAGATGGGGGAAAAGGTGTTCTGGACAGAGAAACAGAGCAAAGGTACAGCGGTAGAAGGAGCTTGTCCAGAGGCACCAGGGGTATGGATGAGCTCCCCTAACTGTCCAACTACTCTCATCCTATGGGTGAACCCAGATGCCTGGCTCAGGGACCCAATAAGGTCCAGCCATGGTGGGACTTGATTAATGTCCAACAGCATCACAGCAGCTCAGAATCTTGGACAGGAGGGACTTTATCCAGAGCTCACATAGTCTGACCACTCACCCCCCAGACAGATAATCATCCAGCCATCCAGCCTGTGCTAGAGCATCACCAAGGTCAGTGTGGACTAGTGAAAGATGCCTGTTGACCCCTGACTCTATGCAAGACCACCATGGAAGTGGGGAGGGGATAAAGGGGTATGTAAGCTTTAATCTCTATCCTCAGAGAACACACAGCCTGATGGGAGATGGGTCACATCTACCTGCAAAGATAACTAATAATGTCAGGCAAACATGCCAGATGTCAGGGTATGGTGCAAACACCAAAGCTGCTTGAGCCAGAGTGGAGCCCTGCTCTTGGGGAGGGCTGGGGGCGGGCCCTGGAAAGCTGACTCCCGATGGTCCTTGTTTTTCCACAGCCCTGTTCTGTGCATACATGGGAGCAGCCCTCTCCAACATAATGTCAGTGGTAAGTTTGGGGTCTCCTGACACTACCCTAAAGTGCCCCTCCCCAGCCAGGGCTTCAGGACATTTGGAGTCTTGTGATTGTGTTCTGGTAGCTAGCACTCCATACAACACCCTTGTCAAGGTTTATCCAGGGTTTGTGCAGAGAAGGACTGGCAATAGCATACATGTGCCTCTGAGGGTGTGTGTGTGTGTGTGAAGGAAAGAGTATTGTAACCAGCAGTGGAGAACATGGATGGACAGATGGAGGTACTTATGTTTGGCCGGATATGGGAGATCATCCCTGGGGGATTTTCAGCTCCATTATTAAAAGATTCCGATTGTGCCCAAAGGTACCAACACCTCAAATTAAAACCAACTACTCTGATATGATAAATCCAGAAACCAATGCCCCATCGTCAACCCCTACCGCATCCTTCTCCCCCAAGGTCTCTGGAACCTAGGAACATTTTCAGATCCCAGTGTTTTTGATTTCAGGTTGGTGTGCCACCAGGCACCTGGCCCTTCTGCCTCTCGGCACTCACCTTCCTGCTCCTGATGACCAACAACCCGGCCATCTACAAGCTCCCACTCAGCAAAGTCACCTATCCAGAGGCCAACCGCATCTACTACCTGACAGTGAAAAGCAGTGACGAAGAGAAGTCCCTCAGTGGTGATTAGCCAAGTTACAGGCAGAAATGCTCTTTGCCTGGACCTGGGTCTGCTCCCTGTAATCTCAACTCTGGGTCAATCAGCTGCTGCACTCACTTTCTTTGCTTCCCTTTGTACCTGTGTGGAACCAAGCACACCTGTAACTCCCTTTCCCTGGTGCTGATTTTCTCTTCCTGCCCAAATCACCTTAACTAACCACTGTGCATCGTTAGAGGAAGTTGGTGATGAGCTTGCTGGCACTAGTAGTAAGGCATGTGTTTTCAATGTCATTGGCTTAAAACAAAACCATTCTTTGTATTTAGTCTTTTGGAAAGGTGATTAAGAGATGATCTTCTTGGCATGTTTAACTAAATAATAGATGCTGTGAAACTGAACTTGTTGAGTGGTTCCTGAGTGGGTGAAAATTTGGGTGATGCAGGCACCACGGTGCACGGAGCTAATGGCTGATGGGCACATACAGCTTTACATTAAAGAGAGGAATTTCACACAGGTAGTTTTAAGGTAAAAACAGGGACAGCTAGGGCACTGAAAGTGTCTAAATAGGGAGTCTTGAATGTTCAGGGGTCAAAGTAAAGGACAAGAGGGTATTCCGTAACAGGAAGGAATCAATAAGTTAGAATCCTATATGACTCATGATGAAGGATAAACATTTCTCAGTGTAGGTCAAGCCAGCAACTTTGAGCAGGGAATTCAGTTGAGGAAAGTACCTGAGCTCAGTATGTGAGAGGCTGGGGAAATTTATTTCATTTTCCTGTCTGCTTGTGGGTGTTGGAAGCTTTATGAGATTTATGATACTTTAAACAAATGGTTAGCCTTGAGTAGAAGACCAAAAATTATCCATGAATTTCATAATTTGCCCTCCCAATTATAGGCATTAGCTTACATTCAATCTTTATTTATATATAGATCAGGGGTTGTCAACTTTTTCCCAGAAAGTGTCGAATAGTAAATATTTTTGGCTCTGGAGGCTATACAGTCTCTTACAAACACTCAACTCTGTCATTGTAGAGCAAAGCAGTCTTAGACAACATGTAAATGAATGATGGTAGCTGTGTTCCAATAAGACTTTATTAAGCAAGCAGCTAGATTTGGCCCACAAGCCATAGTTGGCTAGTCCCTGATGTAGATGATCAATACAACAATTCTTAGGAGCTGGAGATCCACATATAACAGTTAGGAGCTGGTGGGAAGTGGGCAGACCCAAAGGACACCACCATGTTCTTTACACCAGATAAAGCCACAAGGCATTTACATGCTGGGTGATGGTGTGAAGATTCTTAGGAAATGGAGGGCACTCAAGAAACAGATCAGTGTGACCAGAAGCAGGAAAACCTGCCCTGAGGCTCTTTCAGAGACTGACAGGCCCAGTGATGAGCACTAAGAGGTGTAGTTTTACACCAGGATTTCCTTCCACACACACGTCTGGGAACCACCCCTAAGGCTCACCCTCTCCGGCCCCTCGCTCTGTTTCCCCTCTGCCAGCAGGTGCACCACGATGAGAGGAAGAAGAAAACTCAGGCCCTTCAGTGCAGGGGTTTCTAGGCAGGAAGAGGAGGGGGGCTCTGGAATCTCAGGGTTAGAAGGGAGCATGCAGGCCAGGTTGTCCCACCATCCTGTGATGAGTGAACCCCTCCATATGGAGGATGAAGGCTTCTGGGGCTCAATCACCCAAAATGGAGGGAGACACCCCACCCCCACCCCGGCTATTCTAACAAGAGATAGAACCAGAAACCCTATTCGTTCATTATGGGCAAATTGTCGTAGGAAATCCCCTCTTCTCTCTGTTAAGCCCTTGAGAATCTCTACCCAAAGCACTGGATCTGATGGGAACAGTCCTTTAACCATGCTTTCTATTGGATTTTCAGGGGAGGAAAACTATTTGGATATGAAAAATGCTTTCAGCTCAACTGGACAAGATTATCTCTCCCCCTCCCTTCTCTCCCCACACCACTTCATAATTTGTCATTTACAAGGTACCACTTTGGTCACTGGTATCTGGGTTGTTTTTCCCTCCCAATTTCCCCCTTTAACCCCCACAGGAATTAAAATTTAACTGTAATACAAGCTGCCAAACTCATTTGGAAAAAAATGGATAAAAGCTAAGTTATTCAGAAAAAGGAAAAAGTATGTCCAGCAAGTCTGGAAAAGCCACAGGACCCCAGAAACTCTATAATGCACTGTGATCAAGATGGCCAGGTATATATATACAAATAGAAAAACACATTATCTGTTAGTGTGATATAAGAAAGAACCGCCGGGGCCAAGTATTATTAATCACTGAATTCTCTTGCCAAGAGAAGTTGTACAGGAGTGATAAAATGTTTTAAAAAATATATATTTGGGGGCTAAGAGGCCGAAAACTGATGGTAATTTTTCAAATTTGTTCAAACAATCTCCTTCCAGAGGCAGAACAAATCTCATTAAGCCAGGCTGGTGGGCAGAAGCAGCATTTCTCTCTCTCTCTCCCTCTCTCTCTCTCCCCCTCTCTCTCCCTCTCTCTCTCTCTCTCTCGTATGGATGAGGGTGGGGCAGAAGTGAAAATCCCCACTCCTCTAAAAAAAACTCTGCCCAGTGCAGGGCACTCTTCCCACAGGCCATAGACAGATGCCCAGATGTTCTCTGAAGTAGCCCAAATAGCCTTTCAGGACCTGAAACCTAGCTCCCTGGAGTGATCTTGTCCCACCTTCACCAGAGCTTCGCCAACTACTGTCCCTTTGAATGAGTATGTCATGAGCCCTAACCTTACAGATTCTCACCACCAACATGGGGTTGCTTGGGAGCAGGCCCCTAGGAGGGAAGGAGAAGGGCTTCAGGGAGCACATCATAGCTGTTTTCCTACTATCACCCCAAACTACCAGCAGCAGCTCTTGGGTATACAAATGATAGTTGAACATAAGTATTTATGGATGAACAGAAATAAGCAGTCATTAAAGAGAGTAGGAATGTATGTGTGGGGTTGGGGAGGAGGGGGCTTTAGAGGAGGCACTGTCTTAAACTCTCTTTCCCCAACATACCCCTTTCTCCCTCTCTCCACTGTCTCTTCCCTCTGACCTGGCCATCTCACCCTCCCATTTTCATCTTCTCTCCTACAACACTGATGAGTTCTACTATCACTGTGAAATAGTTTTGTTCTATTTTTAAAACAAAAAATTCTATTTTTTGTTCTATTTTTGTGCTGTATTTTTAAATAGTCTTAAATCATCTCTCCTGTCTCTTCTATGATAATTGAAATAATAAAATTTTTTACTTCTTCTTGGTCAAACCTGGGAGTTTGCTAGGAAATAATCCATTTTCTTTAATTGTAAAATTTTGTTGCCATACTATTACTCATAATGTTCTCATGATAATTTCTATCTCTCCTGTTATCTGTTGCTTTGTCTCCTTTTTCACTTCTAATCTTATGTAATTTTGTTCTCTTTTGCTTAATCAGGCTTGTGAGGGGTTCATTCATTTTATTGGTTTTTTTCAAAGAAACAGTTTAGAATTTATTTGTCCTTTTCTACTCATTTTGGGTTTTTTTTGCTATGTCTTTTTCCTGTTTTCTCATGGTTTATTTAAATGGTTTTTTTCCTAATGTTTTAAAATTCATATAAAGTTCCTTTATTTTAGATCTTTCTCTTTTAACAGCAAAGGCATTTTAAGGCTATTAATTTCCCTCTGGGTACAGCTTTAGCTGTGTACTGTAGGTTTTGGAATAAAGTATTCTACTTTCATTAGTTTTAAACAGTTCATAACTTTACTTTTTATTTCTCTTTGATGCAAGGATTATTTAAGAATGTGTTTTTTAATTTCTAGCACTTTAAACTTTTTGATATTTTTTAACTTCTTATATCTAGTTTTATTGGATTATGAGCAAAGAATATGGTTTGTTCAATCTCTATTTTAAAATGTTATGCATTTTTCTGTGTGGCCAAGTATTTGATTGATTTTGGACATACAAAATGCAATTTTTGACTTGAAGGAAATACATATTAAATTCATTTATTAATTTCATCATTCAACTCTTCTATGCACTTATTTATTTTTTGTCTATGAATCTTAATTCTGAAGTGTTAATTAAAATTTAACTATAATTGTATAGCTTTATTAAACTCTCTTTGTATTTCTGAAATATTTGTCTCATATATTTAGCAGCTACACTGTTTGGTGCCTATGGACTATGACTGTCATTGTTTCTTCTTAAATTTTATCTTTTACTATTACAAAGTACCCATTTTTATACTCATTAGTGCCTTTAACCAAATTCCAACTAAGCTGACATTTATGTTGCCATACTTACTTTCTTTCTGGGTTTTTTTTTTTTTCTGGTATTTTCTTATCCCTTTATTTTAACCTTTATCATTTTCTTTTAACTGTATTTCTGACTTCATTCACTCATTTATTCAGAAGATATTGTATGGGGAACTATTAATATGTTACTCAGGCCCCCTTGACAACAAACCAGGAAAGAATCAGACCAGTTCCTGCCTTCAAGGAATTCATTTTATGGGGATTTGCCTGACCAGGTGATTAGTTTCACCTGAGGTAAAGGTGAGGATGTCACCACAGACTACCTGTGCCACATAAGGTCACAGCACCAGTTTCATGATTTTGAGTGAATTATCTTGTCGGGTTAGTCTTCTGTTTAGGAAAAGTATCAAGCATGATGTTAAGGGTTTCAGGAAATTTTCTATGCCTCTTCTCCTCTTGTCCTCTATCTTGCCATTACCTGCTGCCCAAACATTCCCAGCCATCCCTTCAGTTCAAGTCTTTGAACCTGTTAAAATGTAAACAGTCCTGGGAAGGTAACACAGTAAGCATGATCAATCACTTGCATCTTAGTTTGAAGGAGTCATTTCTGAGAATAGGTTGGATGAAAAAGGAGGGGAGAGTACAAAGGAAAAAATGGGTGGCACATTCTGAGAGCATCTTTGGCAAGGGAGGGCATGCTGACATGGGGCCGGGCTGGGTGAATGAGGTCTGGAGGCCCCTTTGTTTCATCAGGAATGATGATGAAACTGTCATATTCGGCTTGGAGAAGAAACGTCTGGGGCCATGACTGTCCGTAGTATGAGGTAACACATGTGGAAAAAGAAGTCAGTTTACTCAACAATACTTCAGAGCATGGAATAAGGACCACTACGTGGTAGTGATAAGCAAGCAGATATTGAATCAGTGGAGAGGGGTGCTTTTTCACAGTAGAAGTTGCCTGGAAAATGGTTGTCCTGTGAGACCCTGAGCTCAGGAACAGGGCTGGGGGCCTGTTGGAGATGCTTGCTTTGGGTGGGGGTAGACCAGATGACCACTGCAGCCTCTCTTTCAACTCCAAGTTTCAGTGATTCTATAGCCCTGAGTTCCTACAGAAGAATAAGGAGGAGGTATCATTAAGGTGGCAAAAAGGTAAGAACATGGAGATAAATATATCAAAAATATACCATTGCTGTCTTTATAGCTTTTCCTAGAGCTTGACTAGTTATCATTTGGTCAGTCTATGAAAATGCTCAATATGGCTGCTTATGTGAATGCAAACTGAGGGGGCAGCATCACTCAACTGTGCCTTGTCCTTGACTTTCTCCTCTTCATCACTCTCCCCTCTCCAGGGATTCTTCTTCTGGTCAACCCTCTAAGATCTTCCCATCAAAAAACTTAATCTTCCTGGCCTGCATCTGTGGCTACATCAAACCTGTGTGTCCCAGTTTGTCTGCGCTTCCTGTATGAGTCTGAGCTTTGTCTCCTCAGGTCATAAAGGCTGTGAGGGTCTGGGGAGAACTATTACCTAAAACCAGCTAGGAGCTGGCAGTTTCAATGTGGGTATGATTTCCACTCAGTAAACCACAGTCTCACCTGACAACTTGAAAAGGTATTCACTTTTTAATGTGAGATTTTTCAACTTGCCTGTCTTTCCCTGCCTCTTGCCATTCAGAGAAGATAGAAGAATCCATAGAGAACACTTCTGTCCCTAATGGAACTAGAATTCCAAGGCCCCAAGGAGGGAGGCAGGGGGCATTGCTAGAAAAGTCCTTATTCTCTGTGAACTGATAACTAGGAGTTGCCAGCCCCTCCTACAGCTGCACAGGCTGCTGGAACAGAATGAAGTAAAGGAAGTAACTCTCCGGGGAACTTCTAGCTCGGCTTTCATTTATTCCACAGGAACTCTAGGCTTTTCCCCTGGAGGAATCTGACCTCCCCAAGTTTGGCTCCTGGAGGTCAATGCAGGCTCCTCCCCCTACAAAGTTGGAAATGCAGAGTTGAAGCCATGAGCATTATGAAGAAGACTTAGTTCTGAAGTAAATTCTGATGACCAAGCCCTCCAGGAGATAATCTGTACACATAGATTATCTTGGGGATACCCCAGAATCTGAGCTGTGGCCGCTGGTAGGACCCTCAGGGGACAAGAGTCCACCTCAGTCTTCTGCTTTCCAGGAGGACTCGACTGCCTCTCCCTAATCTAGTGTGCGTGACAGATACTCACCACACTTCTGAGTACACAGCTCCATTTGGCTCATGGAACATGTGAGAATTTCCTGGATGGCTCCTCCCTCCCAGGTGATCATTTCTTGTCTTTTCAAACTGGTTACATGTTGTACGTGGGTAGCATCTCCCTGTCACTTATAGATGCTTAGGGGCTGGAGTGAACACACCACAGGAAGTTCAGGAGCCTTCAAGGAGAGGCTAGAGCAAGAGGTCAAGAGATGGACCTCCAGAACTGAGCCAAGAGACCAGCCAGCTGGGGGGACAAGGAACGTGTCCTCAGCAGACCGCCATGGGCCTTGAACTTGCAACACCAAAGGAAGGCCCCCTGTGCAGGAAGCTGACCTCTTGTCAGTTCCCCACCCCTCCCTGGAATGTGGGTCCCTCCGGGGCTCCTCCCCCACTCTTTTGTTTGCTTTCCTTCTTCATAAGGCCTTCCGTGATCAGGACCCCTTCTCTGCAGTTCCAAAACACCTGGCCTGGTGAGAAGGGGGCCTTTGACGTCAGTGGGGAGTTTGTCTACTCAGGTGTAGCTAATATCCTCAGTGTGAGGTTCTGTTTCTGAACTTGGGTAGCCACCTCACACCCTGTCACTGAGGGGGGTTGGGGGTATACATGTGCAGGGGTGGGGGTGGGTATACAGTTGATGCTTGACCCATCATACTCACAAAGCCAAACAAAACATGTTTGGATTGGGCCTCATCCCTAGACTCCAGCCCACCAGAGCCCCGCCCCCCCAAAGGCCTCATGGGACTTGGGAGGGCCACTTCCCTAATATATAGAGCTCAGAGTCCTTTCTGGATGCGGGGGTTAGGTCGTGCCCTTCTTGCTCTGAGACAGCCCCCAGGACCCAGTCAGAAGGAGGAAAGGTCTAAAAATTTCCACAAAACCGGAAAGACAGCATCTAGTATCTAGGCTGTGCAGAAATATCCATCAAGACGCTGATGGCAATACTGTTCCCCAGCCTGTGCCCTGCCTGTGGGGGGGGGAGTTAAGGGGGTTCCTTGAGGTGGGAAAGCAAATTGGCACCCTGAGGAGACAACACTTAGGTAACTGCTTTAAAGGCAAATACTGGAGCAAGAATTCTAAGGAGAGGAGTAACTGGGAGGTGATGCCTGAGGGAGGACAGGGAAGCTATTATCAGGCAGTCCAGGCTCTGGCCCTTTAAAGGAAACCTGCCTGATCAAACCAGTTTGGGGGAACCATGGTAGCCAAGCCAGTCTTCCCCGGGGAGCTTAGGAAGGTCGGAGAGTGAGCAAGCTGCAGGAAGAACGTTGTCTTTCCTCTCCCTCTTCCTCCATGGTACCCTTCCTCAAGTGGAAGGCATGCACAAGGCATAGGGTTAGGAAATGCAAAGGAAATTTACAGAAAGCCAGTAAGAGGATGAGCTGCGGGCTCTGGGAACTGAAGGGGTTCGGCTTTAGGGAGAAGTCCAGCGCCTGAGTTGAGGACCAGAGACGCCGCCCAATTGGAAAGAAGCTTCTTCCCAAATCCTGGTGGTCTAGATTCCTCCAGCCCTGTGCAGAAAATCAAAAAGAGCTCAGGTAAGAGGTCCTGGGGGAGAGAAATGAATCAGATAGAGCCCTAGCCAATAGGACCATCTATCTGACTTTTCAAAGGAAGAGAAAAAAGATAGGCCAATCTTTTTCCATTCCTTTCTTCTGCTGAGCTGCAGGAGGGCAATCCTGGGGTGGGGGACCTTATTAAGAACTCCAGAGAGAGTTCAGATCCTGGAAGCTTGAAGCTGGAAGGGCTCTTAAATAGTTATAGTTCAAACCCTTTACTTTTAGATGAGGAAACCATGGCTTGTCCAGGAACCTGTCCAGCTGATAAATGAGCCTGGACAAATGCCCAGGTGTTCTAACTCACAACCCTGAGCTCTTCTTGCTCATCTGGTGATGGATCCAGGTTATCCATCAGCCCTCAAATCCCCTTACCACCTACCTGCCCACTGGATGAGCCTTCATATTATTTATCATCCTTTCCACAACTCTGTAACCCACAGCTCTGACATCAGTGTGGTTCCCAGGACAGCCCTGTGTTGAGCTGACTGTGGGATGCTAATGAGGTAGATCTGAAAACCTTCTTCCCAGGAGTCCTTCCTTACCTGCTGCTTCCAGGGTGGAGACATCTGGTCCAGGCTCCTTGGTCTCTCTCCTCAGGTCCTGTACCCCTTCCACAGACAAGCCAATAGAACTAGAGCATCTCAGGAACTGCAAATATCTTAACATCCCAGCTTAACAGCCCATCTCCTCAATGGCCCTCTCTTACATGGCCATCTTAGATTAGTTTAGACATGTTGTGTGTAGCTACAGAGAGTGGATGTAGAAACATCCAGAAGGAAACAGATAGTCATGCCATGAGGAACAACATTCCAGGAAATTGAAGTTATCTGATCAGAGAATGGGATCTCCTCAAAAACTGGCCCCAAAGGATATGAGACTTGGTGAACTTGCTGAAGTTAGGCCATCCTGTGAGTCTTGGAAAGCCCATGGCCAGGCCTCCGCCTGCTTTCACGTACCCCTTCTCTCAGACTTGTATAGCATCCACACCCTCATTTAAGGTTAGAGGGGGAAAATAAGTTTACTCTCAAGTGCCAACTGTGACTAACTGCTATTGGTTGTCTGGAGCTTTGTGTTAAGAAGGATTCTGAGGCTGTATTGAAACTTATTGGGAAAGAGTACTATGATCAGTTAGTTATGTTTGCCATTGGTAATGCAAAGAAAGGGTGGCAGGGAAGAGGATGTGGGGAAAGGGTGTATGGAAACATTGCCACAAGAGAAGAAGCTGGTATACAATGGCCCAGAATTTCCTTGGGCTTTCATTGGATGTCACAAATGCAATGGTACACAGGTGGGTTCTTTTTATTTGTTTTTGGTGACTTTTGTTACTCCTTTTAGGATATGATATACTTCATAATTTTTTTTTAAATAAAAAAGTCACAAGTCCATTGATATCATTTGCGAAGGCTCCAACTATCTGTAAAACACCTACACTACATGAGAAAAGAATCAAAACCAGGACGTCAAAAATCTAGCTCCATGACTAATTAGCTGTGTAGCCTCAAGGAAGCTGCTTCTCTTTGGGCCTCAGTTTTTTTCTGCTAATGCCTAGACCTAAAGTTCACTTGGTTATCAAGGACTGATCATTTCAAGTAGTTTCATTTGATTGGAAAATTTTCATGTGCATTGTTAACTATAAAAGTCCACCATGGCCCTAACTCCAAAATATGGATCTAGGGTACCTTCTGCAAATAATGGAATGATCCATGTGGCCAAATAAGCCAAGGATGGCTTCATGGAGGAAGTAGAACATAAAGCAGACATTGAAGGGTGGATAGAAACTAGGCAAGAAGAGGCACAGAGGGCCAGAGATGAGGCACAGAGGGCCAGAGATGAGGCCAGAATGCCAAGGCAGGGTGTGTGTTGGGCAGGGAAGGATGAGCAGGATGATGAAATCAGCTGTATTGTGGAATACCTGGAAAGCATGGCAGAGGAGTTTGAGCATTATTATACTCTTGGCAATAGGGAGCCATGTAGATTGTTGAGTAACAGAGTCTTGTTATGTTATGGTCTAACAGTTGAAGCACAGAATGGATTGAAAGGAGGGAAACTGACAATGTAGACAGGTAATTCTGAGGTGTGAGCTCAGTGTAAATAGGGGAAGGAGAGTGAAAACTCACTCTAAAGGAAGGCCAGTCAGGTGTTACCCCAGTGACAGAATGGGCACTCTGACCTTTGCACTCTCTTCAGCCTCATTCATGAGGTTGTCATAAGGCATCATGAGGTTAAATGAAGGACCAACTCATATATACTAATTAATGTCTTCATGGCATGAGACAGAGACACCAAAGTCCCCCCAGTACTCCAAGCCTTCATTTCCTCCTCTATGAGGGGGTGGGTACTGGGGGGGGGCACTGTATGAGAGGGCTGGACTGGATAATCTCTAAAGCCTTTTCCAATTCTAACGTTCGATGCCTCTGATAGTTTATAGAATGATCTTTGAAAATGTCAACTAAACACAACTTCACAGAAAAAGATAGCACCTCATTTACCACCCACAGGTATCTATATCACACACACACATACACACACACAGAGTAGCCTTGAAAATTACACATCACAGTGCAAAGCTCAACTTCCACATGGGGAAACATATGCCCAAATTGCGGCCAAAGTGTTACCCTGTAGAACTAGGTGTAGGAAAAAATCAAATTATATACTACTGTCACTTCAAAAAATCCTTCTGGCATAGTAGCTAGGAAATTGCCTCATGGTGTGTGGTTGTGTCTGCCACAGTAAGTTGGAGGAATAAGAGACCCAGCAATCTGGGGAGGGATGACAAAAGGGTCTTGATAGTAGGTTCCAGATCCTCTATATGTTGGGCATTGCTAGTGATAGATGGACAGTATTGGTCCACCTCCAGGAGACAGGAAAACCTGTTCAAAACCTGAGAAAGACAGCTTGTAGAAGGAGTATAGGTAAAGGCTTGAGTAAAGGTTGATTTTAGTAAAATAGACTAGATCATTTTTCCTCTTCTGAAAGATGTCATATATGGTTTGGGTTTGGTTTTTCCCCTCAAAGAAATTGCAGCAAGCTTCAAACTTGTATTTGACAAGTGGGCTCTTCTGTAAAATGTTTCTTACCCATGATATTTGAACGGATGGCATTTTCTGTACGTTAGCAGTCAGTAGAGGTGTGGGTACTATGGGAAACTACTCTCCAGAAAAAAAAAAAAAAAAAAAAAGTGCTTCTGAACAAATCATTATGGCTCATGACTATTCTTTCCTTCTCTGAGTCAATGGGAGGAAAGCATCACTGGACTCTTGCCTGTTAAAACACAGGATGGTGGCAATCCTCAAGGGCAGGGACCGTGCCCCTGAAATGGTCCTGAACAGCCCCAGTGTGAAACTACACACATTGGGACACTTAAAAGGCTTGTTAGAGGAGGGAGCAGCAGTTCCTACACCAGATGGGAAAGCCGAGGAGTTACTCAGCTGCTGAGGTTTACCTGCAGGTTCTCAAGGACAGAGCTTCTCAGCACATATGTAGCTGAGCCAAGAGAGCAAAGCCCTTGGTCCTCGAAGCAGACAGAGGGGGGCTGGTGTGGCCAGAGTCCTCAGGCCCAGGCCGTAAACATCATCATCTGTTCTCTGCACCGTGCCATACAGTATTATTTTTATGTGTGCCATGATGCTGGGGGGCGGGGGGAAGGGGAAGCTGGAAAGAACTCCCCAGAGTGAGTTATTGTCAAAAAAAAAAATTTGTTCTTGGGCTTCAGAACACCCAGCTACCCTCTTCCAAGAAGCTTTGGGGTTTTCAACCACCTGGTGTAATCTCTTGTTAACCAAAACAAATCACATCAAGCAAGATCTCTGTCTTCAGTGGCCTGTTTTATTCTCTCTCATTAACTGGGTTCTTCTATCCACTCATGAAGGATTTCTGGGTTTCTGGTTGGTTGGTCATAGATGGCCAATCACTTTATCACATCTGTATACTTCCCTTCTTTTCTCCAGGTACTGCTGGAGATAATCAGCTCTTGCCCTGAAACTTCTAAATCCCTACACAACTCAGCTATTTCCATTGTTAACCTATGAAAGACTCACTTTTATTTCAATATTTATCAAGCATTTAACATTTACAATGAGATATATTATTTTTTTAATAGTTCATACCCCAAAACAGCCAAAGGTTATTCATTTTACTATTCAGAAATTAAAATGCGTAGGAAAATTATCCCTCATTAATGCATTCAACAAATACTTCTGAGTGCCTACAATAGGCCAGGCTCATGCTAGGTGCTGGAAGTGCCAAGATAAACCTCTGTAACCCAGGCTGTCAAGGATCCCACCGTCCTGTGAAGGTGACAGACAGGAACACGAGGTAGGAGTGGGTGATGGTAGGTATAAAATGCCAGGCCTGCCCTGACTTAAGGACCCACCCTGCCCAGAGCACAAGCTGTTCCAGAGACATGGCCTCCCTGAGGAGATACTGATATGAGCGCTGCAAAATTATTTTCCCCAACATTTTGCAAGCATTAATTTCATCTTCATAACAATATGAGAACGAAATATCAGGTACCCTCCAAAATATCTGTCATCATTCTATAGGTTGGGTTTGCAAGGTCAGCTCTATGGAGTCTGTATATCTCCATCTGAGCGCCGTGCTTGCAATGAGGGAAACTGTCGATGAAATTACATGACTTGCAAAATGCCGTGCAGAATGAGCGATGCTGGTTCCTGGCCAGTGTTATCGTTGTTTTCTTTTTTTCCCACCACACCAATGGAACATTTATTTCTAGAGCATTTGATAGATGTGTTCATGATATTTTTGAAATTGCCTTTATCCATTATGAAAGCCCTGAGAATCTGTCCCAAAGGTAGTGGTAAGTTGCTATCACCTTAGCTTTAAGTATTTTCAGAGCCTCGGGAAATGTGTCACTTTCTCTCCAGTCTTCCTTGTGGCATCCTTCCCACCTATCATCCTCACCGCTTGGCCGGCACATCTGGAGGGGCCATCGCCCTCCCTGGGTGGGTGGTCTGCAGCTCAGCACTCCCGTCCTGCCCACAGGAGGTCCAGGAGCAACCCTATGTCAGACCACATTTGGGGCTACCTCCCCAATCACCCCAAATAAGAAAAAAAAAATGTGTTCAAGGAAAAGAAAGATACTCTTCATTTTTGTTTCTGTGGCTGGGACATCGATTCTAGGAACACGTAGTACTGTGGACCCTGCCCCACTTTCCTGGGCTCTGAGCAAGCAGCACAATCTAAGTGCTGAAAGCGAATGGCCAGGGCAGGAAAGGGGAGCCAGGTCTTCTGCGGCCATCTGTAGAGCAGCAAACTGGGAGTCTGGAGACCTGGGTGCAGCTCCTGGCTGTGCCATGATTAATAAACTATGTGACTTGGGTGGGGCGAGGTGATCTCTCTGGACATGGGAAGTAGACTGTGATCTTGAAGATCCATGCAATTCTGAACCTATGATGCTAAGGTCAAAATATCGCTCTGCGCAGGGCGTGGCTGGGGTGGCTGACCCTCGGCACGTGAGGAATGAGAAGCCCTGGGCCGGCAGAGGTGCCCTTCCAGCCTGGGAGGTGTACGCTGTGGACTGGCTATGGGAGAATGCCCTGCTTTGCCAGATGATGCAATAATACCCCCTCGGTCCTCACCCCCCTGCACAGAACCTATCTGCAGAGGTGCCCTAGGGCACGCTGACATTCCACGTGTGTCTTAAGCACAGGGTCAAGGGGGCTTCTCCAGCCTCTGGAGTTATGGCTCCGTGGTGACCCACGGGCAGGGTGATGAGTGAAACAGGGGCTTTTTTCCCATCCCGAGCCTAGAGGGAAGGGACACGGTCACATGTGTGACCTTTCAATCTGAGAGTATAGACAGGATACCTTCCTTGCTCACACATGTCCCGCATACTCCAGTTGTTGGTCCTGCTATATTCTCAGCTTTGCTAAAGTTGTTTCTACATGAGCAGTGTGAACTAGACCAGTTTTTTCAAACTTTAATATGCACACAAGTCAGTTGGAGATCTCGTTTTAAAAAAAAAAAAAAAAACTTATTCCAATTCAGTGGGTCTGAGATGGGACCTGAGAGTCTGCATTTCTAACAAGCTCCCTTGGATGTCCGTGAAGCTGGTCCACAAACCAGACTCTGAGCAGCAAAGATGCAGAGAAAAGGACTGAGGGCTGAGAGCCACATGGCTCACTGTTTGTAGGATGCTTCAGAAATCATCTGAGCCTCAATTTTCCATCTTTTGGTGATAACAATGCCCAAGTGAGTTAACTTATAAAAGTGTGCAAATGTAGTAACAGTGTGAAAGTTCTCCACTATTCCAGGCAGCCACTTGATCATCTAACTCTAGACTTCACTGGAACCACAAGCAGAAAGTGTGAAAAGTGTCTATCTCGGGACCACCACGAACTCCAATTAGTCAGTGTGGGCCAGGCGTAGTAGGGTTTGGGGCACGCATCATAACAAGCCATCAGGTGACCTGACACTGTCAATTCTCAGACCCAATTTGAGAAACCCTGTCCCAAGCGATAAGCTACTCTGTTCTCCACAAGGGTAGAAATGTTTCTTGTAGCTGATTGCAGCTTCTTAGCTCCCCACAGAGCAAACCAATGTGCACAGAAATCGCCTGGGGAATCTTGTTGAACTGTAGATTCTGATTCCATCAGTCTGGGTGGAAACTGAGATTCTGCATTTCTAACAAGCTCCCAGAGGAGGCTGGTGCTGCTGGTCCAGGGACCACACTTTGAGTAACAAGACCCTAGATGAGAGGTTCTCAGCCCAAACTGCACATTAGGGCCACCTCCTAAAACATCCTGGGCATTAAAAACTCCGATTTTTAAAAGTGGTGTGGGGTAGGGGTCAGGCATTTTTTTAAACACCCAGGAGATTCTGATGTGCAGTGAGCACTGAGGACCTACACACACAAACTCCCTACCGCAGGCGGAGGCCAGGGCACCGGCTGAAGGACGGGAACGGGCAGTCGGCTCGGGTCCACCATCCACGCCAGTCCGAGGCCGAGTGAAGGAGGTCTTAGAGCAGTGCCTTACTGGGGAAACAAGGCAGGCTGGCCCGTCCGTACCTTGACACTGACAGGTGTCTGGGATGCAGTTTCTGTGAGGAAAGGAAGTGGAAGTTTCATCGGGAAGAATGGAAAAGAGGGATTTTTCCGCAGATACTGGTGCAATCACTACTGCAGCTCAGACCACACTGCTCCTCTGGCTCTGCACATGATTTCCCTGCACTCTCTGCTTGCCTCTCGGGGGGTGGCCCGGGGTGGGGCACTGACCTGTCTTGTTTTGCCCCCGGCCAGGCAGCGCTGGGGGGCAGCCGCCCACGACGAGTCCAAAGGCAGATGAGGGCTCGGAGGCTGTGCACCCCAAGCCCAGGAACGTGTTCCACATCGAGTGGTCATTCATTCGCAGGAGGAGCAAAGGTGTGCGCTTCCCACCCCCACCCCCCCAGACCCCGCTCCCGGGTCCTTGATCTGCTCACCTCTAAAACGGGGACCATGGCAACACCTCCATCACAAGGCAGTGGGGAGAGCCACAAGGGTGAGGTTCAGTCTCATCACCCCCGACCTCTGACCACAGCCACGGGTTCCAGGGTCTAGATGCCCAGGGTCGGGGAGACTGGAGCCACGACAAGCAGCTGACTCTGTCAGTCTAGGCCAGGGGGTTGCAAACTTCACTGCACATTGGAACCACCTGCATCTCATTCCCGGAAGTGCTAATCCAATTCACCCGGGAAGCAGCCTGGGTGGCAGAAGGAGCTTTAAAAGCTCTCCATGAGGGAGTTCCCTGGTGGCCTAATGGTTAGGATTCGGCCGGTTCACTGCAGAGGCCTGGGTTTGATCCCTGGTCAGGGAACCATCCCATATGCCGTGCAGCACAGCCAAAATACAAAAAATAAAATAAAAATAAATAAAAACTTGCACTTTTAAAATGACCCCAAAAAAAGCTCTCCATGAGATTCTAATGTGCTGCCAAGTCACAACCCCTGATCCTGATGCTGCTGGTCCTGATGCTGATGCTGGTCCTGATGCTGATGCTGGTCCTGATGCTGATGGACAGTGGTGATGTCTACACAAGGCAACAGATGGAGAGCCCTGGAGGGGAGGGGCTCCCAAAGGCCAAGAGGAGGGTCCAGAGGGCAGCCAAAGCGGGGAAGCCAGAAACTTGAATTTGGACGCTGAGGACATGTTGTCTCAAACAGGGAAGAGCTGGCAGCGGGGGAGGGGTGTGGGGTCAAGTGGGGGTCTCCCCAGTCAGATGGATGGTGGGAGCAGCGTCATGAAGACCCAGGGCAGAGGGGCAATCTAACTTTGCCCTCCAGAGAAGGGAGGCGACTTGCCCAGGGTCACACAGCTGGTGAGGGCATGGCAGGGATAAAACTGATTCCCGGGTTAGTGTCCTTTTACAGTATCACATGCTTCCCAGAAGCATATGACTTTCTTGCCCCAGTTTGTCTGAGCCTCCTTGTTTTATACCCAAAGTAGCCAGCCAGAGAAATGACCTGGGGTGGTCTGGGAAAACCTCATACACTGGGGAGAGGGCACTGAATTAAATCAAGGACCCCTTTAGCCCAGGAGTTTGTGTTTGACAGAGGCCCCAGGGCATCCTCAGGAAGAAAGCATAGTTTGCCTCAAAAAGTTAACAATCTCCCTGCAAACATATTCTTAGGATAGTGGTTGGGGGCTGGGGTGAAAGAGGGCCTAGCAGAGAGCCCCACGCAAAGGAGCCTGGGAGGCGGGTTAGTGGAAGCTGCTGAAGAGCTGGCGCTTCGGACAGAAGCAGAGAATCCATCAGGATATCAAACACACTAGCCTCAGAGTCTAGAGTCATCCTCTTTGCTTCCTTCGCTTCCTTTCAAACTTCCTTAATTTGTTTCTCTTGCATAGTGTAACTTCCCAACCACACTGGTATTTGCAGTCCCTGCTCCTTCAGATGGGGGAGCACAGAGCCATTGATGTATCTCTTCTAGTGTTTAGGTGCCCTGAAAGCTCATGAATGCAGACAGAATGGCCAATTGTCTGAAGATACAGGGCATTCTGAGCCCAGACAGCCATTCTCACACTTGACCACAAGAGGGCACCAGAGCATAAACAGCAAAACTTCCAAGGGCCTTCCTTCATGATACTTAAAACCTTTCTGAAATCACTCACCTTTACAAATAAATTATCTTGTAATAATGAAAAATACATTCAAAGCCACTTAATAACAGTTTTCTAGAATTACAAGGACATGCCAAAATCTGTTTCAAGTGACAACATGGATATCACTTGTCTTAATCCAACAAGAAGCTGCTGCTAAAATACTTGAAATTCTAAGACATACATCCTAAAAATACCAAAACAGCTGAGGTCATCCAGCTGGAAAGAGTTGTAGTAGAATTTGAACACAGACCTCGTATGGTTCAGGCAGCTTAATGCTTTACGAGCAATAATGCCTCATAAATACCAATCTTCGTGTTCATGTGGGAAAAGAACCCTGGGCTCAGGGCTCACAGACAGCTTTGTTTCCTCACCTAAAAAATAGGGGAGTTGCACAAGATCAGAGCCTCTTAACTAAAAGTCAGCTGAGTCTCTGAATTCCCTAAATTCTTGTAAAATGTCCAATTTACATGAAGATGTGCATTTTTTCCCCCCGAAGAGCTTACCCGATTGGGTGTGTGCAGTAGCAGAGGAGGGGGTCCTCCTGCCCCAGGCGCAGAGGCTGGGGCATCCTCAGTGGGGTAAAAGTGCTGAGTATTCCAACTTGAGCCTTGCAGGAAATTTGCTGCTAAGGTGCCAGGATAGGGGTCCTAACGGATGATGTTCTCCCTGCCAACTCCAGTATTTGGAAAAGGTGAACACCAGGAAAGGCACACCAAAGACCCTTCTCCCCACCAATACCGGAAGCCCACGGTCGAGTTGCTGGTGAGTAAAGAGTGGCCCGAACCAGGGGCAGGACCCACATCACCGAGTCCGCAGCAAAGTAGAGAGCTGAGGTCCAGAAAAGGCGTCCTCTGATTTAGGCAAACTTTTCTTGAGTTCATATTTCCAGAAGCATAATTATGTGGGATAAAGATGTCTACTTTTCAGTTTACTTTATAAAGTTTCATGTTTCTTTTATTTTAATTATTTCTTATCCATCTTCCTCTGAATCCAGCATTCAAGCATGTAGGAAATAAGCTGGTGCCAATTTTCAAAACAGAGCATTTACTTGTTTAATTTTACGGACAGTTAAATTTTAAAGACTAGACATGCTGGGGTGGGAGGGGATACTTTCTTCTGGAAAGAGTATGGTACAGTAGAAGTAATATTTGTTTTAAAAAAAGAATCTAAAAATCTGTGGGTAAATCTAAATTCTATCATTTGACCTTGACCTTTACAAATGAGAACCTCTTCATCCATGGCTGAGACCTCATCCACAGAATGAGGATAAATATATTGTCTTGTTATACTGCAGTCATGGGGGATTGGTTCCAGGACCCCCGATGGGTACCAAAATCTGTGGATGCTCAAATCCTTTACATAAAATGGCATAGTATTTGCATATAACCTACGCACATCCTCTGGAATACTTTAAATCATCTCTAGATTACTTACAATACCTAATACAATGTAAATGCTATGTAAATAGTTGTAAGTACAATGTAAATGCTATGTAAAAAGTTGCCAGTGCACAGCAAATTCAAGTTTTGCTTTATGGAACTTTCTGGAAATTTTTTTTTGAATATTTTTAACCTGAAGTTAGCTGAATCCACGGATGATACAGATGGCTGACTGTGCAAGGCTGTTGCCCATATTAAATGAGGTAAAAGATCAAACAAAACAAAAGATATTCTGGTCTACAGAAACTAAAATGATTAAATAGCAATTTCACTAAATACCAAGTGAAGATCTTAGCTTGTCCCCAAGCAAGCAAGTCACTCCTCAGTGTGAGAGGCTCAGAATGTGGGAGCTTCTTGCCCGTCTCTTGTCCCTGGACAGGATCTGGACACCATGGAGAAGAGCTCCGAGATAAAGGTGGAAACAGGGATCTCCAAGACTTCCTGGATTCAGAGTTCCCTGGCTGCCAGCGGGAAGAGGGTCCGCAAAGCCCTCGGGTACATCACAGGAGAGATGAAGGAGTGCGGAGAGGGACTTAAAGGTAAAGGTTCCGTGACAGCAGCCCCTGCTCCTAACCCTAAAAACGTCCCCTCTGGTCGTCCCCCAGGAAACACGCTGCACAGATCTCTGTAGATGAGACTGAGTCCCACTTCCATGGATAGGATAGGATAGGATAGGATAGGGTAGGATAGGGTAGGGTAGGGTAGGAGTTTCACTCTTATGACAGACACGCAGTCTCTCAGGATGTAAGTGCCAATACATGTAGGTGTGCAAGCTCTCAGTTCTGAACATAACAGTCATGTGCTTTCAAATATCCCCTCAGAATGTCACATTGTACACAACATTGCAAAGCAACGATACTCCAATAAAAATTTTTTTAAAAAAAGAATGTCACATTGTAGGACTGGGATTCTAGAGCCAGCATTCTAGAAAAATGCCTGCCCTAGAGATGGATCATGGGAGATCCGTGTCTACGATTCCAATAGGTTCCCGTTAGCAATCCTCCAGACCTCAGGCCATGGGTTTGATGCCTGCTGGGCTGCAAGAGTTTTCTTTCTGGATCCCTCCTCTTGAAAATTCACGCCACTCTCATGGGGGCACAGGTCGCACAGGGTACCCACTGCCTGAATGACAACCTGAAGACCACAGCCAGCTCTCAGTGGGTCTGAAGGGTTTTCTGGGCAGTCAGATGCCCCCTCAGGTTCTTGGTTTACCCTCCTCTGTGGCAGGTGACAGCAGGGAGCTGAACCCACCTTGGATGCCCAGCTTCCCTCACCCCCTCGCCCTCTACTGTAACACCTGAGCCTTGACTGACCCCTTGACTGGTTCCATTTCAGACAAATCCCCAGTGTTCCAGTTCCTCGACTGGGTCCTCCGGGGCACATCCCAGGTGATGTTTGTGAACAACCCCCTCAGTGGCATCCTCATCGTCCTCGGCCTCTTCGTCCAGAACCCCTGGTGGGCCATCTCGGGCTGCCTGGGCACCGTGGTGTCCACCCTGACAGCCCTCAGCCTGAGTCAGGACAAGTAAGTCCCAGGAAACCCAGGGTCCAGGCCTGAGACCACAGGTAGATCCCCGTGGGGACGTTCACCAGCCTCCCATCCTCACCGCCTGGCTCCCGGCTCAGAAACCCCTCAAAATAAGGTCACTAATAACTCAAAACAACCGTTCCCTGGTTCCTTTTAACAACCACGCATTGTATAGGGGACTGTGAAGGGTTGATGGTTTGAAGGTGTGTGTGGTCAGGCTCCAGCTGAGAAAAGCCTGACTCAGAAGGAAAATCAAGAAGGCAGTGCCCTGCGTCAGGCCTCGGGGAACCCCTCCTTCACCAGCCCTCCCCCCCAGGTCCGCCATCGCAGCCGGACTTCACGGCTACAACGGGGTGCTGGTGGGGCTGCTGATGGCTGTGTTCTCGGACAAAGGCGACTATTACTGGTGGCTTCTACTCCCCGTCATCGTGATGTCCGTGTCTTGGTAAGTTTGCTTCTGAGGCTGTGGGTGTAGAGCAAGGGCTGCCAGCCTTTCTACCCCAACTCCGTGACTGTCTGTCTAAACTGGAGTTTAAAGCAGCACTTCCTTAGCTTGCACATCAGAAACAGCCGCTAGAAATAATTACTGACGTTATACAGCAACAGCACCACTGTGCTAGGTGATCTGTACACAGTATCTCGTTACATACCCTCATTTACTTCATTTTTGTAAGATCTAAGAGCCCCTGGTCCTACCCCGGCAGAGCACAGGGAAGAGAACTGAGGCCCACAGAGGTCAAGAGCCATACTACGGGGCCCTGTGAGTGTCTGGAAATCTCCTCGTCCCTCCTGCTCCCCCAGTGCTGCCCTGTCCTTGGGCACCCTGACCAGACGGGGACAACCTCCCAGTGTGGGCTGCAGGCCCAGCCCTGCCCAGAGCCCTCAGACGGCCAGACTCCAGGTCCTCCCTCACCTGCAGAAACCACAGGGCACCCCGGCCAGGAGTGCTCTCAGCTCCTCAACAAACATGCGTTGAATGATTGAATGAATGTGGTTCCCCTCACCACCAGCCCCTTCTGCAGCCGGTGCTCTCTCCTCATGCCTGCGGTGGGAGCCATGCGGCTCTTCAGGGAAGCTCTGGGACTCCCTGCCTTAGGACCTCCCCTGAAGGCCCTCCTTCTGAAGTTGAGTCTGGCATCCACCCTGTTGCTGTGCAGGGGCAGAGGAAGGAGGTCCAGGGGAGGAGCTGCCCAGGGCCAGTCAGGCTGGGAGAGGGGGTCAGCCAGCTGCTTTTCCCTGGGAAGGCACAGGGGGCCCCCTAAACCCACTCAGTCTAGTGTCAGGGCCAGGGGGCATCTTGAACAGCATCTCCTGTGCTTCTGCCCTCAGCCCCATCCTCTCCAGTGCCCTGGGCACCATCTTCAGCAAGTGGGACCTCCCGGTCTTCACGCTGCCCTTCAACATCGCAGTGACCCTGTACCTGGCAGCCACGGGCCACTACAACCTCTTCTTCCCCACGACGCTGGTGGAGCCCTCCTCCTCCTTGCCCAATATCACCTGGTCGGAGGTCCAAGTGCCCTTGGTAGGTATCGTGGAAGGTGGAAGGGCAGCGTCTGTCCAAACTCAGTGTTAAAGCGGCATTTACTTATTTCGCATGTCAGAAACATCCATGAGTAACAACTGTTACCAATTATACAGTGCGAGACACTCTACCTCAATATCTCATTAGCCACCAGCTTTTTCTTTCCTCTTTTTAAGAGCTAAAAAGGCCATTTTTGGCCGCACACTGTCCTCTCATAGCACAGGGGGAGAGACTAAGGCCAGGTTAAGAGACTGCCTGAGGTCACATGGTTAATTAGTGAGGAGCAAAGTCAAGACTAGAACTCCCGCCTCCTGACTCCTAGACTTGGGTTCTTTTATCTTTTTTTTTTTTAAAGCCTTTTTGATGCTTTACTCCAGTTTCAATCCAAGCGACTCTGTGTATTTTTCTTCTCATTCAATGTCTCTGAATCATTGAAGATGTGCACATCACACACACTGCCATCTGTTGGCTCGACAAGTCTCTGCTCCAGCCTGGGGAGCTGGTTCCCCTTGCTCTCTGGGGCATCCTCACACTTTAAAGCACAGGTGTTGCTCCACTAAGAAATATCTATATAACAGAGATTTTTAAGCTTTTTGCAAGTATTCTGTATATACTGCTGGCCGCTGGAAGTCTGCCAAACTAAATAAGAAGCTACTCTAAAAGCGTTAAGTCAGCCTGGAGAACTATGCCCATCAGCCTTCTTTTCTAATTGGGCACATTTTCTCTGAGGTCCCCCTACTCTCTGTTACACTAAATGACTTCATAGACTAGAGCTCACTCGGAACTTTGTTATTGGCAATTCATCATCTAACCACAAAGCCACCTGGGCTTGTTGAAGGGAATTTGTGTCAGAAATAATGGTGCATAGTTTCTCTGAACAGTTCAAGGAGACAGCAGCATGGCGGGGCAGAAAAAGCCCTGCATTTGTCCAAGACGCATTATCTAGGAAGAGACGTATTCACATTAGCTCCATCCTTGTTGATGTGTGTGTGTGTGTGTGTATGTGTGTGTGTGTGTGTGTGTGTGTACCTTCATGAGCCAAAGGTGAGAAAAGGTGCTGTTAGCAGTTCAGCCCCTCAGGCTTCCCTTTCACGATATTCAACCAGTCAGTATCTTTTGAAGTCAGAATTGCTCTAATTGGCGTGCTATGGGGAAATGATGGTAGAAAAGGCAAGTTTAAGATATTTTGCATCCTCCAAACCACATTTTCAATTGAAAAGATAACTAAGAATTTTGTAAAAATGAAAAAAATGGAAAATACTGTACAAATGCTTTAGAACCCCCAAATTTCCAGGAAAGACAAATTCAACATTTGGTGGTTATTCTTTAAGAAATACCTTTCTGGCCAATTTTGAATGGATTATGGTAACAGTGAGTACGTTTTGTCATTTTGACAATTATAACTAGAGCCTTGAGTTTTGGGGAAACAAGTGGTAGATGTCAGAGAGAAGGTCTAAACCTCCCAATGATTTTGAGGCCCCACAAGCTCCTCTGCTCTTTGGCGAGGGGAGAGCCTGCTGGAGGGTGCAACTGGCTGGGGACCAGAGGACCCAGCACCACTGCCTCTGCACAAAACTCTCTGCCTGTCCCGCCATCCCCCATGGCGATGCCGGAGCCCAGTCCTGTTCTCTGTCCTGGGATAACGGGGGACAGAGCCCAGAGGGTTGCCCACTAGACTACCCTGCAGGCCTGTCCCTGCACACTCTCGTGTGGGGTGAGGGCCCTGGAGCTATAGGACCTCCCTCCCCTGCACCCCAGGAGGAGTCCTCAGACGACTTGGGCTGAGGGAAGAACTGCCAATCTCAGTCACTGGGGAAGCCCATGTGCCCTGGATCCTTTTCCCAAACTCCAGAGTACGTGTGCAAGTGCCCACCCAACTTTGGACCCTGGCCTTCCTTTCTCATTCACACACAGGTCCGCTACCTGAGACACACGGCGGCCTAACACGTCAGGCTGCTCCTCCATCAGCCACGTGACAGGTTTATCAATAAAACCCACAGATGCCAGGATACCACCTGCCCAGGGGCTGCTCTGTGGATACGAGTCCAGATGCTCGCCCAGACGACTGCACAAATGTGACCACAGCCCAGACATGCTGTTCTTGGAAACAAAAAGGACCATTTTTCCATCTAATATTTAACCTTCTAGTCATGTTTTTAGCTTAAAAAAAAATGTTACAAGAGTTTTTCAACCCCAACTTTGGTCAGACATCTATACATTTCTAATGAATAACACCCTCATTTGAAGTATTCAGTTTCTCTTCACTGAGAGTTTAGTGCCTTACACTCATGTTTCTAAATAAAGGAAATGATGTTTTAACCCCTTACTGTTCTAAGAACTTAAGATTAAAACAATAAATCTTGTGTTCCTTTTAGAGTGAACCTATTTGAAAATATCTTGGAAAACTATTGCAAAATATTAGTGTGGAGGGTTTGGCCCCAAATCTTTTCCAGCCCAGCTTCAAGTTGTCTCTTTTGCCTCCATAATTGCATGTGCTCTTGCTGGACCTGTAGCTTTTGAGAGCCATCCCTGTTGGAATCGGCCAAGTGTACGGCTGCGATAACCCCTGGACTGGAGGCATTTTCCTCATAGCTTTGTTCATATCGTCACCTCTTATTTGCTTGCATGCTGCAATCGGATCCGCCATGGGGATGTTAGCAGGTTAGTGTCATTATTAATTAATGAGCCCCTTATTAATGGGCCATAAGGATGTTGTATCTGGGGCCTGCTCCAAAGAAAATGGTGCCATGCGTCTTCAGTGCTCCACCGGCTTATTCCTATAAACTCTCCCTCCTTCCATTACACCCGTCTTTCTATTTTGGGTGCCGGTGCCCTCCTGCTACCCTGAGCAAAAGCTGTCCTCAGGAAAGGCTCTGGTGTTAGTCATTTCCACCTCAGTATAAATTAAAAGCTGGGGAGGAGTTGCTTCCAGGCATGTTTATATTTTAAGTCTTAACTCTAATCACGATAAGAAGCATTTGTCCTCCATTAGAGAACATTAAGGTTCCATTAACCCGCCTTTTTCTGGCAGGGAAGGGGCCTGCTCTGGACTGCTCACTCAGACTTCAGATCATTACTCAAAAGGGTCTCTTGTACCCATACCAGCTTAACCACTGATACGCATGTGACTAAGGCCATTTGTTTCCTTTAGATGTTTTTTCACTGAATAGTCAGAAGTCCTTTTTATACATACTTTGGTGTCAATAACTGGTCTGGGTTGAGGACTGTGGAGGGCTTTGGGGCTGGTGGGTGGGCCCACGTGACCCACACAGCACTCAGCCTGTCTTCTCCCCCAGCCCTCACTCTCGCGACACCCTTTGACTCCATCTACTTCGGGCTGTGTGGTTTCAACAGCACGCTGGCCTGCATCGCCATAGGAGGCATGTTCTACGTCATCACCTGGCAGACGCACCTCCTCGCCATCGCCTGCGGTGGGTACTGCCAGCGGGATTCCCTTTCCACCTCAGATGATGCCGGTGTCTATGCCCACAGGGAAACCGCCCTGCGGAAATTCTGCTGGTCCTCCAAAGATAAATGGGAGGATGTGTTTGCTTTACAAAAGGGTTTTTATTTTAAACTGTTTTGAATGGTCATTTAGTGATCAGTGCATTGAAAACTATTTTCACTGAACACAAAGTGTTCAGCCACATGGAGACAGAGTTTTCAGATGGAGGTTGTTCGGTTGTTGCCCGTGGGCTGTCTGCTGTGATTGCTGCTTTCCGTGCTGGTGATTGGAACTTTACGACAGAGCAAGTCTTATGCAAATTAATCTTTATATGTGGAATTGGGCAGTTTACATCGGATACAGCAGCTAACCTTACGTGCCCAAACATTAACCTTCAAATAATGCTTGTAGGAATGCTGAAGAGTGTGGTCAGGGCACTCAGTAACTCTCTGATAAAGGTTTGCTGTTGTTAATATCCTAGGGACCATTGGGATGCTTTTAGTGGAGAAAGTGAGAGTTCAGAAGCAAAGCCCAATTACTGTGGCCCGTTTTCACGGAAACTCACCTCTCACCAGCACTTGGGTCTTCCCAGTGGCCAGCCTAGTGGTACCCTCCACATACAAAGCCCAGAAGATGAGGCAGTAGGTGTATTTGGTCTTCCTCAAGCTTAAAGAATGCTGTTCCTCCCTGGAAACCCATATTACGTTAATAACTTGTGATGAAATATCACAGCAGGGAGTTCTGGGATTCACGTGCCTTGGCTGTATAGTAAAATGTTCATTTAGGGTTTATGCTCCTAAATGTTCCTTTGCTAGAATGCAAGGTGGTAGGACCCAGGGGAACTGTAACAGCTAAATTCTGGTCCTTTTTAACAAAGTTCATCTGCTGTCTTAGTTGTGCCAGAATTTGCATGGAATTTAAAACTTTTCAAAGCTGCCAACAATGGAAACATAACTCGATTTTTTTTAACCTGAGAGATAGCATTTGTGGCATAAAATGTATGGGGAGAGAATATGTAAACTCGAGTCACTCTTAGTCACCTGACTATTTCTTGGTTCTTTTGCAGCTCTGTTTGCAGCCTACCTGGGTGCTGCCCTGGCTAACGTATTATCTGTGGTGAGTCAACATGGGCTAGGAATGTGCATTGCACCCTCCCCTGTATTCTCTCAGCTCCCCAAACCCCTCCTCCAGGAACCCCTTCCCAATCCATCCCTCATGTCTCAAATCACGCTTCCCTCCTCCACAGCCGCAGACAGAAAGAGCTGCGCCTCAAAAGTGTTAATGTCAACACTGGTCAGTCAGATCCTGTGGTCAGTGGGCCAGTGGGGCTCCGTATAGAAGGACAGTCTGAAGAGCATTATCTTGTAAATCAGACTCATTTCTTGTAAATTTCTTGTAAATCAAACTCCTCTACAACTAGTTTTAAATCTTCATATTTAATTTTATTCCTATGTTTCTAGATCATCTACCCAAGTAGCTTGTGGGCCAGTGTACATCTTTGTTCACCCCATAGCAACTACCAGGGAGTCAGGAGTCACGAGGCAAGGCTTCCAGGAGGATAAGGAGCCAAGCCCGAGAGAAGCCAGAGCTGGCGGCTGAGGGCCTGTGCAGCACTCTGAGAACCCTTCTTTGTCTGAGCCCCAGTGCAGGTGGTGTGTGAGGTCGGGGGAACCACATGGCCAGCCCAGCCCCCAACACACACAGGAGGGACACTGGCCCCATCGCAGAGTGCACAGGGCTCAGCCTACAGTCGATGCCTCCCCCTCCATAAAGGTTCAAGGCACAGCTCACATAGGCAACCAGGAAAAGTCCCGGTGGTCCTGCAGGTGAAGGGGGAGATGGGCATTCCACTAACCCCTGTTTAAATCCCTCCTCCATCCTCAGTGAAATTGGGTGGTTTGGACAGAGCATAGGAAGGAATTTTTTAAGCAATAGAATTGGACTTCCCTAATACCACCCTGTGTCCCCCAGTGGACTAAGTCCCTCTTCTGGGCCCCATCACATTTTGTGTATGTATCTTCTACGACACTTGACAACATTGTGACAAGTCTAGTACACACCAGTCCTCTTCCACCTTCAGTCTTTGTGCTCCTTCTGAACAGGGGCCTGGTTGTATTCTTATCTTTATCTCTACTACCTATTATAGTGCCCAGCTCATAGTAGGTGCTCAAGAAATGCGGAATGAATGAAACCCTAAGGTAGTGAGTCCCCACCATGGGATACATTAGAGCTGGGGCTAGATAGCCGACCATCAGAAACAGGATGGATCCTGGCCTCTGAGGCTCCTGTCTGCCCCAGGCTTTCCCACCTCTTCTTGCCCCCATCCTTTCACCCAACTATCCATCCAGTAAATACGTGTCATGTGCCTTTCTTAGACAAGGTACTAGAAGGGATGCAGATGGGACACTTTGGCTCCTGATCATAGGAATTTACAGGGTAACTGGCCCCTTCATCTTGTGTAGAGAAGTTACAGGTTGTATCACTCTACCTAGACATTTTTCAAAACAAAATCATGTTTATTTTCTGTGTGCCTACTATGTTTAAGACACTGTACTGCCCACTCTCAGGGATACAAAAAAAGTGCAGGCTATTAATTCACTCTGAAGGAATTTCCAGTCTCCTTGAGGAACAGGATATAAAAATGTTGAATGACATTTATGAGACCGTTCAAGCCTCCACAGAAGCGGGCACTTAGGAGCCGCACAATTTTGCTTTCTAATTGGCTCCTGCATGTGCAGCCCCGTTATCTTCAACAGCACTGCCCTCTGCTTGACAACAATGACCACAAACTGAGGACCATTTACTGAGCATATAGTATGCACTAGGCACCAACTCTGAGTAGATATCTTTATCCCTATTTTGCTGTTGAGGAAATAGTTGTCAGAAAGAGGAAATGGCTCCAATAAGGTAACCAGAGCTGAGATTTGGATTTGGGTCTGTGGAACTCCCAGCCCACATCCTTCCCACTGTAGGACTTGAAGGAGATGCTTTCCAAAACACCCTATGCAGTCTTAGCAGGGCTTTGGTAAGACTCACGGAGTGGAATTCTTCAGTCATGGGTGTTCCTTAAGGCTACAGTTCTGGTACCAGGCTGTCATTGCTCCTCCTTAAGTCCCACCCAACAGGGCCATCTTTGAACACACACCAACTGGCATCACTCCTTCAATGGTACTCCCTGAGTCTTTTACTGCTTATGATAAAAGGATGTTTGGGGGAGAAGGGGCATTGATTTGATCTGCTTCATAGTTGAATTTGTAGGCTCTTTGCTAACAAGCTATCCAGGTTATCTCAAATGAAGAGTGGGGAGGGGTATTTAAAAGCCTCAGGGCATCTTAAGGAATAAAAAACAAGGGAACATCATGAGAAAGGCTGTTGGGAATGGGAGAGCCCTTGAGGAGAGAGGTAGCTACTCCTGATCTCCAGCTCCCTGGGGCTAGGATATGACATCTCTGCCTCTTTTCATATGTCTGTTCTGTTTCTGTGTCTCTTTGGGATGGGTTTCTTCTGCTGCACAGAGACCCCCAAATATCCACCCAACACTGGTTGGCTCTCTAGTTTTTTCAGATCGAGTCTTTGGACACAGTCTCTATATCTCTTAGCTCAAATTCTCAAGACAGGGATTCTATTCCCAGGTAGCCTGCCTATGGGAAGCTGCATTTGGGTCAGGTGCTTATCTCTAGTGCAAGCAGATGTGACCAAAGAGAAAAAGGTTTTGAACAAAAAATGGCTGCCGATGCTGTTCCTTCAACAGGGGCTTTGGGAGAAGGTGGGGAATGGCCACAAGTCCTAGAGTGAGAGGTAGAGCCTGGCCAGACACCCAAGATAAAATATGGCTTCTATATAAAGGCATATTATAAGAGGGTTCCAATGGCTGCATTTTGAAGAATATGTGTTCCCCGTTACAATGCAGACTGACCCCAATGGCATGATTTGATTTATGTTGGTCATGAATTAAGTATTATTCTGCTCAGTGCCCACAAAGCCTCCCCTCCTCCACCCAGGACCCTAGGTGATTGTGAAGGGCTGATGAGACGAGCACAGGCATCTGATGTAACCAAGGCTTCTCTTGTGATCCCCCTCCCCCCAGTTTGGATTACCGCCCTGCACCTGGCCCTTCTGCCTCTCGGCACTCACCTTCCTGCTCCTGACGACCAATAACCCGGCCATCTACAAGCTCCCACTCAGCAAAGTCACCTATCCAGAGGCCAATCGAATCTACTACCTGTCCCAGGAGAAAAACAGAAGAGCATCAACCATCACAAAGTACCAGGCCTACGATGTGTCCTAAGTTGCCCTTTCCAAAACATGTCACTGTAAATTCAGCCTTCAGCAGGCTGTCCAGGTCCCCAGGCTGAAGGCCACTTAAATTCTCCTTCTGATTGTTCTGTGATTCTGCCCCCAAGCAAGCCTATACCCCAGTTATTCCCAAGAACAGGGAAATAAGCGTGCAGGTCCCTCTTCAGGAAGTTCTCTGTTCTAAGATGCACAATACTTATCAAAAACATGGTTAATTTAGACCTTATACCTATAGCTCACTCCATAAGAGCTCCCTTTGTGGGGAACTTTCTCTCTTTTGCAAAATAAGCCACACCCCTAAAGAGAACTCACCAGGAAGGGGACAGAGATGGGTGGCACTGTTAGCCAACTCAGTCATTTAATGCAGTGACGTAGTGTCAGGAAATCAGTCTACAAGGCAAAAGGGCAGGTCTGTCCCCAGCTCTGCCATGAGTGAACTCCAACCACTTGGGTGGGTCCATCCCCCCTCTCAGCCTCAATTTCTTGTTGGTTTCATGACAAGGAGGGGCCCTACAGTCCTTTCCACCTCAGAAGTATTGATTCTTCTCTTTCCTATAAACTGACAAAATCAGCATGACGAATAAATAATTACTTTAAGTAAAAGATGAAAGGGCTATCTGGAGAAGAGGCAGGACAATTTTAATGTTGTATGGAGATTTATTCTTGAGTCATTAGATGTTCTCCAGACTTGGGATTAGGAACCTAAGTTCACTGGAAATGCCAACATGCCTTCCTTTACGTAACAAATATTACTAGAAATGTCATCAGATGAAAATTGATCTTTTTCAACATTTAAATCATATTTTAAACAAATGTGTTTCCTTTTGTAATATTCATAAGCATACTCTCATTAAATGTTTAAGGTTGCAAGTTGGTGTCAGGGTTTTCTTAAAATGGGGCTCACCTACATTGTCCACACTGTGCTCATTTGAGGGGTTTTCCACAGTCAAGGATGTGTTTGAAAAGAGATGAGGATGAATAGATAAAATGCATTCTTACCTCTTACCACAGAATCACTTGCCACCCATTCTGTCTTAACACTGAAAAAGAAACAGCTATGTATTCACTGTAATGACTGTAATACACAAAGTCTGAAACAATAAAAGATACCTCTTCCAAAAAAAAAACAGAGAGAGAGGAGGGTGGGTTGAAAGTTATCAGAAGAAGGTTTGATTTGCTTACAAAGGGAATTATACAGAAATGACCATGGTCATTGTTTTCTGTTTCAGTTGAAGTGCAAGTTGTTGCAACCCATCTCATTTCTTAGGGGATAGTCTTGCACCCTAAAATTACTAATCCAGCCCTTCTTGAATGGCCAGTAACTCTTGTTATTTAGTTGCTCTGGTTATAGCATTGAGCTCCTAAAACACAGGGTCCCTTTGTGGGAAGCCACGTGGCTCAGCCTTCCCACCCCTCCCCCAAAAGACAGGGATGAACCACTTATAGTGCCTCAGTGCTCACCCCCTGCACCCTTCCAGGTTAGCATTGTGGGGTGAGGACATAAGGCGGGAGATGAGGGAAGGAAACAAGGGGGAGCGGACAAACTATAAATCCATCATTTAGCAAAAGCTGGTGTCTACGTTTATATTTTCTTTCCTCTGTCAGCCCTGAGATCCCAGCCCTCTTCCATCAGCCCAAGAATACTTGGCTGCCTATTTCTCTTCCAGATTATATCTAGCTAATTACGGCTTCTCCAGAAAAACAGAACACTTCTCGCTGGAAACAAATGCCCCACATAGGAAATGGGAACAAGTCACACTCCAGAGGCTACCTCTGAGTTTGTGATCACACCTTGAGGCCAAGAAGGTCTCAGGCTCTATTTTTATGACCAGTGAGTTATGGCTGTCTGAGGATCAAGCATCCGAGAATTTCACCAGAAAGCTGTTTATGCTCACAGCTCACTCAGCTGCCCCAGAACCTCTAAGTAATGACATAGGACAATTAAAATACCACTTTTCATGCATTTTCCACCAAAGTGTTATAATCTGGTTTTATTAAGAGCAGGAAACCCTCCACATGCATGCCATTCTGATTATCGACCATTAACAAATCCATTCAGCTGTTCTAAGTATTTCAATATCCTCACCTATAAAGCAAGTTGAGTTGGCCCAGGATACCAAGCAAGGTGGAAATAGATGGGATAAAAGAATTTGATTTACAAAATGTATGACGTCTAGAGGCTACCAAAGTAGTTCTTCTCCTCCAGCCCTTCAATTCCATGTCAGCAGTGGAGAGGGGAGACAGCTCCAACCAGCTCCTGAAAGGTGGTTACTCAAGTGAGCATATCCCTCCGGTGCCACACTTAGTGACATCACCTTGGTAGCTGGAAATCGGAGAGGGTGGGAGTATTTACACCCCAGAAATTACAAATCTGAGCTTTGTTTTCCTGGATGGCCAGCTCCCCAGCACACCACTGACACGTTTGGTGAGAAGGAACTAATGTAGGCTTCCTAACCAGAGACTCCAAGACTAGGGCCAAAATATTCAATCCAGCGACGCTACATGGATGCCACTCTACATACAGGAGTCATCTGAGAGAATAACAAAAGTGTTCTCAAGCATAAGATTTACCCACAGAAGCCTGTACTGAAAACACTCTGAGTGGAAGCATCCAAATAAGGAGAAAAATAAAACCAGGAAATGCTGCAAAGGACACAAGAAGTGTAAGGTGATAAAATATGTTTATTATTTATTAGGACCAAAGGGGAAAAACAGAAGAAATAGACCTAGAACTGGAATATCAAATGATGGTGGAAGGGTGGGTGGGGGAAGAGACAGGAGAGCCTATTAGAGTACTTAGCTTGTACAAAAATTCGTACGTTTACAAGGTTCACAGGGAGGGATAAACATGGGTGATAAGGGCAACCACCATGAGAACAAAATCAAAATTATAAATTTTAAACCAGAGGAAAATTCTCTTTGCAATGGAAAGCAAAAAAGGAGTAAAATATTATAGAAAGTCTCCCCTTCCAAAAAAAAAAAAAACAAGCACAAAAAAATAAGCAGAAGGTAGAAATTAGTCATAATATGACAGTAATTGACCAAAAAAAGTTAACTATTAAATTCACCACTGAAAGACATAGACTCTCAGGCTGCATTTTTTTAAAGACTGAACAATTTGCTATTTACAATAAACACATTTAAAACAGAAAGGCATAAATGTTTGAATACGAGAGGATGAAATAAGATATACTAAACAAATCCGGACTGAAAGAAAGCTAGGTTATCAACCATAATACCTTGAAAAGTGAAATTAAAGGCCAAAAACAAAGGACAAAGAATGATGTAAAGGGAACAATAAGCCAAGAGCACACACTCATCATCAACACTTGTGACCTAAACAATCAGTCTCAAAATACATCAAGCAACAAATGACTGAACTGCAGGGGGAAACAAACAAATTAATAATTGTAGCTAAGATTTTACCAAAACCTCAGAAACAGATATATCAAGAGAACAAAAAGTGAGCAGAGATATCAGGGCTATGAACAATACAATTAATAAGTGTGAGCTCTTATGTACATGTAGGATTCCAAACCCTCCCACTCAACACCCCCCAAAAAATGTGTTCTCAAATAGAGAACAGATGTTCTTTTAAGGCACTCATGGAGCAAGCTTGGGGTCCTCATGAGATGCTGGTGGGAAATTGAACACTGTTGCCATTTGGAGAGCAGGTCCTCAGAATTCAGTCATGTTGAGTATCTACACATCTTGTGGCCCAGAAATTCCTGGCCAGAGTATAAACAGTTCCAGGTGGGGCTGTTCACCACAGCCTTGGTTGCATTGCAGAGAGCTGGAGAGAGGGCAGAGGCCGAGTGGGGTGCTGCACACCAGGGAGCCAGCACAGCAGGTAGAAGCCCAGAACCACACGTAGAGCCATGAGGATAGATCTTAAAAACATAGTGCTGGCATAAAGGGGAAAATGACATTTATAATCATACCAATTTATAAATTTAAAATGCATGCACACAAAACAATACATATTTTGCAAGCATGCAAACAAAAAAAGAGGTACACTGGAATGTGAGAGAGAAAAGAGAATGGAATATAACAATGAAAAGACATACAGATCTTCATACATTCAAGAGAGGGGCCTTGCACAGACCAAGAAGATAATATGGAGGGACTAAGCCACATGATTAACTCAATTCTCTGTCAGAAGAAATTATAAAAGGGGTGGGGCATAGTGTGTGCTCTGCTCAACCCTGTCAGAGCCTCAGAGTAAACCCAGAATTGGGCGGGGTCAACCTGCAAAGCCTGAGAGCATCCCATTTACCTCCACTAGCATATGGAAGCATTCTGACCACAATACAAACTGAGATAGATAGATGATAGATAGATAGATAGATAGATAGATAGATAGATAGATAGATAGATAGATAGATAGATAGATAGATGATAGATAGATAGATAGATAATAGATAGATAATAGATGATAGATAAACAGATAGATAGATACATAAATACATAGATACATAGATGATAGATGACAGATAGATGACAGATAGATAGATAGATAGATAATAGATACATAGATAGATGATAGATAAGAGAGATGATAGAGAATAGATAGACAGATGATAGATAGATAGACAGATGGATAGATACATAGATGATAGATAGATGACAGATAGATAGATGATAGATAGATAGATAATAGATAGATGATAGACAGATACATGATAGATAGATAGATAGATAGATGATAGATAAATAGATACATAAATACATAGATACATAGATGATAGATGACAGATAGATGACAGATAGATAGATAATAGATACATAGATGATAGATAAGAGAGATGATAGATAGATAGATGATAGATAATAGATAGATAGATGATAGAGAGATGATAGATGGATAGATAGATAATAGATACATAGATAGATAGATGATAGATAGATAGATAGATAGACAATAGATAGATGATAGATAGATAGATATAGATATGAAGATTTTGCACTTTGCCTCCAAATTAGTTGAACATATTTTAACCCCTAAAAGAACAATAGTAAAGAACGTATGTTTTATTTCTTCTTTTAGAATGTTTTAGAATCTCTGATGAAATGTAGAAATAAGAGGAAATTTTTGTCGCTGTTGAGATTGCAGAAAGGTGGGAAAGAACATTTCCAAAAATGAAAGATGTAGGAATTGAGGATATAAACTGAGTTCAGAAAGATCATGAACCTACGAGAAAGATAATAAATTCACAACACCTCCTACAGTCATCATACCTAGTTGGTGAGTCAGGAGGTAGGTGTGAAGAGGTCCCAGCTGTGAATTCAGATGAGCCTGGTTTTGAATCCAGTCCTTACAGGCTGGGAGGTTATCTCAGAGCCTGCAGCTCATTGTCTACGAAATGAGGGCTGTACCTGCCTCAAAGCAGTGTTCATGTGAAGGCTACTTAAGAACCCCTGGGATCAAGATGGTGGTGTGGGAAGACGTGGAGTTTGCATATCCCCACAACTAGGGCACCTGCCAGACGCTGGTGGGGCACCACGACACCCAGGGAGATGGGAGAAACCCCCGAGTGACAGAGTAGAACATTGGGGGGAGTGAGGGGGAGGAGAAGTGAAGACCAGACAAGACTTGTGCCCCTGAGTGGTGGCTGGAAGAGGGGAGGGGTTCCCATGCCTGGAGGGACCCGCAGGGGCCTGGGACCCTCAGACGGACAGGGGAGAGCACAGCTAACATTTCCCCTGCCCAATTGGGCCCCCGGAAGCCTGCTGGGCTCCCGGGACTGGTCCTCTGCCTTCCAAGGCCAGAGGCACTCCTGGGCCCCTCTTGCTGAACTGACACTAAGCCCCACCCCCTACCCCCTCCAGGGCCGCCTTTTCGGGCAATGTGGGTATTAAACATAGGCTCCGCCCCCCACGTAAACCCCACCCATGCCTAAGCTCCACACCCCACCGACCAGACCTTCTCTGGCTTTTTTTTTTTTTACTTCAATAGCTACTTGCAAATATAATGCTTAAGAGTAACTATTTTATTTTTTTAATTTGAATTTTATTTTATTTTTTTATACAGCAGCTTCTTATTAGTTACCTATTTTATACGTATTAGTGTATATATGTCTATCCCAATCTCCGAATTCATCCCACCAACAACAACACACCCCCAGCTTTCTTCCTTTGGTGTCCATACATTTGTGCTCTGCATCTCTGTCTCTATTTCTGCCTTGCAAACTGGTTCATCTGTACCATTTTTCTAGATTCCGAATATATGCATTAATATACAATATTTGTTTTTCTCTTTCTGGTTACTTCACTCTCTATGACAGTCTCTAGGTCCATCCACATCTCTACAAATAACCCAATTTCGTTCCTTTTTATGGCTAAGTAATATTCCATTGTATATATGTACCACATCAGCTTTATCCATTCATCTGTCGATGGGCATTGAGGTTGCTTCTATGACCTGGCTATTGTAAATAGTGTTACAATGAACATTGGGGTGCAAGTGTCTTTTTCAATTATGCTTTTCACTGGGTATATGCCCAGTAGTGGGATTGCTGGGTCATATGTAATTCTATTTTCAGTTTCTTAAGGAACCTCCATACTGTTCTCCATAGTGGCTGTATCGATTTACATTCCCACCAACAGTGCAAGAGGGTTCCCTTTTCTCCACACCCTCTCTGGCATTTGTTGTTTGTAGATTTTCTGATGCTGCCCATTCTAACCGGTGTGAGGTGATACCTCATTGTAGTTTTGATTTGCATTTCTCTAATAATTAGTGATGTTGAGCAGTTTTTCATGTGCCTCTTGGCCATCTGTATGCCTCCTTTGGAGAAATGTCTATTTAGGTCTTCTGCCCATTTTCTGATTGGCTTGTTTGTTTTTCTAATATTGAGCTGCATGAGCTGTTTATATATTTTGGAGATTAATCCTTTGTCCGTTGATTCGTTTGCAAATATTTTCTCGCATTCTGAGGGTTGTCTTTTCATCTTGTTTATAGTTTCCTTTGCTGTGCAAAAGCTCTTAAGTTTCATTAGGTACCATTTGTTTCTTTTTTTTTTTATTTCCATTATTCTGGGAGGTGGGTCAAAAAAGATCTTGCTGTGATTTATGTCAAAGAATGTTCTGCCTACGTTTTCCTCTAAGAGTTTTATAGTGTCCAGTCTTATATTTAGGTCTTTAATCCATTTTGAGTTCATTTTTGTGTATGGTGTTAGGAGGTGTTCTAATTTCCTTCTTTTACATGTAGCTGTCCAGTTTTCCCAGCACCACTTATTGAAGAGACTGTCTTTTCTCCATTGTATATCCTTGCCTCCTTTGTCATAGATTAGTTGACTATAGGTGCATGGGTTTATCTCTGCACTTTCTATCTTGTTACATTGCTCTATATTTCTGTTTTTGTGCCACTACCATATTGTCTTGATTACTGTATCTTTGTAGTATAATCTGAAATCAGGGAGTCTGATTCCTCCAGCTCCATTTTTTTCCCTCAAGACTGCTCTGGCTATTCAGGGTCTTTTGTGTTTCCATACAAATTTTAAGATTTTTTGTTCTAGTTCTGTAAAAAAATGCCACTGGTAATTTGATAGGGATTGCATTGAATCTGTAGATTACTTTGGGTAGTATAGTCATTTTCAAAATATTGATTCTTCCAATCCAAGAACATGGTATATCTCTCCATCTGTTTGTGTCATCTTTGATTTCTTTCATCAGTGTCTTATAGTTTTCTGAGTACAAGTCTTTTACCTTCTTAGGTAGGTTTATTCGTAGGTATTTTCTTCTTTTTGTTGAAATGGTGAATGGGATTGTTTCCTTAATTTCTCTTTCTGATCTTTCGTTCTTAGTGTATAGAATGCAAGAGACTTCTGTGCATTAATTTTGTATCCTGAAACTTGACCAAATTCACTGATTAGCTCTAGTAGTTCTTTGGTGGCATCTTTAGGATTATCTATGCATAGTATCATGTCATCTGCAAACAGTGACAGATTTACTTCTTTTCCAATTTGGATTCCATTTATTTCTTCTTATTCTCTGACTGCCATGGCTAGGACTTCCAAAACTATGTTGAATAATAGTGGTGAGAGTGGACATCCTTGTCTTCTTCCTGTTCTTAGAGGAAATGCTTACAGTTTTTCACCATTGAGAATGATGTTTGCTGTGGGTTTGTCATATATGGCTTTTATTATGTTGAGGTAGTTTCCCTCTATGCCCACTTTCTGGAGAGTTTTTATCATAAACCGGTGTTGAACTTTGTCAAAAGCTTTTTCTGCATCTATTGAGACGATCATATGGTTTTTATTCTTCAATTTGTTAATATGGTGTATCACAATGATTGATTTGCGCATATTGAAGAATCCTTGCATCCCTGGGATAAATCCCACTTGATCGTGATGTATGATCCTTTTAATGTGTTGTTGGATTCTATTTGCTAGTATTTTGTTGAGGATTTTTGCATCTATATGCACCAGTGATATTGGTCTGTAATTTTCTTTTTTTGTAGTATCTTTGTCTGGTTTTGGTATCAGGGTGATGGTGGCGTTGTAGAATGAGTTTTGGAGTGTTCCTTCCTCTGCAATTTTTTGGAAGAGTTTGAGAAGGATGGATGTTAGCTTTGCTCTAAATGTTTGATTGAATTCACCAGTGAAGCCATCAGGTCCTGGACTTTTGTTTGTTGGAAGATTTTTCATCACACTTTCAATTTCATTACTCATAATTGGTCTGTTCATATTTTCTATTTCTTCCTGGTTCAGTCTTGGAAGATTATACCTTTCTAAGAATTTGTCCATTTCTTCCAGGTTGTCCATTTTATTGGCATAGAGTTGCTTGTTGTAGTCTCTTATGATGCTTTGTATTTCTGCGGTGTCCGTTGTAACGTCTCCTTTTTCATTTCTGATTTTATTGATTTGAGTCCTCTCCCTCTTTTTCTTGATGAGTCTGGCTAAAGGTTTATCAATTTTGTTTATCTTCTTTAAAAAACAGCTTTTAGGACTTCCTTAGTGGTGCAGTGGTTAAGAAGCCGCCTGCCAATGCATGGGACACAGGTTCGAGCCCTGGTCTGGGAAGATCACACATGCCATGGAGCAACTAAGCCCATGTGTCACAACTACTGAGCCTGTGCACTAGAGCCCAAAAGCCACAACTACCAAGTCCACGCACCGCAACTACTGAACCCCACACGCCTAGAGCCCATGCTCCACAACAAGAGAAGCCACCACAATGAGAAGCCCTCGCACTGCAATGAAGAGTAGCCCCTGTTCGCCACAACTAGAGAAAGACCACAAGCAGCAACGAAGACCCAACGTAGCCAAAAGTAAATAAATAAAATAAATTTTTTTAAAGAAACAGCTTTTAGTTTTATTGATATTTGCTATTGTTTTCTTTGTTTCTATTTCATTTATTTCTGCTCTGTTCTTTATGATTTCTTTCCATCTACTCACTTTGGGTTTTGTTTATTCTTATTTCTCTGGTTCCTCTACGTGTAAGGTTTTATTGTTTATTTGAGATTTTCCTTGTTTCTTGAGGTAGGATTGTATCGCTATAATCTTTTCTCTTAGAACTGCTATTTTCTGCCTCCCATAGGTTTTAGATCATCGCGTTTTCGTTGTCATTTGTCTCCAGGTATTTTTTTATTTCCTCTTTGATTCCTTCAGTGATCTCTTGGTTACTGAGTAATGTATTGTCTAGTCTCCATGTGTTTCTATTTTTACGTTTTTTTTCCCTGTAACTGATTTCTAATCTCATAGAGTTGTGGTCGGAAAAGATGCTTGATATGATTCCAATTTTCTTAAATTTACCGAGACTTGATTTGTGACCCAAGATATGATCTATCCTGAAGAATGTTCCATGTGCACTTGAGAAGAAAGTGTAATCTGCTCTTTTTGAATGGAATGTCCTATAAATATCAATTAAATCTATCTGGTCTATTGTGTCATTTAAAGCTTGTGCTTCCTTGTTAATTTTCTGTTTGGATGATCTGTCCATTGGTGTAAGTGAGGTGTTAAAGTCCCCCACTATTATTGTGTTACTGTCGATTTCCTCTTTTATAGCTCTTAGCATTTGCCTTATGTATTGAGGTGCTCCTATTTTGGGTGCATATATATTTATAATTGTTATATATTCTTCCTGGATTGATCCCTTGATCATTATGCAGTGTCCTTCCTTGTACCTTGTAACATACTTTATTTTAAAGTCTATTTTATCTGATATGAGTATTGATACTCCAGCTTTCTTTTGATTTCCATTTGCATGGAATATCTTTTTCCATCCCCTCACTTTCAATCTGTATGTGTCCCTAGATCTGAAGTGGGTCTCTTGTAGACAGCATATATATGGGTTTTGTTTTTGTATCCATTCAGCAAGCTTGTGTCTTTTGGTTGGAGCATTTAATCCATTCACATTTAAGGTAATTATCGATATGTTTGTTCCTATTACCATTTTCTTAATTGTTTTGGGTTTGTTTTTGTAGGTCCTTTCCTTCTCTTGTGTTTCCCACTAGAGAATTCCTTTAGTATTTGTTGTAGAGCTGGTTTAGTGGTGCTGAATTCTCTTAGCTTTTGCTTGTCTGTAAAGCTTTTGATTTCTCCATTGAATCTGAATGAGATCTTTGCTGGGTAGTGTAATTTTGGTTGTAGGTCATCACTTTAAATATATTGTTCCACTCTCTTCTGGCTTGTAGAGTTTCTGCTGAGAAATCAGCTGTTAACCTTATGGGAGTTCCTTTGTATGTTATTTGTCATTTTTCCCTTGTTGCTTTTAATAATTTTTCTTTGTCTTTAATTTTTGTCAATTTGATTACTATGTGTCTCTGTGTGTTTCTTCTTGGGTTTATCCTGCCTGGATTCTCTGCACTTCCTGGACTTGGGTGGCTATTTCCTTTCCCATGTTAGGGAAGTTTTCGACTATAATCTCTTCAAATATTTTCTCGGGTCCTTTCTCTCTCTCTTCTCCTTCTGGGACCCCAAAATGCTAATGTTCGTGCATTTAATGTTGTTCCAGAGGTCTCTCAGTCTGTATTCATTTCTTTTCTTTCTTTTTTCTTTATTCTGTTCCATGTCAGTGAATTCTACCATTCTGTTTTCCAGGTCAGTTATCTGTTCTTCTGCCTCAGTTATTCTGCTACTGATTGCTTCTAGTATATTTTTCATTTCAGTTATTGTATTGTTCATCTCTGTTTGTTTGTTCTTTAATTCTGCTAGGTGTTTGTTCTTTAATTCTTCTAGGTCTTTGTTAAACATTTCTTTCATCTTCTTGATCTTTGCCTTCATTCTTTTTCCGAGGTCCTGGATCATCTTCACCCTCATTATCCTGAATTCTTTTTCTGGAAGGCTGCCTATCTCCACTTTATTTAGTTGTTTTTCTGTGGTTTTATCTTGTTCCTTCATCTGGTACGTAGTCCTCTGCCATTTCATTTTGTCTGTCTTTCTGTGAATGTGGTTTTTGTTCCACAGGCTGCAGGATTGTAGTTTTCTTACTTCTGCTGTCTGCCCTCTGGTGGATGAGGCTATCTAAGAGGCTTGTGCAAGCTTCCTGTTGGGAGGGACTGGTGGTGGGTACAGCTGGATGTTGCTTTGGTGGGCAGAGCTCAGTAAAACTTTAATCCACTTGTCTGCTGATGGGTGGGGCTGAGTTCCCTCCCTGTTGGTTGTTTGGCCTGAAGCAACCCAGCACTGGAGCCTACAGGCCCTTTAGTGAGGTTAATGGCAGACTCCAGGAGGGTTCACACCAAGGAGTACTTCCCAGAACTTGTGCTGCCAGTGTCCTTGTCCCCACAATGAGCCACAGCCAGCCCCTACCTCTGCAGGAGAACCTCCAGCAGTAGCAGGTAAGCCTGGTTCAGTCTCCTATGGGGTCACTGCTCCTTCCCCGTGGGTCCTGATGCACACACTACTTTGTGTGTGCCCTCCAAGAGTGGAGTCTCTGTTTCACCCAGTCCTGTCAAAGTCCTGCAATCAAATCCCGCTAGCCTTCAAAGTTGATTTTCTGGGAATTCCCCTTCCCGTTGCTGGACCCCAAGGTTGGGAAGCCTGATGTGGGGCTCAGAACCTTCACTCAAGTGGGTGGGCTTCTGTGGTATAATTGTTCTCAAGTTTGTGAGTCACCTACCCAGCAGTTATGGGATTTGATTTTATTGTGATGGCACCCTTCCTACCATCTCATTGCAGCTTCTCCTTTGTCTTTAGATGTGGGATATCTTTTTTGGTTAGCTCCGCTAGCTTCCTGTAGATGACTGTTCAGCAGTTAGTTGTGATTCCAGTGCTCTTGCAAGAGGGAGTGAGTGCATGTCATTCTACTCCACCATCTTGAACGAATCTCATTTCATTCTTTCTTATGGCTGAGTAATAGACCATTGTATATATGTACCACATCTTCTTTATCCATTCATCCATTGATATACATTTAGGTTGATTCCATACCTTGACTATTGTAAATAGCGCTGCAGTGAACATTGGGGTGCATGCATCCTTTCAAACCATGGTTTTCTCCAGATATATGCCCAGGAGTGGGATTGCTGGATCATATGGTAACCCCAGTTTTAGTTTTTTAAGGAACTTCCATATTGTTCTCCATAGTGGCTATACCAACTTACATTCCCAAAAACAGTGTAGAGGGTTCCTTTTTCTCCACATCTTCTCCAGCATTTATTGTTTGTAGATTTTTTGACAATGGCCATTCTGACTGGTGTGATATGATATTTCCTTGTAGTTTTGATCTGCATTTCTCTAATAATTAGCAATGCTGAGCATTTTTTCATGTGCCTCTTGCCCATATGTGTGTCTCCTTTTGAGAAATGTCTAGTTAGGTCTTCTATCCATTTTTTGATTGGGTGGTTTTTTTGATATTGAGCTGCCTGAGTTGTTTGTAAATTTTGGAGATTAATCCCTGTGGGTCTCATCATTTGCAAGTATTTTATCCCATCCTGTGTGCTGTCTTTTTGTCTTGTTTATGGTTTCCTTTGTTGTGCAAAAGCTTTTGGGTTTAATTAGATCCCATTTGTTTATTTTTGTTTTTATTTCCATTACTCTAAGAGATGGATTGAAAAATATATTGCTGTGATTTATATCAAAGAGTGTTCTGCCTATGTTTTTTGTTAAGAGTTTTATAGTATCTGGTCTTACATTTAGGTCTTTATTCCATTTTGAGTTTATTTTTCTGTATGGTGTTAAAGAATGTTCTAATTTCATTCCTTTACATGTAGCTGTCCATTTTTCCCAGCACAATTTATTGAAGAGATTGTCTTTTCTCCAGTGTATGTTCTTGCCTCCTTTGTCATAGATTAATTTATCATAGGCATGTGAATTTATTTCTGGACTTTCTATCCTGTTCCATTGTTCTATATTTCTCTTTTTGTGCCAGTACCTTACTGTTTTGATAACTGTACTTTGTAGTATAGTCTTCAGTCAGGGAGCCTGATTCCTCCAGCTCCGTTTTCTTTCTCAAGATTGTTTTGGCTATTCGGGGTCTTTTGTTTTTCCATACATTGCAAATTTTTTTGTTCTAATTCTGTGAAAAATGACATTGGTAATTGGATAGGGATTGCATTGAATTTGTAGATTGTCTTGGGTAGTATAGTCATTTTGACAATATTGATTCTTCCAGTCTAAGAACATGGTACATCTTTTCATCTGTTTGTGTCATCTTCAATTTTTTTCATCAGCATCTTATAGTTTTCAGAGTACAGGCATTTTGCCTCCTTATGTAGGTTTATTCCTAGGTATTTTATTCTTTTTGATGCAATAGTAAATGGGATTGTTTCTTGAATTTCTCTTTCTGATCTTTCATTGTTAGTGCATAGGAATGCAACAGATTTCTGCGTATTAATTTTGTATCCTACAACTTTACAAAATTCATTGATAAGCTCTGTTAATTTTCTTGTAGCATCTTTAGGAATTTCTGTGTATAGTATCATGTCATCTGCAAACAGTGATGGTTTTACTTCTTCTTTTCCAATTTGGATTCCTTTTATTTCTTTTTTGTCTCTGACTGCTGTGGCTAGGACTTCCATAACTATGTTGAATAAAAGTGGCAAGAGTGGACATCCTTGTCTTGTTCTTGATCTTAAAGGAAATGCTTTCAGCTTTTCACAGTTGAGTATGATGTTAGCTGTAGCTTTGTCATATATGGCCTTTATTATTTTGAGGTATGTTCCCTCTATGCCCACTTTCTGGAGAGTTTGTATCATAAATGGGTGTTAAATTTTGTCAAAAGTGTTTTTCTCCATCTATTGAGATCATCATATATGGTTTTTATTCTTCAATTTGTTAATGTGGTGTATCATAGTGACTGGTTTGTGGATATTGAAAAATCCTTGCATCCCTGGGATAAATCCCACTTGATCATGGTGTATGATCCTTTTAATGTATTGTTAGATTCAGTTTGCCAGTATTTTGTTGAGGATTTTTGACTTTATGTTCATCAGTGATATTGGTTTGTAATTTCCGTTTTTTTGTGGTATCTTTGTCTGGTTTTTGTACCACGGTGATGGTGGCCTCATAGAATGAGTTTAAGAGTGTTCATTACTCTTAAATTTTTTGGAAGCGTTTCAGAAGGGTAGGTGTTTTCTCTAAATGTTTGATAGAATTCACCTGTGAAGCCATCTGGTCCTGGATTTTTGTTTGTTGGAAGTTTCTTTTTTTTTTTTTTAATGGAGATTTTTTCTTTATTGAGAAACTTAAGACTTGGGTACATCAAATAAAACTAGTTTCTGGGGGGAAAAAAGCAAAATTCACAACAGAAAAACAAAAGTTAACACTGTTTGGGCCATATCAGAGCCCAGAGAATATATTCTTTTAATTGAAAAATTCTAGGTGCTTCATAATTGACCTTTTGATACAAAATGACCTATTAAATTTGCAATTTGTGGTTCTTGGTGTTTAGGTCCATAGGACAAGCTAGGATGTCTTCAAACCTTGAGCTGAATTCCATGAGGGTTTATTTGGCTTTTGAATTGGTTTGTCCTTGTCTAAGAGGTAGCAGCAGCAACAACGCCCACCTTCTGGGCAGCTTCTTTCTTGGCATGGTGAGCCTGTAGGACCGCCACAGCTTCATCCACCTTGGAGCGGAGAGACTCGGGGGACTCCAGCATGTGTAGCAGCTCCGAGTTGTCAATCTCCAGCAGCATCCCTGTAATCTTCCCAGCCAGGTTTGAGTGCATCGTCTGGATGAGCAGGAACAAACGTCACCCAGCATCTGTTTCTGTTCCTGGGGGGGTGCTGCGGCCAGTATGGAGGGGGTCAGCGGCTCCTGCCCCTGCACGTGGACCGCAGGCTGGGGTGCCTGCAGGGGCTGGATGGCAGGGTGAGGGCTGCGGACACTGGAGGCATATTTGTAAGGTGCAACAGCCCGAGGAGCAGTGGCAGCAACAGTGGCACGAGGCGCTAGGTTCTGCACAGCTGTGGGAACACCTCCAGACTGGCAGCTGTCAGTCGGCCCTTGCTGGGCGGCACCAGCCCCACCAAAGTCCATAGCCAAGCGGTCTGGGCACTCAGACCCGACTCTCTGAGCGGTAGTAGAGAGGCCGGAGCATTACCAGTTGGAGCCAGGTGGCGAAGAGCTGGACGAGGCCCAGACTGGCGTATAGCACTTGGCATTCCTTGGAAGCCTTGAGCTCTCCCACCTTGCTGCCAGCGTGGATTAGGCCTCATCTGTGCTAACTGGTTAGGTGTATAATATGGAGGTCTTCCCTGAGCCTGTGGAACTGCTGGCACAAAGTAGCCCCCAGCTGCAGGCTGGAACTGATTTAAGATGGCATTGGCGGGGAGCACTCTCATCCCGGCCACCCGCTGCATATACTTGTTGGTCAGGTGAGCCTTTCTCTCTTCCTTTCTCTGGGCCAGGGCGACATACAGTGGCTTGGAGCCCATGATGCGTCCGTTCATCTCCATGACTGCTTTGGTTGCCTCTTCAGGGGATGGGAAGCAGACAAAGCCAAACCCTTTGCTTCTCCCATCCTCCAGCATCACCTTAGCACTGGTGATTGATCCAAAAGGAGAAAACTCTTTCCTTAACTTCTCATCATCAATGGTGTCATCCAAGTTCTTAATGTAGAGGTTCACCCCCTGATACCAACTAATTCTCTCCTGTTTCAGTTGTTCAAATTTTCACTTTAACTCGGCCTGCCATTCCACTTTCTTCTGTGCACGGCCGACGAAAATGACTTTCCCACTTATTTCTTTTCCATTCATCTCCTCCACGGCCTTATTGGCATCCTTGTGTTTTTCGTAACTCACAAAGCCAAAGCCTTTGGATTTCCCACTGGGATCTCTCATCACCTTGACACTTAGAGTCTTACCAAACTGGCTGAATAGCTCTTTCAGACTCTCATCATCCACCTCTTCCCCAAAGTTTTTGGTATAAACATTGGTGGATTCCTTAGCTTTGGCTCCAAGCTCAGCTTCCCGCTCTTTTCGAGACTTGAATCTGCCCACAAGCACTTTGCGGTCATTGAGGAGCATGCCATTCATCTTCTCGATGGCCTTGTTAGCAGCCTCCTGGGTCTCGAAGTGGACAAAGGCATAACCCTTAGAGCCGTTCTCATCACACACCACCTTGCAGGACAGAATGTTTCCAAAAGCAGAAAAAGTATCATAAAGTGCCTTGTTATCTATAGATTTGTCCAGGTTCTTGATGAAGACATTTCCCATGTCAGAATTTCTCAAAGAGGGATCCCTCTGAGACCACATGATACGGATTGGCTTTCCCTTAGTCACATCAAAGTTCATGGTATCCAAGGCCCGCTCAGCATCAGCCAGCTGCTGGAAGTTGACGTAGGCATAACCCAGGGAGTGGCGGGTGATCATGTCGTGGCAGACCCGGATGGACAGCACAGGCCCCGCAGGACTGAACTTTTTGTACAGCATGGCCTCGGTGACGTCCGAGTGCAGGTCACCCACGTACAGGGAGGCCATGAGGTAGCTGCTGGCCGCAGCGTTCATCTCCCCAGCCCCCAGCACTCCGAGCCCCGCCAGGAGGACTTCTTAGCGGGGGCCACACAGGACAAAGGGGGCTCCTCTCTGAGCCGCGGCTCACAGGTGGCAGCGAAGCTCAGAGAAGCTGGAGTCAGCTCCGAGGGCCGAAGAGGAGTGCGGGGACGGCTCGGACGAGGCTGCCCAACCGCAGACAAAAGGCTCTCAAAAACAATATGGCCCTCCCTGGGAGTTTGTTAATTTTCTGCTGTCCTGGTCTGGAAACTCCCAATTTCAAAAAAATGAAAACAATGAAAATGGGGACTGTCCTCCAAATTACAAAAATTCTTCCCGAGGCAACCCAGTGGTGCCCACGGCGGCCTCCAGAACGTGCGTTTCTCTATAAATATAGGCCTCGGGCTCCCGGCGGTTTAAGATTACAGCAGCCCGGGGAAGAGGGAAACCAAATATTTGTCGGTGCCGACTCGGCAAGCCCCGGGAGGCCGGAGCACACAGCCGCCTCCCACACCGGGCTGGCAAAGGGCAGCGCAGACACGTGGAGCGTGGAGGCCCGCACGCGGGGGGCAAGGGCGGCGGGTGCGGGGTTGCCACGCGGCGCAGCCCGGCGTCGGGCAGAGGAGCGTGGATGCGGGCGCGTGAGTGGCTCACCACCGGACCGATGGACAGGGACCGACGGATGCCCAGGTGTGGCAGCGACGGCAACGTTGGGCAGGCCAGAAGCGTGCAAAAGTGACTTTCCCACAGGTTCTCTGAGGAGGATTCGCTCTTTTTTTTTTTTCTTTTTTCTTTCTTTTTTAAGATATTAAAGCGTTTTCGGGTTTTTTTTTTTATCTTTTTCTCTTTTTTTTTTCTTCAAGCTGCTAGGCCCGAAAGTGGCAGAGGCTGTGGCGACCCAGGGCGGAGAGCTGTTGGAAGTTTCTTAATCACTGTTTCAATTTCAGTATTTATGACTGGACTGTTCATATTTTCTATTTCTTCCTGGTTCAGTCTTGGAAGGTTGTACCTTTCTAAGAATTTGTCCATTTCTTCTAGGTTGTCCATTTTATTGACATAGAGTTGCTTGTAGTAGTCTCTAATGATCCTTTGTATTTCTGTGGTATCAGTTGTAATTTCTCCTTTTTCATTTTTGATTTTATTGATTGAGCCCTCTCCCTTTTATTCTTGATGAGTCTGGCTAAAGGTTTATCAATTTTGTTTACCTTTTCAAAGAACCAGCTTTTATTATCATTGATCTTTTCTATTTTTTTGTCTCTATTTCATTTATTTCTGCTTTGATCTTTATGATTTCTTTCCTTCTACTAACTTTGGGTTTTGTTGTTCTTCTTTCTCTAGTTGCTTTTGCTGTAAAGTTAGGTTGTTTATTTGAGATTTTTCTTGTTTCCTGATGTAAGATTGTATTGCTATAAAGTTTACTCTTAGAACGTTTTTTGCTGCATCCCATAGGTTTTGGATGATCGTGTTTTGTTTTCCTTTGTCTCTAGTTATTTTTTGATTTCCTCTTTGATTTCTTCAGTGATCCATTGGCTGTTCAGTAGCAAGACATTTAGCCTCCTCGTGTTTGTGTTTTTTTACAGATTTTTTCTTGTAGTTGCTTTCTAATCTCATAGCATTGTTGTTGGAAAAGATGCTTGACATGATTTCAATTTTCTTAAATTTGCTGAGGCTCACTTTGTGGCCCAGCATGTGATCAATCCTGGAGAATATTCCGTGTGCACTTGAAAAGAACCTGTGTTCTGCTGCTTTTGATCGAATGCTCTATAAATATAAATTAAGTCCCTCTGGTCTAATGTGTCATTTAAGGCCTGTGTTTCCTTATTGAATTTCTGTCTGGATGATCTGTCCATTGATGAAAGTGGGGTGTTAAAGTCCCCCACTCTTATTGCTACTGTCAATTTCTTTTTATGGCTGTTAATATTTGCCTTATGTATTGAGGTGCTCCTATGATAGGTGCATATATATTTACAATTGCTATATCTTCTCCTTGGATTGATCCCTTGATCATTATGTAGTGATCTTTGTCTCTTGTAACAGTCTTGATTTTAAAGTTTATTTTGTCTGATATGAGTATTGCTACTCCAGCTTTCTTTTGATTTCCATTTGCATGGAATAGCTTTTTCCATCCCCTCATTTTCAGTCTGTATGTGTTGCTAGATCTGATGTGGGTTTCTTGTAGACAGCACATATACGGGTCTTTTTTTTTTGTATCCATTCAGTCAGTCTATGTCTTTTGGTTGAAGCATTTAATCCATTTACATTTTTTTTAAACATCTTTATTGGAGTATAATTGCTTTACAATGGTGTGTTAGTTTCTGCTTTATAACAAAGTGAATCAGTTATACATATACATATGTTCCCATATCTCTTCCCTCTTGCATCTCCCTCCCTCCCACCCTCCCTATCCCACCCCTCTAGGTGGTCACAAAGCACTGAGCTGATCTCCTTGTGCTATGCGGCTGCTTCCCACCCATTTACATTTGAGGTAATTTTCAATATGTATCTTCTTATTGCCATTTTGTTAATTGTTTTGGATTTGTTTTTGTAGGTCTTTTTTCTCCCTTTCCTCTTTTGTTCTATTCTCTTGTGATTTGATGACTAACTTTAGTGTTGTGTTTGGATTCCTTTTTCTTTTTTATGTATACTATTGTAGATTTTCAGTTTTCAGTTATCATGAGGTTTTGATATAGCAGTCTGTATATAAATAAGATTGTTTCAAGTTGCTGATCTTTTAATTTCAAACACATTTCCAATATCCTGCATTTGTACTCTCTTCTTCTCATGATTACTGGTTTGTTTTTTTTTTTAATTTATTTATTTATTTATTTATTTATGGCTGTGTTGGGTCTTCGTTTCTGCGCGAGGGCTTTCTCTAGTTGCGGCGAGCGGAGGCCACTCTTCATCGCGGTGCACGGGCCTCTCACTGTCGCGGCCTCTCCCGTTGCGGAGCACAGGCTCCAGACGCGCAGGCTCAGTAGTTGTGGCTCACGGGCCTAGTTGCTCCGCGGCATGTGGGATCTTCCCAGACCAGGGCTCGAACCCGTGTCCCCTGCATTGGCAGGCAGATTCTCAACCACTGCGCCACCAGGGAAGCCCCCACGATTACTGGTTTTGATATCATATTTGCGTGTGGTTGATTCCCTACATTTACTGTATGTTTGCTTTTATGGATGAGCTTTTCCATTCGTAATTTTCTTGTTTCTAGTGGTGGCCTTTTCTTTTCCACCTGGAGAAGTTCCTTTAGCATTTGTTGCAAAGCTGGTCTGGTGGTGCTGAATTCTTTTAGCTTTTGCTTGTCTGTAAATCTTTTTATCTTTCCATCAAATCTGAAAGAGAGCCTTGTTAGGTAGAGTACTCTTGGTTGTATACTCTTCCCTTTCATCACTTTAAATATACCATGCCACTCCCTTCTGGCTTGCAGAGTTCCTGCTGAAAAATCAGCTGATAACCTTATGGGAATTCCCTTCTATGTTACCTGTTGCTTTTTCCTTGTTGCTTTTAATATTTTGTCTTTGTCTTTAATTTTTGTCAGTTTATTACTATGTGTCTCAGCATGTTCCTCCTTGGGTTTATCCTACCTGGGACTCTCTGTGCTTCCTGGACTTGAGTAACTGTTTTCTTTCCCATGTTAGGGAAGTTTTCAGCTATTATCTCTTCAAATATTTTCTGAGGTCCTTTCTCTCTCTCTTCTCCTTCTGGGACCCCTTTAGTGGAAACGTTGGTGCATTTAATATTGTCTCAGAGATCTCTTAGACTATCCTCTTTTTTTCATTCTTTTTTCTTTATTCTGTTCCTTGGCAGTGATTTCCACCATTCTGTCTTCCAGCTCACTTATCCATTCTTCTGCCTCTTTTATTCTGCTACTGATTCCTTCTAGTGTATTTTTCATTTCAGTTATTGTATTGTTCATCTCTCTTTGTTTGTTCTTTAGAACTTCTAGTTCTTTGTTATACGTTTCTTGTATCTTCTCGGTCTGTGCCTCCATTCTTTTTCTGAAATCTTGGATCATCTTTACTATCATTACTCTGAATTCTTTTTCAGGTAGATTGCCTATCTCCACTTCACTTAGTTGTTCTTCCAGGATTTTATCTTGTTTCTTCATCTGAGACATATTCTTCTGCCATCTCACTTTGTCTAATTTTCTGTGATTGCGGTTTCTGTTCCACAGGCTTCAAGGTTTTAGTTCTTCTTGATTCTGCTGTCTGTCTCCTGGTGGATGAAGCTGGTCTAAGAGGCTTGTGCAGGCTTCCTAGTGGGAGGGACTGGTCCTTCTTTACACTGGTGGGTGTAGCCGGGTCTTGTCCCTCTGGTGAGCAGGGCCGTGTCAAGGGGTGTGTTTAGTGGGCAGCTGTGGGATCAGGAAGACTTTATGCAGCCGGTCTGCTGATTGGTGTGGTTGTGTTCTCACCCTGTTCATTGTTTGGCCTGAGGAGTCCCAGCACTGGAGCCTACTGGCTCTTGGGTAGGGTCAGGTCTTGGTGAGAAAATGGCGTCCTCCAAGAGGGCTCATGCCAATGAGTACTCCCCAGAAGTACTCCCACCAGGGTCTTTGTCCCCAAAGTGAGCCACAGCCACCCCCCCACCTCTGCAGAAAGCCCTCCAATACCAGCAGGTAGGTCTGGCAGGCTTCTATGTGGTCACTGCTTTTTCCTCTCGTTCCTGGTGTTCAGGAGACCTTGTATGCACCCTCCCAGAGTAGAGTTTCTGTTTCCCCCAGTCCTGTGGAATTCCTACAATCACACCTCACTGGCCTTCAAAGCTGGACATTCTGGAGGCTTCTCCTCCTGAGGCCAGACCCCCAGATTGGGGAGACTGACGTGGGGCTCAGAACTTTCACTCCTGTGGGAGAACCTCTGTGATATAATTATTTTCCTGTTTGTGGGTTGCCCACATGGGATTTGATTTTCATCATGAATGCACTCCTCCTACCATCTTGTGTGGCTTCTTCTTTGTGGATGTAGGATATGTTTTCAGGTAGGTTCCAGTATTTTTTTCATTGATGGTTGCTCAGCAGTTAGCTGTGATTTTAGTGTTTTCATGAGAGGAGGTGAGCTCACGTCCTTCTACTCCACCATCTTGTCTCCACCACCCTTAGGAACATATTTTTTTAAACTTTATGTCCTTATTATCATTTCAGCTCAGGCAGGCAGCAGCTCTTGTTAAAGGTGACAAGATAGACTAGAAACTCAATTTTAAAATAAATATTCCTTTTCATACATAATTCTCAAGGACTTTTCACTGCCTGTATGGAAGAGGAAACTTATAGGATTTATTATAACACCTTTATTGAGATATAATTCACAAATCATCCAATTCACCCACTGAAAGCTTATAGTATCCACAGAATTGTGCAAGAATCACCACCATCAATTTCAGAACATTTTCATCACCCCAAAAAGAAACGCTATACTCATTGGCAGTCATTCCCCATTTCTCCCCAGCCTCTCGAGCCCTAGGTCAACATTTATCTGCTCTCTGTCTCTATAGATTTGCCTATTCTGGATGTTTCACATATATGGAACAATAGAATATATGATCTTTTGTGATTGGTTTCTTTTACTCAGCATAAGTAAGGTTTTCAAGGTCATCACACTGTAGCAGGGATCAGTACTTCCTTCCTTTTATGGCTGAATATATTCCATTGTGTTGTTATACCACTTTTTGTTTATCCATTTATCAGTTAAAAAATATTTGGGTTGTTTCCACTTTTGGCTGTTATGAATTATGCTGTTATGTACATTCATGTACAAATTTTTGAGTGATTTAATTTCATTTCGATACATCCATAAGAGAGGAATTACTCAGGTATATGGTAACTATTTGTTTAACCTTTTGAGGGACTGTCAGTCTATTTTCCTAAATGGCTGCACTATTTAACATTTTCACCAAAAGGAATGTATTAGAGTTCCAATTTCCTCCACTTGCTCCATAGTTATATTATCTGTCTTTAATTGTAGCTATCCTAGTGAGTGTGAAATGGTATCCCATTATGATTTTGATTTGCATTTTCTTGAGGACTAATAATGTTAAGCGTCTTTTCATGTTCTTAATGGCCATTTGAATTATCTTCTTTGATGATATATCTGTTCATATCTTTTGCTTATTTTTAAAGTTAGGTTGCCTTTTTATTATTGACATGTAAGTGTTCTTTATATATTCTAAATACAAGTTCCTTATGAGATATATGACTGGCAAATATTTTCTACCACTCTATGAGTTGTCTTTTCACTTTCTTGATGGTGTCCTTTGAAACCCCAAAGCTTTTAATTTTGATGAATTCCAATTTGTTTTTTTTTTCTTTTGTTGCTTGTGCCTTTGGTGTCATATCTAAGAAACCATTGCCAAATCCAAGGTCGTGAAAACTCTTATTCTAAGAGTTTGACAGTTTTAGCCCTTATATTTAGGTCTCTGATCCATTTTGAGCTAATTTTGGTATGCGGTGTGAGGTAGGATTCTCAGTATTTTACAGGTGAATATCTACTTGCCTCAGCACCATTTATTAAAGGCTACTCTTTCCCACTTATTGGAGTTTTCTTTCAGAACTCAGAAAAATCATTAATTTACATTCCTATTATTCTAGGGTCGTATTTCCCAAGCTGGTCTATTGAGAACTTTAATAAACATGTTACTAGAAAAAAGGAAAAAAGGCACATGACCCAACAAGTTCCAGGTACATTAAGCTAAATAAAATTAAACATCTCCCTTTACTCTAGGCTTCTCAAAGACTTTAGTGCCAGCATGCTTTGATGGATCTCTCACCCTTACTTTATCAGTGAAGGTTTTTTATGTGGCCACATATTAACATCTCTAGAAGCACACTTCCAGAACACTCCCTAACACCATACACAAAAATAAACTCAAAATGGATTGAAACCCTAAATGTAAGGCCAGACACTATAAAACTCTTAGAGGAAAACATAGGAAGAACACTCTTTGACATAGTGTTCACAGCAAGATCTTTTTTGACCCACCTCCTGGAGTAATTAGAATAAAAACAAAAATAAGCAAATGGGATGTAATTAAACTTAAAAGCTTTCACACAGCAAAGGAAACCATAAACAAGACAAAAAGACAACCCTCAGAATGGGAGAAAGTATTTTCAAAGGAAGCAACTGACAAAGGATTAATCTCCAAAATATACAAACAGCTCATGCAGCTCAATATCAAAAAAACAAGCCAATCCAAAAATGGGCAGAACACCTAAATAGACATTTCTGCAAATAAGACATACAGATGGCCAACAAACGCATGAAAAAATGCTCAACATTACTAATTTATTAGAGAAATGCAAATCAAAACTACAATGAGATATCACCTCACACCAGTCAGAATGGCCATCATCAAAAAATCTACAAACAATAAATGCTGGAGAGGGTGTAGAGAAAAGGGAACCCTCTTGCACTGTTGGTGGGAATGTAAATTGATACAACCACTGTGGAGAACAGTATGGATGTTCCTTTAAAAGCTAAAAATAGAACTGCCATGTGACCCAGCAATCCCACTCCTGGGTATATGCCCAGAGAAAATCATAATTCAAAAAGACACATACACCCCAATGTTCATTGCAGCACTATTTACAATAACCAGGACATGGAAACAACCTAAAAGTCCATCAACAAAGGAATGGATAAAGAAGATGTGGTACATATATACAATGGAATATTACTCAGCCATAAAAAGGAATGAAATTTGGTCATTTGTAGAGATGTGGATGGACCTAGAGACTGTCATACAGAGTGAAGTAAGTCAGAAAAAGAAAAATAAATATTGTATATTAACACATATATTTGGGATCTGAAAAAATTGGTATAGATGATCGTATTTACAAAGCAGAAATAGAAACACAGATTTAGAGAACAAACAAGAACAAATATATGGATACCAAGGGGGAAGGTGGGGTGGGATGAATTGGAAGATTGGGATTGACATATATACACTATTGATACTATGTATAAAATAGATAACTAATGATAACCTACTGTATAGCACATGGAACTCTACTCAGTGCTCTGTGGTTACCTAAATGGGAAGGAAATTCAAAAAAGAGGGGATATACGCATACATATAGCTGATTCACTTTGCTGTACAGTAGAAACTAACACAACATTGTAAAGCAACTATACTCCAATAAATTTTTTTTAAAAAAAGGAGAAATTAACAGGGTGAATGACCTCCCAGAATGATCCCTTGCAGCTTATCATTGACACATAAATAAATTCTGGTCAGCAGGGGGAAAAAAAAAAAAGAAAAAAAAAAAAAAGAAGACACACACTTCCAAGAAACTCAAGTTTGGGTTCCACTCTTTTAATAAATTATTCATTTGAATGCTCTTAAAATATTTTAACTTTTTGAGAATTAAGCCACCAGCGTGACTGGGGGTTGTTTCGTAGAGTTGTTTCTTTTATCTTTAACCAGGTGATAGCAGAAATAAGACAGTAACCTGTGAATTCCTCTGGATCTTTTTGGTAACTGGTTTAGGATGCGTATTTTTGGTTTACTAGTGAGGTATCAATTTTTTAAACTAAATATTAAGCAGCGTGGTTATTTTGAAAGTGTGGTACAAGAACCATCTGCATCAGAATCACCTGGATGTGGTTTTAAAATGCAGATTTCTTTCAGACCTAATAATCAGAAACTCTCAAGCTGGAGCCCAGATGCTGCACTCTCAGGCTTTCTGTTGATTCCTGTGCACACCAAAGCTTGAGAATACTGCTCAACCTTGGATCAATGGAGAGAGTCAAGTAGTCTGTAGCAAGATGTGGGGTGGGGGTGGGGGAGGGTGGGCAGAGGCTGACAGGTAAGTAGAACCAGGATGGCTCTTCCTGTACTTCTTCCTTTCCCTTCCCCATCTCCACTGCCCACTTTGTGCCCTTTTGCATGTATATGTGCATGTATCCTGTGTACATATGCCATCACTGAACTCAGGCACACAAAACACTCCTTGGTTTCTGATACCTTCATGTTGTCACCAGAGGACGCCAGAGCATCCCTGAAAGCCACGCAAGTCTTGTCTTCCTCCTCGCTCTCCTTTTGCACTACAAGCTCTCCAGCCAGAGTCCAATCTCCCAATCTCAGGTCTGTCCCCCACCTCACTGATTCCCAAAAGGATATCACATCACACAAGAGTGCACAGATGCTTTTTAAAAACCTCTTATTAGTTGTGAGGCCCTGAGGAATTTGTCTAATGCCTCTAAGCCCAAGTTTCTCATCTTAAGGAAAAATACAAACCTGTTATTGTAGTTCTTTTAACAGTTAATTGAGATAATAAAGGTAATGCTCCTTGATCAGCTCCTGGATATTATTATTCTACCATAGGCAGTGATTTGCACTGCTAGAAAACCAGAAAACTTGAATTGCAAAAACAGTTTTAAAAATTGTATTATCAACAAATTATAAACAAATCCAAGTTCTGTCTTGGCTGTCTTTCATCCCTATATTCAGAAGCTTTTCTGCCTCTTTGATAATTTTTGGTCTGGACCTTATCATTTTGCTTGCAGCACAGTTCATGACACCAGTGGTGAGCAGGAGTGCAGGTTAGCAAAGCAGAGCCTCCATTCCCACCAAGGGGCTCGGCTCCAGGGTCCACACTCACAGAGTTCTTCCCCAGGCCATGCTAGGTAGTAAAACATAGATGTCATCTAAGTGTTGTTCCCTAATTAATTGTGTTGTAATTAGCATTATGATAGTTCATTTTGTGGAGGCAGTTATTGCAATTGGTACTCTAGTGGTGGAGGTGGAAGTGAAGAGAGTAGTGGAGGTGGAGGTGGTGAAGAAAGGTGAGGTGACAGTGAAGTTGGTGGTTGTGGAGCTGCTGAATTTGGTGATGGAGAGAGGGTGGTGGTGGTAGAAGCGGCTGTGGGCTCTCCTACCTAGCAGCCTTCAGAAATTCCACCTGAAGGATAAATCTCAAACTCCTGAGCTTAACAGACAAAGTGCTTCACGAGCCAGCTGCTGATTACTTCTTTAGCCTCACTTCTCACCAACCACACACACACACACACACACACACACACACACACACACTCACTAAGCTCTTCTACATTAGAATATGTTATGAGCCTCAGACCCAATGCACCTTAATTTTATTCTGTCTTTGTTTGTACTATTCTTGTCATCCCATTCTTCCCACCAAAAACACTCCTATTCAGCCTTCAATACCCAGTTCAAATGTCACTGGCATCTTTTATGAGGGGTTCCCTGACTCTCAAGGCAAAGTTGTTTCCTTCCTTGACACGCTTGTGGTATTTTGTGCATACCTCCAGTCTAACATTTTTGATCTGGCTTGTAACAGGCTGGTGGGGTCTCCTTGCCCACCAGAGGTAGCCTTAAAATGACCTCTCCAAGGACCCCTTTAGACTGATCCAAGACCTCTGACCCAGTGCCCTCAGGCTGAGGCAGCAGGCACTCCATTACAGTCTTGAATGCCTACTATGAAGTCAAGTGGCAGAGCTCAGAAAACCTGTAACAAATCCATTTTTAACATATATCCAGAAGAGTGAAAAAGTCATAAGTGAACATAAATAAATTTCCAATTAATGAACACACTCATGTAACCAGCACCAGGTCAAGAAACAGTATCACCAGCATCCAGAAGCCCTTCCACAATTGTACTGTAAAATGCAATTAACTCTTGGGACTTCCCTGGTGGCACAGTGGTTAAGAATCCGCCTGCCAACGCAGGGGACACAGGTTTATGCCCTGGTCCTGGAAGATCCTACATGCCACAGAGCAACTAAGCCCATGTGCCACAACTACTGAGCCTGAGAGCTAGAGCCTGTGAGCCATAACTACTGAGCCTGCATGCCACAACTACTGAAGACCGTGAGCCTAAAGCCCATGCTCCACGACAAAAGCCACCGCAATGAGAAGCCCATGCACTCCAAGGAAGAGTAGCCACCGCTCACTGCAGCTAGCGAAAGCCCACATGCAGCAACGAAGACCCAACGTAGCCAAAAATAAATAAAATAAAATAAACAAATAAATAAAATGCAATTAACTCTTGAAACTTATGATTTTTTAAATGAGCTTTCAAATTCAAATATGCAAGTAGTAACTAGCTTTTCAAAGACATTTTAGAAATTACAGAAAACAAATGTCCCTGAGGAAGTCACTCAGAGGATCTGGAGACACTGTGTTCCTTTCCAGAGCAACACCAAAGCCCTTAGCCAACCTGGGCCGCACAGTGGTTGCTCCCGACCCTGGGAGCTGAGCCAGAATCAGGGGAGGCAGGTACACTATCTAATTAGTGAAACCACTTGAAACACAAGGTCATGTTGACTATCAGGACATTCCAGGTAGAGGTTAATGGAAGTGAGATGGAGAACAACTACTATTTGTTTTCTCTCTGCCAGGGGCTTCCCGGATGCTACCCCAGCTGTACCACTGAGGGGGGGGGTCCCCATCTTAAAGACAAGGAGACTGAGCAGAGCGCACAGGACTTGCCCCACATCTTCATATTATCATGCTCAGGAGCCCCAGAACCAGGATTTCCATCCTTCTGACTCTCAAGAACATCTTTCTAGGAGGAACAGCCTAGCAAAGGTATGGGGTGGAAATGAAGACCATTAGTCCTGGGGCACTTCTACACTGAGGAACTGACACACCCTTCTGACATCCCATTGAGGACCAATGAGAGTTAGTGATGGAGGGGTGAGTAGCACCCCACTACAGAGGGAGGGTCCTAAAAACAGGTAGAGGAGCTTGATGGAGGGCTTCTCCCACTCACCCCCAACCAGCTACTTTGCCACTCCTGCCATCCCATGTGTAATGGTTAAGAATTCATGGTGGGGACTTTGGGACGTGTGTGTGTGCGTGTGTGTGTGTTTGTGTGTATGTGTGTATCTTGATATGTATTTTTCTTCTGCATTTCTGCAGATGCCTTGATGTTTTATGTGGGTGTGTTTGGTAGTCCCTACTGCCCTGGTATTTTCCATTAGAGGAAATGTACTGGCTCTGTTATGGACATATTGCCTTGGCCCCCAGCACCACACAGGTGTTTGCGATGGCACCCTGACCTTCTGACCTACCGTGCTTACAGGGAAAGCACCAGCCCAGGAGCCCACATGAGGTGGTGGGACAACAAGCCTGTGTCACCTCTCTTTGTGTGCACGGATTCCAGCACATTCCTCCTTTATCTCAAGAGGCCCCTGTATTCCAAGGAGGAGAACCAGACAGCGCACTGCCTACTCTCTCTCAGGCTAACCTTCAAGGCCCTTCTGTGGGGCCCGCCCACCTGCCCAGGTGCCTTGATGCCCTCTGCTGTCGGCCGCAGGGACAAAGGCATCACATGTCTTGCAGGTGGACGGCTGGGCTGGCGCCTCACTCCGCCCTCACCAGCGTGGACCATTCCCCTTGCCAGCCAGCCCTCTGTTTCTTCAGCTTTTAGGGGAAGATGATGGCACCTGAAGGGATGAAGGAACATCTTTCCTCCACCCCATCAAAATATAAATCCCAAAAGACAGAAATCAGGGCTCACAGAGCAAAGCAGAGGGTCTTAGTGGAGGGAAGTGCTGAATAGGCTTCTGATAAGTGGCCCTGCTCACTCCTCACCCTCTTTCCTCCTTCTAATGGGACCTACTGCTCTTCTAGCTGACTGCTGTTCTAACTGCTCCCCTACTGTCCCAAAAACATGTCCACACTCTCATCTTCCTGTCTCTTCTGAGTAAACAGCCCCCAAATTAAATGTCTCCAGGCCTGGATTCTTGCCCAGACCAGAGTTCCCCATCTCCAACTGCATCCTGGGCATTTCCACCTGCCTCTCCAGACATCTCAAACTCATTGTCACCAAATGGGCTTTTAATTGTCTTTACTTTATACTGTCATTTCAAAAACTTTTATTAAAGTGTAATAATAGATATTAAAGGGCAGATATCATAAGTATACAGATTGATGACTTTTCACAAACTAACACAGCCAGGTAGCCAGCCAGGTCAAGACACAGAACATTGTCAGCACCCCAGAAGTTCCCCTTGTGCCCCCTTCCAATGGTGATTGATACCCTGACTTCTCTCAGCTTAACCTGTTTTTGAACTTTGTGTAAATAGAATCACACAGTCTGTACTGTTTTGTGCCTGGCTTCTTCTGTTCAACATTGTGAGATGCATTCATAGCATTGCATGGAGTTGTAGGTCATTCGTTCTCTTTCTGTGCAAATAAATCATTATCCGCTCTACTGTTGATGGACAATTGTCTTGTTTCCCTTTTTTGGCTGTTAGGAGTAGTGCTGTGTTGAACTTTGTGGTGCTTGTCTTTCGACGTGATCATGTATACACATTTCTTTCATGCATGTTCCTAGAAAGGAATTTTTGGACTGTGGGTGTGCAGCTATCCACTCCCATAGATGCTGCCAGGCAGTTTTCTAAGGTGGTTGTGTCCATGTGTGTCTCCTCTGGCACCATGTGTGAGTTCTGGTTGCTCCACTCCCTTATGCTTAATGCCATTTTTGATTCATCCATCCTTCGCCCCAAGCCTATCTCTTTTTCCTCCCAGATTATCTCACATTTGCAGGCTTTCTCCCTTGGCACTGCCCTGCTGCAGGGACCGTGAACTTGTGCTGAGCTTTCCCGGGATCCGTCCCTCCGTACTCCCCCTACACGCTGCTCTCATCTTCTTGCTGTTCTGTCCACAGAACTTCAATCGCTCCTGATCTTCAATTATTTTAGAGCTGTATCTGTTTATTTGTCTGGTTGTTGACACCTTGCATACCTAGCCGATGACCAAGCAGAGCCCACCTTTCCTTCCGGCCTCAGTGCTGCCTCCCTCATGTCCTTCTCCAGTGCCTCATCCCTCTCTGACATCAGCTTCTCTGGTAGGAAAACTGTCTCCTTTGTTAGCAGTTCTACAAGAAACCTCCAAGCTGGAGAGTTACTACTGGCAGAGCCTTTGGGAGACTGTTCCAACACCCTCGCTTCCAGAGCATCCCCAAGAAACTTAAGAAAAAGAACTTAAGATAAAAAGCCTAGTGACTTGGCATGACTTTCTTAAAGTGACAGCTATCACTTCTTATTTGCTGGTAACCTTTATTTGATCTGAAAGCAGGCAGAGCTTTGGATATTAACTGGGTGCAGAGGAGAGGGGGTAACAAATAGAAATTGCAAGTTGGCTCTGCTTTTAAAACTGCTTCTCAGTGAGAGAAACGTCCTTATCAGCTACTGTTATCAAGCATCTGCCACATTTAAGGAGGTTTTTGACCAGTAGAAAGTTTCATTATAGAAATACATGCATGGGAAATAGAAAGCAGGCAAATTTTGCTTACTCCTCCCAAATTTTAAGAAGGCAAATAAAACTGAGTGTTCAATGTTTGCTTACAATATGTTATTGTTATTACTTGAATGTATACTTTACACAAGGGACCCCAATACACTCTAGTTAATATTGCCCATATTTAAAGCTTTGAGCATAATTTTGCTATTTAAATGGTCACAGAGGTTCATAATTCCATCTTTTCTTTCATAATGTAGTATTTTTCTTACCTATACTTTCTTTGATGCTGAGTCCTTCGGTAGGGACCCAATGCCTGGTTAGTGTATTGTACCACAAGGAGGCAAATGTCAGAGTGCCCATCAATTCAGATGCCTTATGCAAACATGAAGGAACATTGCTTTCCTTGTGGACATGAGTAGGGTGGGTTCATGGCCTGTGACTCACAGCACACACTCTCCAGTGCAATCATGAGGCTGTTCACAACCCACAAGCATGCCATGCTTCCCTCAGCTGACACTCAAGTTTTTTCCTGAAAGGCTGTTCCCTCTTTTCCTGCCTTCACTAAGTGCTACTCAAATGTTAAGGGGCTTGGACTTCCCTGGTGGCGCAGTGGTTAATAATCTGCCTGCCAGTGCAGGGGACACGGGTTCAATCCCTGGCCCGGGAAGATCCCACAGGCCACAGAGCAACTAAGCTCATGCGCCACAACCACTGAGCCTGCACTCTAAAGCCCAAGAGCCACAACTACTGAGCCCACATGCCACAACTACTGAAGCGTGTGCACCTAGAGCCGGTGCTCTGCTACAAGAGAAAACACAACAATGAGAAGCCTGTGCACCACAACAAAGAGTAGCCCCCACTTGCCACAACTAGAGAAAGCCCACACACAGCAGCAAAGATAAATATAAATGCAGCCAAAAATATAAATAAATAAATTTATTTTTTAAAAAATGTTAAGGGCCTTATGAGGCCCATATCCAATGCAGCCAAAAATATAAATAAATAAATAGATTTATTTTTTTAAAAAATGTTAAGGTCCTTATGAGGCCCATATCTTCCTTAAAACTCCCTCTGCTTACTCCAGACACCACTGATATTACCCAAACTCTTTTAGCCCTAAACTGTGTCTGCTTACAGTTTAGCACTTAATTGTACATCATCTCATATCATTTTAGAGAGCCTTAAAATCTGCCAGTTCTCGATTAAACTTGACAGGCATTCTGTCCCTCCCTGGAAGACTGCATGATGGGCTCCCTCATAGGCCAATGCTATTACAGCCCCCTTCTGTGCTAAGGAAAATGTACTATTCTGCCCATAGAATGACCAGTAATCAGACACAGCCTTGACCCTGACACTAATGTTCCCTTGTGTCTTGTTGCTGCACCAGGATTTGAGAACTTCACACCATGCCCTAGGGTCCCGAGGACTTACCTTGATCCACAGTAGGATGGGAAACCGGGGATGAACAAATGATGGTTAAGTGGAGGGGCAGTGCCTCAGAGCATGGCCTATAGCCTGAGAGAAGATGTTGAGTCCTAGGACAGCTGGAAGGAAGTGAACTGCCCAAGACATCATGAATTTATAGCCTAGGACCTAGGATGTAAAGGGAGGAGGAGCCAGCCATAACCCACAGCCAATCTTTGGAGAGCCCAGGCTTCCTGGGTTTGGACTGAGCCAGGTTTTGGCAGCTGGGGTTGGAACTGTCTTTTACCATCCACATTGATCTCCACCAAGAGGGCCCTGAAGATGCAGCTTCCTGTCTGCTTATCCACCTTCAGGATGACTCAGGTGCTTCAAGAACTGGCCAGTCTACACACCTGGAGCCAGAGCTTGGTCCTCCCCAGTTTTAGGAAAGTCTTAGAGGAAAATCAAAGCCTCTAATCACAGAGGTTGACCTGAAAACTAGAGTGCTGGGTGCTTGGTGCCTTAGGTTGATTGGCTTGTAGCAGGAGAATGTGAGCAAGGGCCACCTGTGTGTGTCCAGGTGGCAGGGGCTCTGCCCCATGAGCTACGTGTTCCAGTCATAATGCTGTACCCTGCTCTGAGGACTGTATTTGGGACAGATCTACACCGACCCCTTTGCCACACCAGAGACGCACACGCCCTTCTCAGTACAGTACTGTGCAAGAACTTGCCTTACCCTTCAAGTCCCCAGAGTCACAGAGTCATTCACCCACTCATTCACCTATGTGCTCAACAAATAGATTACGAGGATCTCTGTGAGCCAGACACAGAGCCAGGAACTGGAGCCACAGCATGAACAAGACCAGCCCAACTCTGCCCAGGAAACTTGCAGTCCAGTGGGCAAATTCAATGAAACAAATACTCACAAAACAATGTAATTACGAACAACGGTCAACACTGTGAGAGAAAAGAGAAACACTCTTGGAGGTGCGTCCAGTGGTTCCAGCCCCGCCCTGAAGTGTCACCTTCCCTCAGACAGTGAGTCTTCATGGGGTAACATGTGTGGTGTGAAAGGTGTATTTAACATACCTACTGTTGTAATGTAGGCTGTAAAAAGTACAGTTCCACACAGGGATTTTTGCCTTTTGGCCAAAGGAGTTGTATACCAGAGTGGGATGGGGGGAAATCACTGAAGGGGCCCTAGTGTAAAAAGGTCAAGGAATCCAAGATGGAGGATCGAGGGATGGGGGCCACCAAGGAAAATGCTAGGAAAGATCCCCAGACCATGGGGCCAGGGGCTGCTCCTGCAGTGCAGGGAGAATCAGTCCTGTGAGTGGGCAGGATGCCGAGGCCTCTGGCTGGACACAGAAGCAGGAGCAGTCCAGTTATGCGTGCATGCTTCACCCTCCTGTGACCTGTGACAATCTGTCATGGTGACTGGGAGCTGTGAGGCACTCACCGAGCCCATGTGAAGCAATTAGCACCAGGCAGAGGGTGGGACCTGACAGAGTGGCTTGATGGAGTCTGATGGGATTGAAGAGGCTTCGCCTAGAGCCCTGTCTTCTAGCAGCATGGCCCAGCGTGTGATAACATGCTCCCGCTGCCAGCTGGAATGCAACCATGACTCACTTGGGCTCACCATGGCATCTCCAACCAAGACATTGGACTCTGTAAGCTGTCACCACTCCGGGAGCTTGAGTCCATCCCTTTTCACTTAGTCCCAAGGACAGGGAGGCTTGCGAGTGGCGCTTCCCAAACTTTACTGTGCATGCAAATCACCTGGGGACCTGGTTAAAATGCAGATTCTGATTATGAAGTTCTGGGTGAGGTGGAGATTCCTTGATTCTAAACAAGTTCCCAGGGAATCACACTTTGAAGACTTGAGAACCTTAATAAGAGTGAATGAAAGTGAACCTTCCCCTCTCCTTCATGAGTGAGTATGGTCAGATCTACCACCTATTACTCACTCAGCAAGTATTTGTTGAGCCTGAGAACTGGGATAATGATGGCACCACTGGCAGAAGTAAGGAAGTCAGAGGTAGGAACTATTTTAGGGGGAAATAATAATAAAGGTTACCTTTGCTTGAATGCCTGTCATGTGCCATGATCTTGTTTTATCTGTATGTTTGGCAAGGTAGGTATTAGTAATCTCTATTAATTTCATAATGGAATTAAGGCTTGGAAAGGTGAAGTAATTTCCCCTAGGGTGTTATATCTGGCTGAAATTTGAACCTGATCTGTCAAACTCCAAAACCCATCTGATCCCACAATGACACGCTTCCTCATTTTGGAAAGTAAGGAATTAGAATTAGATTCAGTCCAGTGGTTCCCAACCTTGCCTTCATGTTAGAACCATCAAGAGACTTTTAAAGCTGCCCCGCCTCAAACCAATGACATCAAACTCTCTAGGAGAAGGAGCCACTATCAACATTTTTAAAAGCCCTTTGGGTAATTCCAACGGGCAGACAAGACTGAGAATCACTGAGTTAGTCCAACTCCTCTTCTCTTCTAATAAGTCAGGCAGTTGAGAAGTGATGGATGAAGTGCCAATCTTGTCAGAAGTAGCACCTCTCAATTCCTACTCCAGGACTCTTTCCAATAAACCAGCTAAACAAAAATTATGTAGTGGGATGAAGTAGAGTGGGAGGGGAAGTAGGATGGAGGTGCTTGCCAAAGACATATACAGAGAGAAGAACAGAGAATTTCAGTGAACAAGAGGTATTTCACATTTAAGAGCTGAGGGGAAGATTCAGAAAGATAGAAAAGCTCACCAAACAGAAATCTTTGAAGTTAGAACAACATCAAGTTCATCCATGAGTCCTCCTTTACTTAGCATACGTTAGACGATGGATGAGTGAATGGATGGAACAAGGACAGGGTGGGTCCAATGGATAAGAAAGTCTAGAAGTCAAGTTGAGTAGAGAAATGGGAGCCACACTGGAATTGAGGAAAGGGATAATGATGGGAGAAAGGACTTTACCTGGGATGAAGCGACTAATGTAAGTGTGAAGGGTCACTATCAGGAAACCATGTTTGGAGATTTTATTTTTCGGAATTGGATTATTTTTTATGATAGGATGAAATGCACAAGTGGAAAAATAAGTGGAGCAATGTGTTTGAAGCAAAAGAGGCTTGAGGCTCTTCTAGGGATTTCAGTGCTTCATCTCTTGCCATAATCAAGGTAAAAGGCTGAGTTTTCCCACCACCTCCACAAATAGAAATCTCGGATTCTACACTGAGGAAAGCTCTGTGTCCTCCACCTGCCCCCAAGTCTGCCTTTAGGTAACTTTTTTCTCCCTTCAAGGCTGTAATGGATATTAATTTAAAGCTAGTTTCTCCTTGTAAGTTGTTGGGCATGAGAAGCTATTGAGAAATTTGTTGTCAGATTTACATGGCAGCTGACTCTTTCTGAAATCTGTAAACCCCAGATTCTGCAAAAATGTGAGCCAGGAGGAGCCAAAAATCTAAATGATGCTGTGTATTGAGTCCATATGGGGATATTGTTTTGCTCATCACTTATCAGTATGTTTCTTTAAATTTCCTACTGGATTTGCCCCCTCACTCAACAGTGTTTAACTCATCATCAATGTCATATCTGAGTTCAATCATGAGCCCACAGACCCTTGTCTTCAAGGATGGCATCCCTTGAGCTGTGTCCTAAGCATTCTTCTGTAAGGAGGAAGGACTTTTCCTCATCCATCCACTCTCCCGGGCCCACTCTGTGACCTCAGCTGACACGTGGGTATGGCTGGCCAGTGCCTTTGGGGGCCAGAGAGCTTAGGTAACCTACTCAGGACTCTCATAAACCTACTCATAAATTTTGTGACTTCACTCACATCAGCACATCCCAACCACCAAGGCCACCTGCATAATTAAATATTAGCTCTCTATTCAAATATGTCCCTTGATCCAGGTATTGGGAGAAAATAAACAACAACCTGGGCTGAGAGAGAAAAGACTGTAGGCAGGGGAAGTGGATAAAGCAGTGGAAAATCTGTCCTTCCCTGTCTGTACCCTACTTCTTCCCGTATTAATATTTCTCCCAGTCCCAGAGTTACCCCTTAATTGGGAGAAGGCACCACTAGCTCCTAGAAGCTGAGTTCTAACCTGGCTTCTTCCATTTAGAGACAAAGTAAAACAAAGACATTTCTCCAACTAAGGATAACAACAGGGAATTCCTTGACTGTCCAGTGGTTAGAACTCCATGCTTTCACTGCCAGGGGCCTAGGTTCAGGCCCTGGTCTAGGAAATAAGATCCTGCAAACCGCATAGTTCAGCCAAAAAAAAAAAAAAAAAAAAAGGATAAAAACAGTGTTGAGAATTGCTATGTTTTATTTTTTTTTAAAAGTGTTCATGATTAATTATGAATGCTTCTAGTTCTATCATTATTTTTGCATCATAATATTAAGTAATAAATTAATTTTTTATTTCAAATAACTATCTGCAGAGGATAATGGTGCTATAATGCTCAGCTGAATTTTTCAAGTTCTAATAAGAACGGTTGCATCAAAAAATATATAAGTCCTTCTCCACTGGGTTTACTTTTTTCTTTTAATACAGCACGTTCTTATTACTTATCTACTTTATACATATTAGTGTATATATGTCAGTCCTAATCTCCCAGATCATTCCACCACCACCACTATCACACCCCCCGCTTTCCCCCATTGGTGTCCATACATTTGTTCTCTACATCTGTGTATCTATTCCTGCCTTCCAAACTGGTTCATTTGTACTATTTTTCTAGATTCCACATATATGCGTTATTATATGATATTTATTTTTCTCTTTCTGACTTACTTCACTCTGTATGACAGTCTCTAGATCCATCCACATCTCTACAAATGACCCAACATCGTTCCTTTTTATGACTAAGTAATATTCCACTGTATATATGTACCACATCATCTTTATCCATTCGTCTGTCGATGGGCATTGAGGTTGCTTCCATGTCTTGGTTATTGTAAAGAGCGCTGCAATGAACATTGGGGTGCATGTGTCTTTTTGAATTATGGTTTTCTCTGGGTATATGTCCAGTAGTGGGATTACTGGGTCATAAGTAATTCTATTTTCAGTTTTTTAAAGAACCTCCATACTGTTCTCCATAGTGGCTGTATCAATTTACATTCCCACCAACAGTGCAAGAGGGTTCCCTTTTCTCCACACCCTCTCCAGCGTTTGTGTTTGTAGATTTTCTGATGCTGCCCATTCTAACCAGTGTGAGGTGATACCTCATTGTAGTTTTGATTTGCATTTCTATAATAATTCGTGATGTTGAGCAGCTTTTCACGTACCTCTTGGCCATCTGTATGTCTTCTTTGGAGAAATGTCTATTTAAGTCTTCTGCCCATTTTTTGATTGGCTTGTTTGTTTTTCTAATATTGAGCTGCATGAGCTGTTTATATATTTTGGAGATTAATCCTTTGTCCGTTGATTCGTTTGCAAATATTTTCTCCCATTCTGAGGGTTGTCTTTTCGTCTTTATAGTTTCCTTTGCTGTGCAAAAGCTTTTAAGATTCATTAAGTCCCATTTGTTTATTTTTCTTTTTCTTTCCATTACTCTGGGAGGTGGGTCAAAAAAGATCTTGCTGTGATTTATGTCAAAGAGTGTTCTGCCTACGTTTTCCTCTAAGAGTTTTATAGTGTCTAGTCTTATATTTAGGTCTTTAATCCATTTTGAGTTCATTTTTGTGTATGGTGTTAAGGAGTGTTCTAATTTCATTCTTTTACATGTAGATGTCCAGTGTTCCCAACACCACTTATTGAAGAGACAGTCTTTTCTCCATTGTATACCCTTGCCTCCTTTGTCATAGATTAGTTGACCATAGGTGCGTGGGTTTACCTCTGCACTTTCTATCCTGTTCCATTTATCTATATTTCTGTTTTTGTGCCACTACCATATTGTCTTGATTACTGTAGCTTTGTAGTATAGTCTGAAATCAGGGAGTCTGATTCCTCCAGCTTTGTTTTTTTCCCTCAAGATTGCTTTGGCTATTCGGGGTCTTTTGTGTCTCCATACAAATTTTAAGATTTTTTGTTCTAGTTCTGTAAAAAATGCCACTAGTAATTCGATGGACATTGCATTGAATCTGTAGATTGCTTTGGGTAGTATAGTCATTTTGACAATATTGATTCTTCCAATCCAAGAACATGGTACATCTCTTCATCTGTTTGTGACATCTTGCTTTACTTCATCAGTGTCTTCTAGCTTTCTGAGTACAGGTCTTTTACCTCCTTAGGTAGGTTTATTCCTAGGTATTTTATTCTTTTTGTTGAAATGGTGAATGGGATTGTTTCTTTAATTTCTCTTTCTGATCTTTCATTGTTAGTGTATAGGAATGCAAGAGACTTCTGTGCATTACTTCTGTATCCTGCAACTTTACAAAATTCATTGATTAGCTCTAGTAGTTCTCTGGTGACATCTTTAGGATTATCTATGTATAGTATCATGTCATCCACAAAAAGTGACAGATTTACTTCTTCTTTTCCAATTTGTATTCCTTTTATTTCTTTTTCTTCTCTGATTGCTGTGGCTAGGACTTCCAGAACTATGTTGAATAATAGTGGTGAGAGTGGATATCCTTGTCTTGTTCCTGATCTTAGAGGAAATGTCTTCAGTTTTTCACCATTGAGAATGATGTTTGCTATGGGTTTGTCATGTATGACCTTTATTATGTTGAGGTAGGTTCTCTCTATGCACACTTTCTGGAGAGTTTTTATCATAAATGGGTGTTGAACTTTGTCAAAAGCTTTTTCTGCATCTATTGAGATGTCATATGGTTTTTATCTTTCAATTTGTTAATATGGTGTATCACATTGATTGATTTGCATATATTGAAAAATCCTTGCATCCCTGGGATAAATCTCACTTGATCATGATGTATGATCCTTTTAATGTGTTGTTGGATTCTGTTTGCTAGTATTTTGTTCAGGATTTTTACATCTATATTCATCAGTGATATTGGTCTGTAATTTTCTTATTTTTGCAGTATCTTTTTCTGGCTTTGGTACCAGGGTGATGGTGGCCTCATAGAATGAGTTTGGGAGGGTTTCTTCCTCTGCAAATTTTTTGGAAGAGTTTGAGAAGGATGGGTGTTAGCTCTTCTCTAAATGTTTGATAGAATTCACCTGTGAAGCCATCTGGTCCTGGACTTTTGTTTGTTGGAAGCTTTTTCATCACAGTTTCAATTTCATTACTTGTGATTGGTCCGTTCATATTTTCTCTTTCTTCCTGCTTCAGTCTTGGAAGGTTATACCTTTCTAAGAATTTGTCCGTTTCTTACAGGTTGTCCATTTTATTGGCATAGAGTTGCTTGTAGTAGTCTCTTAGGATGCTTTGTATTTCTGCAGTGTCTGTTGTAACTTCTCTTTTTCATTTCTAATTTTATTGATTTGAGTTCTCTCCTTCTTTTCCTTGATGAGTCTAGCTAATGGTTTATCAATTTTGTTTATGTTCTCAAAGAACCAGCTTTTAGTTTTATTGATCTTTGCTATTGTTTTCTTTGTTTCTATTTCATTTATTTCTGCTCTGATCTTTATGATTTCTTTCCTTCTGCTAACTTTGGGTTTTGTTTGTTCTTCTTTCTCTAGTTCCTTTAGGTGTAAGGTTAGATTGTTTATTTGATATTTTTCTTGTTTCTTCAGGTAGGATTTTATTGCTTTAAACTTCCTTCTTAGAACTGCTTTTGCTGCATCCCATAGATTTTGGATCGTCATGTTTTCGTTGTCATTTGTCTCTAGGTATTCTTTGATTTTCTCTTTGATTTCTTCAGTGATCTCTTAGCTGCTTATTGTTTAGCCTCCATGTGTTTGTGGTTTTTACGTTATTTTCCCTGTAAATTGTTTCTAATCTCATAGCATTGTAGTTGGAAAAGTCGCTTCATATGATTACAATTTTCTTAAATTTACCAAGGCTTGATTTGTGACCCAGGATGTGATCTATCCTGGAGAATATTCCGTGTGCACTTGAGAAGAAATTGTAATGTGCTGGTTTTGGATGGAATGTCTTATGAATATCAATTATGTCTATCTTGTTTATTGTGTCATTTAAAGCTTGTGTTTCCTTATTAATTTTCTGTCTGGATGATATGTCCATTTGTGTAAGTGAGGTGTTAAAATCCTCCACTATTTTTGTGTTACTGTCAATGTCCTCTTTTATAGCTGTTAACATTTGCCTTATGTATTGAGGTGCTCCTATGTTGGGTGCATATATATTTATAATTGTTATATATTCTTCCTGGATTGATCCCTTGATCATTATGCAGTGTCCTTCCTTGTACCTTGTAACATACTTTATTTTAAAGTCTATTTTATCTGATATGAGTATTGATACTCCAGCTTTCTTTTGATTTCCATTTGCATAGAATATTTTTTTCCATCCCCTCACTTTCAATCTGTATGTGTCCCCAGGTCTGAAGTGGGTCTCTTGTAGACAGCATATATATGGGTTTTGTTTTTGTATCCATTCAGCAAGCTTGTGTCTTTTGTTTGGAGCATTTAATCCATTCACATTTAAGGTAATTATCGATATGTTTGTTCCTATTACCATTTTCTTAATTATTTTGGTCTTGCTTTTGTAGGTCCTTTTCTTCTCTTGTGTTTCCCACTCAGAGAAATTCCTTTAGCATTTGTTGTAGAGCTGGTTTGGTGGTGCTGAATTCTCTTAGCTTTTGCTTGTCTGTAAAGCTTTTGATTTCTCTGTCGAATCTGAATGAGATCCCTGTCGGGTAGGGTAATCTTGGTTGTAGGTTCTTCCCTTTCATCACTTTAAATATATCATGCCACTCCCTTCTGGCTTGTAGAGTTTCTGCTGAGAAACCAGCTGTTAACCTTATGGGAGTTCCCTCGTATGTTATTTGTCATTTTTCCCTTGTTGCTTTTAATAGTTTTTCTTTGTCTTTAATTTTTGTCAATTTGATTACTATGTGTCTCAGCTTGTTCTCCTTGGGTTTATCCTGCCTGGGACTCTCTGCGCTTCCTAGACTTGGGTGGCTATTTCCTTTCCCATGTTAGGGAAGTTTTCAACTGTAATCTCTTCAAATATTTTCTCGGGTCCTTTCTCTCTCTCTTCTCCTTCTGGGACCCCAAAATGCTAATGTTGGTACATTTAATGTTGTCCCAGAGGTCTCTCAGGGTGTCTTCATTTCTTTTCATTCTTTTTTCTTTATTCTGTTCTGTTGCAATGAATTTCACCATTCTGTCTTCCAGGTCACTTCTGCCTCAGTTATTCTGCTACTGATTGGTTCTGGTGTATTTTTCATTTCAGTTATTGTATTGTTCATCTCTGTTTGTTTGTTCTTTAACTCTTCTAGGTGTTTGCTCTTTAATTCGTCTAGGTCTTTGTTAAACATTTCTTGCATCTTCTCGATCTTTGCCTCTATTCTTTTTTCCGAGGTCCTGGATCATCTTCACTATCATTATTCTGAATTCTTTTTCTGGAAGGTTGCCTATCTCCACTTCATTTAGTTGTTTTTCTGGGGTTTTATTTTGTTTCTTCATCTGGTACATAGTCCTCTGCCTTTTCATTTTGTCTATCTCTCTGTGAATGTGGTTTTCATTCCACAGGCTGCAGGATTGTAGTTCTTCTTGCTTCTGCTGTCTGCCCTCTAGTGGATGAGGCTATCTAAGAGGTTTGTTCAAGCTTCCTGATGAGAGGGAGTGGTGGTGGGTACAGCTGAGTGTTGGTCTTTTGGGCAGAGCTCAGAGTAAAACTTTAATCCACTTGCTGATATGTTCCCTCCCTGTTGGTTGTTTGGCCTGAGGCAACCTAGCACTGGAGCCTACAGGCCCTTTGGTGAGGCTAATGGTGGGCTCCAGGACGGCTCATGCCAAGGAGTACTTCCCAGAACTTCTGCTGCCTGTGTCCTTGTGAGCCACAACTGCCCCCGGTCTCTGCAGGAGACCCTCCAACACTAGCAGGTAGGCCTGGTTCAGTCTCCTATGGGGTCCCTGCTCCCTCCCCCTGGGTCCTGATGAGCACACTACTTTGTGTGTGCCCTCCAAGAATGGAGTCTCTGTTTCCCCCAGTCCTGTCGAAGTCCTGCAATCAAATCCTGCTAGCCTTCAAAGTCTGATTCTCTGGGAATTCCTCCTCCCATTGCCAGATCCCAAAGTTGGGAACCCTGATATGGGGCTCAGAACCTTCACTCCAGTGGGTGGACTTCTGTGGTATAATTGTTCTCCAGTTTGTGAGTCACCCACCCAGCAGTTATGGGATTAGGTTTTATTGTGGTTGCGCCCCTCCTACCATCTCATTGTGGTTCTCCTTTGTCTTTGGATGTGGAGTATTTTTTTGGTGAGTTCCAGTGTCTTCCTGTCGATTTTTCAGCAGTTAGTTGTGATTCTGGTGCTCTCACAGAGGGAGTGAGTGCCCGTCCTTCTACTCCACCATCTTGAACCAATATCCGGGTGCATATTTTTATAGACCCGGGTTTAATTTTGGTTTTGAATAAAACATGGAATCAAGTTTATTCTTTAAGAATAGGATGCAATATCAGAGCTGCATGGGAATTCTCTTCCATGTCTGTCATAATATCCCCACACAACTGCATTTCCTTAGCCAATGTTATTATAGGATTACTAAGGCTCTGTTATAAATCTGTGGCCAGTTGAATCATAATAGCTCAATTTACCAACTCAAGAAGTTGAGGGTGCAGTGTACTCCAGCTTTAAGCCTATTGACCAAACAGGTAGTTGAATAATGTCCTCTCAAGGTCCCTCTGCCTTTGGTCCCCACCCCAGCCTTGGCAGGTGCCGACAGTAGAAAAAGAAGAGGTAAGGGGAATGGGAGGAGGAGTGAGAGCCAAGAGACTCTGAATCCTTCTGTAAATCTTGGCAGCCAATTGGTGTGAGGCAGGGGGATGATAATAGGGAGCATTTCTGATCTTTAAATCAGGCGGAGCTGGCAACACTGTACAGTCAGCAGACATTAAGCCTCTAGTTGGGGCAACTGTGAGGAGGCTGAGCCAGCTGCCACCTCCTTAGCTCCAGAAAGCAACCTTAGTTTAACATATCTACCCTGGCCTTTGTAGCTTCTTGGCTGCATTAATGCCAGCTCTCTCCAAGAGGCTCCCTAGTGAGTAACCCCGATTCCTGTGCCTGGCTAGGAGAGGGCCTCAGCCCATCCTACTCAACCTCCAGTGGCTGATGTCTTTGCCAAGAGCCTGTAACCCTTGGCCAGCCCACTGGCTCAGAGAGCCTCATTCGCAATGCTTGTGTTAGGCCATCCCCCTTCTCTTCCTGGCCCAATTATAAAATAAAGCTCGACTTCCTAAGTTTAGGAATATTACAGGTAAACAGGGCCATGCCAGTCCCCAACATTCATTTTCCTCTACACTCCAATCTCTTCTTTCAACCTAGTCTAAAGAGATTATAAAAAATCTCCTCGTACCCTTTTCCCTATTGTCTCTCATTGGGAAATTATTATTTTTTAATCCTGAAGAAACAAAAGCACCAGCAGGACCATTGCTAGCCAGTATGGCCCTTTCATTCAAAGGCACCCCAGCACCTCTTTCATCAAGACATTTTAGCACCATCAATAAGAGTTTTGTTGCAATAAATACATAAATGTCTAGGATGTTAAAGCTGCCCCTTTAGCCATGGTGCATTTTTGCAGTGCACACCCTTAGGTACTGGCTGAGGACACCAGATACCTACATGATGGGCCTGAAACTCGCCTGAGTTTAATTTAAGAGCTGGAAAGAAGGTGATGCATGGAAAGAAGGAATCTGATAGAAGTCATAGGTAGGGATGGAGATTTCTCACCCTTCTGCTGTGTGCAGAAGGACAAACAACCAGATACTCAATGGGGCTGAATAATTGCACAAGTGCATTTAAGAGCTAAAAATGTAGGTACCTCAGTGCTTCCTACCATCTCCCATCCCCATGCTCCCCTGGCCAAGTGGAGAGATGTGTGCACTTAGTGCCTGCCTGCCTCTTGGCTCCACAGCTAGGGAATGCCTACCACAAAGGGTACCCAGAGTGGCATTCTGGGCCAATGGGGATTTTGGCCCTCATCTGGAGCCTCTTTGTCTGACTGTTTACCAAACCAAACACTGTGGTCCCAGAACACAGTGCAGAGGGACACTCTGTATTCCATGTGTGTTATTTGCTTCTCTCTGTGGGGGGGTGGGAGAATAGGAGAAGAAGTCTGAGGCTGCTTTTCCTTTAGTGCTCTCTCTCTCATTTAGAAAAGCCCTGCTTAGGATGCAGAATAGCCCTCTGCTTATTCCTCTCCTGCAGAATTCCTGAGTGTGGACACTGTCCTGTTATGCTGTGGTGCAAATTATTTATAAAGTTAAATTGCCTATAGGTACATCAATATCAAGCAGCAACCAAAATGAAATAATGCTGGGATAATTTCTGAGTCAAACAATACATATTTTAAAATACCTACAAATGGGGGCTTCCCTGGTGGCGCAGTGGTTGAGAATCCTCTTGCCAATGCAGGGGACATGGGTTCAATTCCTGGCCCGGGAAGATCCCACATACTGCGGAGCAACTAAGCCCGTGCACCACAACTACTGAGCTTACGCTCTAGAGCCCATGAGTCACAACTACTGAGGCTGCGTGCCACAACTACTGAAACCCACGCACCTGGAGCCCATGCTCCCCAACAAGAGAAGCCACGACAATGAGAAGCCTGCGCACCGCAACGAAGAGTAGCCCCCACTCACTGCAACTAGAGAAAGCCTGCACGCAGCAACAAAGACCCAACACAGCCAAAGATAAAAACAAATAAATAAATTATTTTTAAAAAAATCTCTTATAGGGCTTCCCTGGTGGCGCAGTGGTTGAGAATCTGCCTGCCAACGCAGGGGACACGGGTTCGAGCCCTGGTCTGGGAAGATCCCACATGCCGCGGAGCAACTAGGCCCGTGAGCCACAACTACTGAGCCTGCGCGTCTGGAACCTGTGCTCCACAATGGGAGAGGCCGCGATAGTGAGAGGCCCGCGCACCGCGATGAAGAGTGGCCCCCACTCGCCGCAACTAGAGAAAGCCCTCACACAGAAATGAAGACCCAACACAGCCAAAAATAAGTAGAAATAAATAAAAATTTAAAAAAAAAAAATCTCTTATAAAAAAAAACCTACAAATGCAAGACATTGTAGGAAAAATATTTAAATCACATCATTATCCATAGTTTTTTCTCCATTCTTCCCCATTTATTTATCTAGTCCTTACTTCCTCTCACATATATTTTTATGAACTTCCTCAAAACTTTTCTGGAAAGAAAGAGATCTGTTATCAATAAAAAGAACTATTAGTATCCTCCAGCCCAGGTGGGACTGCACATCATAAAGCAGTTTTTTAAATAAGAGACAATAGCAGAGCTGTCGCAGGGTCCAGGGGGATAGCCACTTGTCCAGTGAGAAACATGGACATAATTGCTTTCAGTTCCCAGGAGCATAGTGTGGATGGGCGGAGGAAGAAAGCTGGGTGTGGATGCTTGTGCAAAGTGGGTGGGGAGAGAGGAGAGAAAGAACTTTCTAGGGGCAGAAACTCTATGGAGAAAGTCAGAGGAGGGAAACCTCCTCATATGTTCATTGTGATTGAGGCAGACAGAGGGTGAGAGATGAGTTCCAAGAACCAGGAGAGGGAGGCACCTCCACCATGAGGAGGTCTGGGGGTGACTCGGGAAGGAAAACGATGTCGGTGCTCAAACTCTCAATAAATGATACCAGGAGGGGCTGAAAAAAAGTCATTGCATTGTGTAATTAGAGCTGTTTAAAAGCACCTAAGAACCTATGTATGCACTTGTTATTGGGTGCCCAATTATCCCTCTAATGTCCAGCTCAGGGTTCTCTCCAAAGCCACAGCCACTGGGCAAGGGCAGACCCTGGCACCTTGGGGTCTTGCAGTGTGAGAACTTGACTCCCACCTACCCACTTCAGGGTTCTTCCACGCTCATAACTACACCCCTTTGGATGTCAGAGCCAAGAAGGCTTTTCCCCTGGTTCAGGCAGGGAAGAGGGACCCTTTCAGGAATCCTCAAGGACAAACTAACCCAGATTGAGAAGAGCAGACATCCGAATGGTGACACCTCCATGTGTCAGGTACAGAGATTTACATACATGGTTACAAAACTTCATCACAACCTTACAAAGGAAGTCAACTTACCCAGCATTACAATGAGAAATCTGAGGTCCAGAGAGAGTAACATATCTCAGGTCACACAACTAGTAAGGGACAAAGCCAGGATTCAAACTCAGGTCTGCCGGACTTGGAATCCCACGTGCTTTGCACTACTTTATGTAAACCATATAGCACGGCTCTATCTTGTAATCAGCAACTTAAGGTGTGCCTTTACAAAGATTAGGGAAGAGGGCAGGGAGGGAGGGTGGGGAGGAAGTTGTTCTGCAAGAAGACTTGAGACTCAGTACACACCCTCCACCCCTGAGCAGCCCACTCAGGCCACTGAGGCAGAAGGCTGCTTGGGTACCATGTGGAGGTGGCTTTAGGATGAGGTCTAGAGATACACGTTGATGGCTGAGCTCATTGAGTTAATTAATGAATTAATGAAAGGCAAACAATGGGCAGAAGTTGGAAATACTGGATGATGCTAGAGTACATACAAGTACAAACCTCAGTGTTAGACTTTGGGCAAGTTATTTAAATTCTGTGAGCCTGTTTCCTCCTCTGCAAAAAGGGGATAATGGCATTCACCTCAGAGGATTTTAGTGATGGTTAAATGACTAATGCATACAAAGTGCTTAGCCCCAAAGTGCAGTGCCCAGCACATAGAGTGAATGCCCAACCATTTGTGCAATTCTAATCATTATCATTACTATCACTATTACTATTATTATTACCACGAGGGATTGTAGCCCATTTGCATAAGGAACTCATGGAAACACTAGTGTGATTCCTTTCATTCCTATACCAGGCCCTCAGACTATCCTCTTGTGATTCATTTTTCTCCTTCAGGGTAACCTGAGGAATTTATTGTCTTCTTATTTTACCAGGAAGAAAATGTTGAAGGGAGATTTGCCTGAACCTCAAAATTCTGGTCATAAACCTGGACCTATGGTCTCCCTCCCAGGCCCCAGACACACATACCCTGAGCCGCAGGGGACACTTGGAGGGAGGGAATCCCCCCGACATGGAGCCCTGTGGTTTGGCTGGTGTCCAGGGGGTGGAGCCAGAGAGTTGCTGGCCGCCTCCCTGATGAGGACTATCAGCTCATCCAGGTGGGCGGGAGGCCCCGCTGACACCTGCACAGCTTTCTGTGTGTTTTATTGTTTTTTAAAATTCTGTGCTCATAGAAGTGAACCAGAGTACACGTGATTTCTGCCATCACAGAACAAGCCACAAAAATGAAATTTAAGAAAAATGGGGAAGAAAGGGATTTCTCACTTGAATTTTAGATTCCTCTGCTATGGAGTGTTTGCCTCCTGACTTTTAAAGGCAGCAGTTTGTCCTGGGATTCTCACCTGGAAAGGGGGACAATTCCAGGGAAACATTTATATTTTTGTTTTCCTCCTCACTGGAGACAAGGGCAGGTTGGTTTCCAGAAAACAACTCGTGGACCCCGGTTCTCCCCCACGCTCGCACCACACCCTACAGAGCTTTGCTGGATTCCTACACCTGTGCAGAAGCCACATCAAATCTGAGAGAACGTTCCACCCTGGGAGCCGATACTTAGCTCCAGAGTCTACTGTGTAGCAACGTGTCTCTCGGTTTTTAGTTTGACATTCGTTGATCCTTTTCAGTTACAAATCTTCCCCAGAATATCTCAGGGTGAGGGTAGGCGCTAGAGGAAACAGCACGGGGAAGACAACAATGAGCTTGATCAGGATTGCTGCTGGACAAAGACCTGGGAACCCGCAGAAATGATGGCAAAGCTGCTGGCACCCAATCAAGAACAGAGACAGACAGACAGAAGGCACAGGACAGGGGGCCAGTTGCTCGGCAGTACTTTGGCCCTGGTGCCTGAAGTGGGAGGAGAAAAAAAGAAGCACAGATATGCAGAGTGGGTTCTGAATATCAAAGTGCTGGGTGCCTCCCCCAGCACCCTCCTCCTAAGCACCTCCCTTTTAATAGAGCCCAGCAGGGCTTTATCAGCCAGTGCCTTCTGCCCAGGAAGCCAGCTGCAGTGTGAGTACTCTCCTCATGTCTGTTCATTTCTAACTGTTCCTTGTCGGGGGGTTGTCTTCTTAGACCTCTCTAATTTTTGCTCTTTTTCGCTTTTATTTTTTTAATGGAGAAATATGTTCAGATGATTGGAACTGAGTAAAAGCAGCAAAGACAGAGTTCTGGTATACTAGAAAGCCATTTACCCAAACCACGGGCTTCTTCCTGGACGCTTGCAAGCAGCGTCTTGGTTCATGGTTTCTACAGCAGGGTGGATCAGCACGGAGTTCTGTGTGGAAGAGGGTTTCAGCAAGGAGTCCACTTGAGGTGCTAAAGGACTCTGAGCTCACCGATGCTCTACAGGAGTTTCAGGCTGTGTTTTTGAAACAAGTAAAATTGGAGATGTATCAATACGACTCAAAAAAAAAAAGTGGGTACTGGGAATGGCCCTTTCCAACTATGGTTTTATGTGCTGTCGTGCTGGAGGGAGGGCACTGGAACACCCATTGGGAGAATGAGTCAGTCCCCCTACAGGCACGAATTTGGCAGCTTCTTTGCAGCTACCCTTTCTGATGTGGAATTCAGACCTCAAGGCTTCTAGGGGAGTGCGTTCTGAGGAGAGAAGTGTTTTAATCAGGAGACAGGATAACTGACAGCATTTTCTTTGTTTCTGGTTAGAGCTTTAGAGAAACCTGAGCACCTCTCACTGCTTAGAATCAAAAACTAACTAAAATAAAGATTACTGTAAGTATCAGATAAATGTCAATGCTGAAAATTCTATTTATGATAGAGCATGAATGTTTATATGCTTTCTTCTATATCTATATCCAAAACTTTGTATTATTTTTAAAAGTGATACTTGAGGCATAGAAAATTAACAACATTCAGGGCTCTCTAATTGTACAAATTTCTAACATATGTTGACAATAGAATGAGTTGTACTTCCTGTAATAAAACAAGGAATGTCGTTTAACTGAAATCTTGATATTTCAGAATGATGAGTACTGCTTTGTTGTACTAGTGATCTGGGTTATGAAAAGTGCTTTCTGCCTCCTGCTGTAAACTCATCGGGTGCAGCTTCCAGAATATTCTTGGGATGTTAACTTCAGCACATATAGGCCTTGTTGTAGATATGTCAGCGATACAGGAGAGTGAGGCTTACTTTGAGGCACGGTGAGATGTTTGTTTGTCAGAAGAGTCACTGCTTCGGGCAAGGGCATGAGGTGAAACCAGGCGTAGCAGAGCTCTTTGCTGCTGTTCAACACCCCCTCCCCAGGGTTATGTCAGGGAGGCCACGAAGACAGGCTGTGTCTACTGTGTCACTGAACCCTAACACCCCTTGCATCCCGGCATTCAGAAGCTGCCCCTTCACTGTGTGTTGACTTGAATAGCATCTTGGGGACATCAATGTGTGTGGCTCCAGCCTGGAAGACGAAGAGCCACCAGGGCTTACCTATTCCCTAAGGCGGACCCTGCTGAGTGAACGTGGATGGTCCCCACTCTGGACCCCAGTTTTCTCTTCTATAAAATGAAGCCTCGAATTATATGCTCTCTCAACTTTTTCTCTCTCTCTCTTGGCTAAGGAAATATCATTGTTGAGCTCAAGGATGTCATTCTCCAAGACGTGGTGATTTTGGTGGTGGGGAAATGTGAAAGGGGAATGTGACAGTCCTACCTGTCCCTTTCTTTCCTTTTTATTTCATTCATTCTTTCTTTTTTTAAAAACTGTGTATAAGATGAGTGCCTTACAGTTGGGTTTCTGGATGTTGTTCTTTATCAAACAAAAATATACATAATGCAACCCACTGGTCAGGTATTAACCAGATTGTTTAACCATGGATAAACATACACATACACATACACAGTTTTTTCCTAAGACATGTCAGTAATATTTTCCACGGTCATGGATTTTTCTGAGTCACTCTAGTAGAGTGTAAATTTTCAGATTTCAAACCAAGCCAGTAGAAGAAAGTAAAAATTAAATAAAAGAGGAAGAAAAAAAATAAAGAAATACCACACATATGACTTTCCTGGGACCTCTGAAGGAAGAATACTATCCTTGGATGTGATGGAACTTTTTTAAAAAAAAAAAAGGAAACAAAAAGTTGCCACATTTGTTGAATTCAACTAAGAATTGTTTATTATAAACAAGGCGATGTCCAATTTTTAACAGTTCCTATTCAGATACAAGGGGGAAAAAATGCCATTTAGCAGTTTCTTAGACTGGGCTTTTGCTATGCATACAAAGTGTGGCTAGCATCTCATCACAGAAAGTAGAACCCATACCAGGCCTTCTCCTTCTCACATTTGTAAAGATCAAGGCGGAGGGAAATTGTGGCATTGGCTTTGACCCCCAAGATGGAGCCCTAACAGTTTGCCTGAAGTGTTTCAGAGCCTGAAGCCCACCCCTCCTTCTGGAACAGGCTTCAGATCTGTCAGCTTCCTGTTAGTGGAGAAACGCAGCAGAACAAAATCTATGCATAGGTCTCTGTGCAGGATGGTTTGCCATTTTTTTCTTTTGTTTCAAGGGAAGTAAAACGAACATTCAGTGTCTGCAGTCAGCTCATTGTCTCTTTTTGCTGATGGAGCTCTTGCTTATGGAGAAGTCGGCCTTCTCTGTTAAGGTCTCCTCTCCCCAGGAACTCCCTGGGAGAGCTCCTGCCTCTCTCTACCTTGCATTTCACATCACAGCCAGGGCACGAATCCTGCTGATTCATCTATTTTTGCCCTTTGTCATGTATGGAAAGAAAGGAAGGATGAATGGACGGTCTTTGATTGGCGCCGCTGGTGACGCCCCTCCTGGTCCTCTTTGGAGGGACCCTTTTGGAAAAAAAGCTGGTGAGGCAGCGCACAGAGGCTTCCCCTGGCTAAGCTTGGCCCTGGCCCATGGGCCACCAGAACAAGTATGCTACCTTTGTGCAGTTTCTGTCTCTGTGACTCTGCTGTGTCTTTTCTGAACAGCGCCTGGGAAGTGGGTCCTCATGCTGCTGAGCAGTGCAGCTTGGGCTGAGCCAGATGCACAGGGGTCTTGGTCAAGAAAGTCACAAGACACTCATCTGGGGTTGGATGCTGGACCTTTGTGCTGCAGAGTTTTGACAACCATGGAAAAGCTAGGAAAAAGTAGTCTGGGATTTTTAACTTATGCTCCTCCTATTTTATAGAGTTTCTTCCTTGTATTTTCTGGTCCTGTCTTTTTAGTTGAAATTCAATGACCTACTTAGATTTGAGAAGTTTGAGCATCAGTTTAAGTTCCTGCTTTATCACCTTGCATTGCCTTTCCAATTAGGATGTGTGGATTCTTAAAGTTCCCTAAAGAAATGTAAACAGTCTAGCATGATAAAATTCTAGGGTGAACCACAACCTTTAAGTTGCTGGTTTCTCATAACCAATTCTCACGCCTAAGTTCTGGAGCAATTAGTCAAGGTTCCCAGGGCTCCAGAGTATTCAGGAGTTCAGAATAAATGGTTCCCGGGGGGTTCGGCCACAGCAGCAACTGTCTGCTCAACTCATGAGAAGACCCCTCTCTCTAGGACATGGCAACCGCACAACCTACCCCAATATGTGGATACTGGAAAGACAAAGCACAGCAAGTCTTCTATATGTTGGGCTGTGGATTCAGATAAATGATTCAATCTTTATCCAACTTCTGGTGGCTAGGCAGGGAACTCTGGCCAGTCAGGTTCTCAGTCATGTCTGGCCAGTTAGAATATCAGGTTTCATATCTGTATCTCCAAAATCTCTGAGGGGATGATGTATTTAAAACCCTCTAAAATAAATAAATAAATGCTGGAAATTTTGAGAACATGAATTTGTTCACCCTGGAATAACCCATATACCTAATTGTTTCTGTACTTGATGGAAAATGTCCACTTTAATGTTTTCATTCAGTGCTGCCTCTGTAGGGCCAGATCTACTCAGTTACAGAAACTCAAGGCAATTTCTTGTCATTGCCTGGACTGGAGCCTGATGCCTCTCATAAGATGCATGGCTTTGAGAATGGGGTCACTGTCACTGAGGAAAGGGCTTGCCAAGCAATATTTTCAGTTATGATGTTTAAAGAGGGAGATAAATAAAAATAAATGATAGTCATCACTTAGTTTATGAAATAAAATCCAATTTTTCACAATTGCTTAATAATTCAAACAGTTTTCCTTGTTTAACTTTGGGGCCAGCTGAGCTCCATATAGACTTAGTTTTGGTTCCTGACCTCCAGCAGTTTTCAGTTTAAGAATTTCTTAATGCAAATGTTCATTGGAAGTCTCACAAATGCTGGTTTCTATCACTATTTTGCCAAGACAAAATGACCTTGGTCGAGAATGCATTGCATAAACAGCTTCTACTTTGTGGAATGGTTGACCATTGTTCAAAAGCAGAATGGTTAGTTGGGCAATGAAATAATACAATTGAAGTGAAATTGTGACTCAATAAAAAATGTTACGTTGATTTCTGTACTGGGATTAATAGAAGCCAAAACTAAAATCTGAATTGCAAAAAATAAAAATTTAAAAAGCCATAACTTTTATTATCTGTTAATAGCCGTTTGTTGGCTATGGTAAATGGAACAACAATGGGACCAAAAATAGCCACGAGAACCCCTTATTCACAGCCTGGCCACAGAGAGAAGACGAGCTGGTTTAACTGAACGAGTTTTGGGTATTTCCTTGGTCATGTCTTACTTGCCTGTGGCTTCCACATTCCACACTTGTGCCTCCTCGGGTCTGATGGTTTTGGTGTTCCCCTACTTCACACTGGCCTGGCTGTGTTCCTTGCTTTTCTTGCAAACTCAAGGTAGTTTTGCCATGGTCTTTCTCCCTTTGCCTGCTTCTGGGATGACATCATTGGTATTCTTTTATATCTACCATCGGCACCCTAAAACCTTCATTTTTGTCTACAGGGTACCATATTCTGTTGATGCTGGTGCTTTCCTATTAACACTTATCATGAGGTGAAGAGTCTCATAGTGAGCCCCAGTCACGGTTATACTGTTAGTATTTCCCCGAGGCATGCTGTATGCCCTGTACATTCTTACAGCATACAATTCTTAGATTGTAATTTTTTGGTTTTCAACAGCTTGGTCCGCCTCCACCTTTCCCATTTTCTACACCTTTGTGGAATATTATTTTTCCAGTCTTTAAACATTTAAATAACAAATTCCAAAAATAAAGAATATCTGAGGCAGTTGCCTGATGTGATGACATAGTCAAGCAATCTTTGACTTGGAGAGTGAGTATGAGACGGTTTTCTTAGGCTGTGCTAACACACACAAACTGTTTTGTAAACATTTCTTCTCTTTCAAACTTTTAAAAACAAAACTCTTTTTTGTAAAATAAAAATTTAATTTAAAATGGCTGCTTGTCTTGGAAAGTAGCTGATTGGTCTGTAACCTGACATCTGGCTCCTTTCATTGACAGCAAGAAGCTTAAGTACTTATCTTAGCTATTTCTATATCATTATCTGACTCCTTATGTTGAAATTAACTATTTTTCAGCCTTTCCCACTAGACTGAGCTCTTTGAGTGTAGGATATAGGTGCTCAATAAATATTTGTTGAGCTAGAAACTGAACCTTATGAAATTAAAGACCAGAACCTTTTTTCATGGTGGCATTGAAAACAGTGATGACAAAAATAGTATGGGGTTTGGGTCTTGGTAATAATCTCCGTGACAACATTTCAAAAGGAAAATGGTGCTTTCTTAGTTCCATGGGATGTCATGGTCCAAATGAAGTGCCTTTAAACTCATCCTCTGTGGCTACTGTGACCAGGTCCCACACTGGCCAGTCCAAAGTGTTCTGCATTAGGGTGTTTATGAGCTCTGTTCTTTCCTTAAGGAGCCAGAGGAAGAGCTATCCATGGAGGACAGCCCCACTGTGGTTAAACTGGACCAGGGTGGAAATCAGGGTCCACCAGTTCGCAAGAGAAGATGCCTCCCCAAGGCACTTGGCTACATAACTGGTGATATGAAAGAATTTGCCAACTGGCTTAAAGGTATTTACGCTTCCATCCCTTGGAGCAGTGGCTTTGGGGGAAATGGTTTGCTGGTTCTTCTAGTCATATCTTTAGTTATACTCCCCTACCTTCTATCTATCTCTTTCCTCTCCCTTTTTTAACTTTTTATCTTCTAACCGGCAAACTTCTTCAAGTTTTTTTTTAATGGAGATAGTGGTCAGGACCGCAGTCCGGTTCATATCAGAGGAAGGCACCTGGTTCCTCCTTATAATTTCGGTACTTAAAAACTGAAATTTTACTATTGGTAATTCATTCCTTTGGCGTATGAATCTGAACCTCTAAGCGTGGTAAATAAGTGCATTCGATGTTTTCTGGAACTGAGGTTCTAGTAGGAGCAGTTGGATTGAGAGGAAAGAAACTGGTTGCTTTCAGGGATCTGAAGGTCACTAAGGGGAAAGGGTTCAGAGAAAAAGCTTCAAGGAATATCAAAAATTAGCTTCACCTTCATGAGAGGGGATTTTGCTCAGGGTGGGCCCTGGACTTGGGAAGGAGCCCCATTTGCCTCGTTGTTTCCTTAGCTCTGCCCGTCTCATCTCTTCCAGACAAACCCCAGGCGCTCCAGTTCGTCGACTGGGTCCTTCGGGGCATATCCCAAGTGGTGTTTGTCAGCAACCCCATCAGCGGAATCCTGATTCTGGTGGGACTCCTGGTCCAGAACCCCTGGTGGGCGCTCAGTGGCTGTGTGGGAACTGTGGTCTCCACCCTGACAGCCCTGTTGCTCGGTCAGGACAGGTAGGCGCATCCTTCCAAGCCTCCGCTTGTTGCTTCTTAGAACACAGGAGCCAACCAGGGACTGTGGGCAACAGTGATAAAGCCCCACCCTCCCCAGGAGAATCAACCTTTACTACACAGAATGCTTTATATGTGCCTTAGTCAGAGGTCAGGAAATCATTTATAGCCTCTTATTCGTGGTACCTGAATAAGCGGCCAGTCTGAATGATGCCAGATCCTCCTGGCACTACATGGTAACCAGAACAAAGCTATAAGTAGTTCTCAGGGTAGCGTCCAAAGGGATCTGCTTTAATGATTGATCAAGTATTTATCATCAGCATTTTGTTTATTCGCAAAAAATGAATATGGGTGCAGGAAAAGTTTTAGTGGCTTAAAAATCCCACTAATCCCATTATATCTTATTTCCATGCTTAGTTTAGTAAATTCATTCTTCATGGACAGTGCAAAGATTAGCTCAGCTTCCAGAGAGACAAACTGACATAAATTCCAAGTAAGCAAGTTCTGACTTAAGTAATGTTAGCGTGTCTTCTGAACTATGTGTTAGGCTAAAAATAGCGTGTACTTTATAAACTATCTGCCACTGAAGAATTGATGAGCTGATTCCTACCATGGGAGGAGATGGCTCCTGCCTGACCAGTTCCTTCAGGGAGACTGCTGGTCTTCTAGGTGTCCAGAATCCATGCATCATCCCCAGTGGATGGTCATTATACAGCTAAGCTCCTGTAACACTTACTGTAAACTGCCTAAGGGGCTTCTCGGGGAGAGAGTCAGAAAATGCTCCACTTTCCCATCAGGTCCAAGGAGGCTACTTGTTCTCTATGGAGGGTGATTTTGTACCTTAGGTCAAATTCTGTTCTAATGCACAGCAAGAAACAGTCTGTCCAGTTTGGAGGTGTGGTCCAGGATTGTATCATATCAAATCTTCTTCATTGTTTTGCCCCAGTAGAAGTAGACCCATTTTCCTTATCAAGTATGGTTTAAAACAGGGGTCCCCAACACCCCCTGTTAGGAACCAGACCACACAGCAGGAGGTGGGTGGCGGGCTAGCAAGCAAAGCTTCATCTGCCGCTCCCCATCGCCTGAACCATCCCCCCAACTCAGTCCGTGGAAAAATTGCCTTCCATGAAACCGGTCCCTGGTGCCAAAAACGTTGGGGACCACTGGTTTAAAAGACAAGCCATATTTACATGTGCTAGTTTTCAGATCTCTTTTACTCTCCTCAGTCCTAAAGGGCACATTAAAAAGGTAATCCTCTGCTTTAAGTGAATACACATCTTCCTGTTGCTGAAACTATGGCATTCCACAACATGTAGGCATTGCAGTTAATTTTTTGTTGATCAAACTCAAGCCTTAAATCTGAAAGTCAGTTGTTGAGAGGACAAGCCTTGCATAGCTCTCCACTGCCATCAGGTATGGCCTCAATTATCATTTCCTGGGTTAAACCAATACAAGTCACATCACCTGCCACATATCCTGAAGGATTATTTAAGGGAGACAAAGGGCTTTTGAGCACGGAGTCTCACCTCTAATACTCTTGCCCAGATGAATATCACCCTGCTGTTGAACTGGTGCCTCCTGCTCCAGGGACAAACAGGCCGGGAGAAGCTTTCACACCATCCTGTACTGCCCTGTAGCGTGACTCATTGCTACATCACCTCCCTCTCAGGCCCTGTGTTCAACCTCACCCACCCACTTCACCATCTGCACACCCATGACTCCTACAGACTTCATCCTTGAATGCTGGGTACCTTCAAGGTGCCAACTCTCAGAGCCCTGGGGGGCCTGGCTTGTCAGCTCTGGGGCTTATTCTATAGAAATCATTCCATTTCTCACTTGGAGCTTCTTGTCCCCAAATATGAAATGGGAACCATTTTGGCCAGGAGTAGAAACTTACCCAGGACAACATTTAGAAGTGAGGTTAAATGCTGGGAAGCAAAAAGGACCCAAGAAAGAATTAGGTGCTAAATATGCACATAATTAAATGGAGTAATTTGCCAAGTAAAAGTAATTGTTTTTCTTTGCAATAACTTGGAAATGTGTATCTGGAGACAACAAAATGGAAGCACAGGAAGATGAAAATATATGCTAAGTTGGAAGATTTGTGTTTATAAGATCAAAGACACCATGGAAGTAAATTTACATTTTAAGAATCTTACATCTTTCACCAAGAAAATCAAACTTAAGAAACAGTTTCACATCAAAGCTCTATTCAAGTCAGAGGTCCTAATGATTTAAAAGAAATAATAACTTTTGGAACGAAAGGGTAAAAGGAAGCAGAATAGGTTGGATTGCTGATTTCCCTTTCCTCCCCTAGATGCTGGAATTCTATCTTTAGCTATGATACCTCTATAGGGGTTGTTCTATGTGCACATTTGCATTTTATCTATGTATATTTTACTTTTTCATGCTTTTATTAGTATTTGGCGTCTACAGACTTTGCAATAAAATCCTAAATATAATCTCATTTTCAAATGTAAATATTATCTGGAAGTTACAAGTGTCATTTATGTGCACCTCCAGCCAACATCCTCCTGGAAGGTGTCCAAGCTGTGCCTTTTGCCCACAGGTCCGCCATTGCAGCAGGGCTCCAGGGCTACAATGCCACCCTGGTGGGAATCCTCATGGCTGTCTTTTCAGACAAGGGAAACTATTTCTGGTGGCTGTTATTCCCTGTATCTGCTATGTCCATGACTTGGTAAGTTGTACCTGGTTTTGGAAATGCCTTTTTGAAAAAATGTATAGGGGGAGGAGGCAATGGGGGAAGTTATTATTTAGGGAGTATAGAGTTTCTGTTTTGCAAAATGAAAAATGTTCTGTGAATGGATGGCAGTAATAGTTGTATGACAATGTGAATGTACTTAATGCTGCTAAACTGAATGCTTTAAAATGGTTAAAATGGTTTAAATTTAAACATAAATTTTATGTTATGTATATAACACAATTTTTAGAAAAATATATTTTTAAATTTAGTTTCAGGATATGTCTATTGGAAACATTCAAACACACCGATGCGTGTGGCCTCCACACACACCTCACAACCACCCCCCAACAAGATTCTGATGTAATTGGTCTGGGGTATTTCCAGGGCATTGGGAGTTTTGAAGGCTCCCAGGAGGTTCTAAAGTACAACCAAAGTTGAGAACCACTCCCCACATCAGTGGTCCTCAAACATGCACACTATCAGGATCACGGGCCAGGCCTGTTAAAACATGGACTGCTGCTCCCTCCCCCACGCTTCCTGATTCAGCCCATCTGGGGCAGGGCCTCAGAATCTGCATCTCTAACAACTTCCCAGATGATGCTGATGTGGCTGATCCAGGGACCTCACTGAGAACCCCTGTGCCTGTATGAACTCCCCTTACCATCTGCCCCTGTCCCCTTCAAAATAATTCTTTACTAAATTCGATTCCTTTTTTAACCCTAAATCCTTCAAACTAGTTTCTACATTGACACTGTCTTAAATCCTTTTTTTCTTTTTTGAAAACAAACATTTCCTTCTTACCATGGTATATTCAGAATATAAAATACTAGTATCCACACAAATGATACGTGCAGCCCACTATGGACAGTGTGCCCACCCTGGCTGCAGCACAGATGTGTGGAGGAGAACCTGCCGGCATGGCCAACCTGCTCAGGAGGGACTTCCCACCTATTCTGAAGATAAGGCTCAAGGGCACGAGGCATCACCTGCACATGGTCATTCACCCTCTCCCCCAGTTCTGGAAACCTGGGATTCTGACCTTAAAGTGATGGCTCCTTGATTGAATCAACAAGTGAGGGAACAAAATGGGCCCAGAGACCATAAAATCCAATCTCCCAGTTTACAGATGAGGGAACTGAAAGTACCTCCCTGCCCTCGGCCACACAGTTCAACTGCTCAAGGACTTAAAACTCTGCCCTCCTGAGTTTAAGATCTCTTTCCTCCAGTCCACACCACCTGCATCCTCCCTGGGACCATTGTTTTTCTTTTTCAAGACTAAATATACTAAGACTCGTGGAGATGGTATACAAGTTCAAGATCAAGGTTGCCTCTGGTGGGGAGGGAGGTGCATATGATCAAGTAGGTTACAGAAGGGGCTTTAACTGTTTAGACAATATTTTTTTCAGATGTCGTAAATAGTTCAAAAATATTTTTAAAACCTAGATTTATAACTCACTGTGAGCAAACCCAGAGCATAATTTTCCACAAGCCAAATAAGCTGAGAGTTTATTTTTGACTGTATGTAAGAATTATTCTATGACAGGATTTATTCCAAGTGTGTTTGGGTTTGGGGTTTTTTTTTTTGTTTTTTTTGTGTTTTTTTTTTCTGTGAGAAGTTTGGCAACACAACACTTTAGAGACATATTTGCCAATGAAACAAAGCCCCTCCATAGTATAGAGATTCAGTTTGTCAACCTGGCTTCCATTCCAGGGCATTGGGAGTTTGGAAGGCTTCACATGCATATTCTTCCATTCTGTTCTGTTGTTGTTTTTAGTCCAATTTTCTCAAGTGCGTTGAACTCCGTGTTCTGCAAATGGGACCTCCCTGTCTTCACTCTGCCCTTCAACATGGCGTTGTCAATGTATCTTTCTGCCACGGGACATTACAATCCATTTTTCCCAAGCAAATTGTTCACACCTGTAACCTCAGTTCCCAACGTCACCTGGTCTGACCTCAGTGCCCTGCAGGTAAGATACACTATCTTCTTACACCCCCTCCCCCCAACCCCACCCCCGCCACTGGCTCTGGAAGACACCCCGTGTCCTCCTGGTTAATTATTCATGGGCATCAGAACCTTATAGAGACTCAGCACTGGGGGGACCTTGCCACCTTCCTCTTTTTTTTTAAAGAATTTTTTTTTTAATAAGTATTTGGCTGCTCCAAGTCTTAGTTGCCACATGCGGGATCTTCGTTGCCGCATGTGGCATCTAGTTCCCTTACCAGGGATCAAACCCAGGCCGCCTGCATTGGGAGAGCAGAGTCTTAACCACTGGACCACCAGGAAGTCCTTTGCCGCCTTCCTCTTGCCGTCTAAATGCTTATTTGTTCTACTCCAAAGCTTTGGGCTCTAAGGGATTTTTTAAATGACTACTTGGTCAAAGCTAACTTTTCCTCCTCTTTTCTTAAAATCTGCAGTGCTAACTCCAGAGTATACCTCCACTGAAATTCAGACACTCTATTTCAAACTTGGCCCTTATTTGTGGGGTATGATGGAGACCAGCCCTTGAGGCAGGGGCCTCCAGCCTGGTGTTAAGTCCTCCCTGACCTGCCTCCTCCAATCAAAAGAACTGGCTGTTTACTGTTAGATCCTGTTGCAGAACCTCTCTATTCTGCTTTTTCTTATGGTGGATCTCACAGAATACGTACAGTAATTCAGATTTCTCAGGCTTCGGAGGCATAAGAATCACTGTTTTTTAAATACTAATGCAAGCTCCATCTCGACTCCCTAAATCATAATCATCGGGGTGGAGCCTAGGAGCCTGTATTAACAAGCTCCCCAAATAATAGTGACGTGGGCCAGAGTTTGAGAACCACTATCCTAGGATGTATGCTGTGTATTTCATTACAGTTGTGCATAGAGAGAGCACTACTTTTAAAAGCCTGGTTAACACAAATCAAATTCCAGCTCTTTGTATTGCTGTTTATTTAATAAATCTGTTTAAGGTTTCTTGATTATTTAAAAAAAGAAAAAGAAAACACTTGAAATCAGAAGAAAACCAACCTTACCTTTTTTAGGGTGCAAGAGACTGGTTTTTCCGCTATCAGGTTATAAAATACCTTTTGCTGTCCTCTTTGCTGAGCAGTCAAAACATGTGAGGAGTTCAAGTAGCCTTTTCTTTAGCTTCTTGCCCAGAAAATGAATGGGAGCATATGGAAATAACTCAGAAGGAAAATAAAAAATTTATCAAAACTGCCCATGAGAAAATAGCATTAGTTAAACTAACTAAAACTGCCCTATCTAATACAGTAGCTATTTTAATTTAAATGTAAAGTTAATTAACATTAAATAAAATTTTAAATTTAGTTCTTTAGCCTCACTAACCACATTTCAGGTGCTCAATAACTGCACGTATTGGACAGCACAGATACAGAATATTCCATCACCACGGAAACTGCTAGTGGACAGTGCTGACATGGGGAAGGGGGGTCTTGTCCTTCTCCTCACTCTGAACTACCTCTCCAACATCAGCATACTTATTTCCCATCTCATCAACTCCCCGTTTCCCTGGCTACCTGAGGGATAGTTCTGCTGTCCAGTTCTGCGATAAAAGACCACACGGTCTTTGCCTGTGTCAAGTTCCCTGATCTAGAAGAAACAGGAAATGATCCTGTGTAGACGTGAAGATCCAGCATGGGCTGGAAGAATTTAGGCCCATCTTAGGTTAGAATCAAACTCACAGTATGATCCTGTGCCCTGAGCAAGGACCAGACTAGCATCAGAAACCAGCACTGGATCCAGCCTAATTCATGGAAGGAGCGGACACTTCCTTGTGCCAAAGCTGGCCTCCCTGTATCAGAGTCACTGCCTCCCAAAGGTCCTTGCCAAAAGGTGGAAGGAGTGAGATGGGAGGTAAGGAGGGCCCCTTTCACTAATAGCCTTGGTCAAAACAGAACTAACACAACTAATTATGCCTATCCTAGCCCTACCAGAAGTGTTGTTATAAGGAATTATCATTTGTTAGCTTGAATCAAACCCTGTACCTTGTTCCTAAGAACTGCCACTCTGTGAACACATTACCTTAATTCAGAACTCAGCCAGAAAGCTAGAACTGTGATATTTACATGTATTTTTGTGTTCTGAGGACTGGCAGTTGTTGATAACTGGAATAAGCTAAGGATATCTCGGTTTAAATTAATACAAGCTCTCTAAAAATGTATATATAATGAAAAATAAAAAGAATTTTTAATTTAAAAAAATTTTGATAAAAACTAATAAAAATTAAAACAAAAAAACATAAAAAGTAAATAAATAAATATAAATTTTAAAAAACAAAAAGTAAAGTAAAATTAATTAATACATGTTCTCATTAACAACAGAAGTGTAAATATGGTCCTGACTCATGAACCTGCCAATAATTGCTTCTGAGTTGTGGATAAGATAACCCGACTTTGGGTCTCTGGCCTTAGCACTAATAACTAAATTACGTGGGAGTAATAATACTTCTATTGACCATAGAGATGCATTGATTTATTGGCCTCAGAACTGATGGAGAGTTGAAAGCAATAGAAGTGTAAGCTGTGGTCCCTGCCACCCTCACTGGGAGGCATGGTCGATCGTCACAGGATCAGTGAGGAGCAGTGACACAGCACTGGGAGCTTATCAGTGACCAAAGCCAGGTGTCTGTGCAAGCAGTAGAGCCAGAGAGTGAAGGGTCTGGGAAAGGCATGCTCAGCACGCAGCAGGGAAGGGCTGGTGTATCTCTGGGGATAAAGCAGAAGAATGACTGAGATTTTTCCGTAGAAAGAGAGAGAATTTTAAAAATTAGTAGCACTGATCTTGAAAGATAAGATATGCTAAATCTAAAATGACATCGCATTGTGTTTGTGGGTGCCCTATGAGTTTCTGTACAGTAGTTTTAACGACCGCATTTTCTAAATTGTTTCTGCAGTTACTGAAGTCCCTGCCCGTGGGTGTTGGCCAGATATATGGCTGTGATAATCCGTGGACAGGGGGCATCTTCCTAGGCGCCATCCTCCTCTCCTCCCCACTCATGTGCCTACATGCTGCGGTCGGGTCGTTACTGGGGATGGCAGCAGGTGAGTGTAAGACTTGTTACCAGATACTGAGCACCTCCTCTGCTCCATCCATTGTCTCAGGCATCTTCTATACCCCAGACCTTTCTTGAAGGTCTGCTTCCAAGGGACCAGTGGGAGTTCTCAGATGACTTCCCCACCCCCAGACTCCTTCCAGAGCATCCTGCATTTAGTCCGAAGTTCTGACTCCTCCTGTCTTGCCTAATAGGCCTCAGTCTTTCAGCTCCATTTGAGAACATCTACGTTGGACTCTGGGGTTTCAACAGCTCTCTAACCTGCATTGCAATTGGAGGAATGTTCATGGCACTCACCTGGCAAACCCACCTCCTGGCTCTTGCCTGCGGTGAGTATCCTGTGCATCTGGGGAATGGTTGCTTATGATTATGGGATCAACATCAAGGACAAACTGTCAGAAAGGACTGTGTGAGAAACTAGAGCAGGAGTTCTAGTTTGAGCCCCCTGCTATCTGCTGAGGATGGGACCAGGGCAACTGGCATCCGCTCTCTGGGAGGATTTGGGTCTGCTCTGTCCACCTCGTTACTCATTTTGAAGACGAGAGAACCATTTTACAATATGTGTATGTTGGGGGATAGAAACTTGACTTGCCCTATGTTCTTCATACTAATTGTTTGACCCAAGAAACTAAAAGGAAACAAGATAAGTATAGAGTTGGTTCTCCTGGTGAATCAGGCGGTATTAATGGGCCCTTAGAGAATCACCTTAATCCGGCTGTTCTCGAAATGAAGTAAACATCAGAATCACCTGGAAGCCTTGTTAAAACCCAGATTGCTGGGTTTCACCCCCAGTCCCTGACTCATTGTTAGAAGTAGGGGAAGGAGTTTGCATTTTTAACAAGGTGCCGGGTGGTGCTGATGCTGTAGCTCTGGGGACCACATTTTGAGAACTACTATATTAATCCTTTCTAACTTCTCTTTTCTAGCCAGACTCAGCCTATGGGAGCTAGAAAGGGTTCTGGAGATCTCCACTCCATCGTTCTCATTTTACTGTTGGGGTTCTACATAAGGGCAGAGAGAGAAAGTGACACACTGAAAGGCATCCATTAGGGGTAAATGTAAGTCCAGAATCCACATTTGCTAACAACTTCCAGAGTTACGCCCACTACACTACTCTCCTTCCCTTTAGTACCATTCAGGCACTTAGGTGAAAACAGACCTCAAGTGCTTTGGATTTGAAAAGCTACCATGGATTTCTCTGGCCATTGGAAGGGGAGCTTATTCACTTATAGCTTCTGGCATCCCTAATTCAACACAAATAAAAGTGTGTAAGATAATGTGCTAGAATGAAGGAAATGACACTTCCTTGGGGACAAAGGGGTGGAGGGATATTGGAACATGCAGAAACTTTTGTAATCTCATGGAAATATTTGTCTAGAGTCATTTTATCACCAGATTAATCAATCCAGCCATTATTAAAGTGATGGGCTACATGTCAGGCAGGATTTAGAGTGAGTTCCTGCATTGGACAGGACATGGGATGGAACAAAGGATTTCTAAGGCCTAATCCAATTTTGATTGTCTAATGCTCTAGGAAGATTAACAAAACTCAGGTTGCTGTGGTGTTGGCATTCACATGTCATTTTGTCAGTTTCTTTATAGTTACATAACTATTTCACCTAATAGTCCTGTCAAAATTTTTGCTCATTTTCCCATACTTGTTTAAAGCTTAGGGCAAAGGAGAAGGGTAGAAACAGATTATGTGGCCTCCTGAGCTCACCTGGGTTAGACTCTTTATTCTGAGGTTGGTTTGAGGTTTCAAACCTTTATTCTTTCTGTATTGGCAGTAGCAGCAAATACGTATTAAACACTGATGGTACAACCCAGACAGTACTAGGAAGAGCTAGAGGTTCAGAAGCTTTAGATCCCAGGCGGTTTTCTGTACAGAGAACAGAAGCCAGGTGAGTAAGAGAGAGAAGCCCACGGAGACCACAAGATGCAGAGCCAGGAAACACCTACAGTGCAGAGTGCGTCCCTGGGGGAACATTATAGTTCAGAATCACCAAAAAGCACCTCCTAGAAAGGGTGGCTTTTCTGTAAGTCCTAAAAAGTAAGAGGAGGAATTCTAGTTGGTAGAAAGCATGGTCTGGGCCAGCATAGGGACAGTCTGAGCACATCCTTAAAGATAAGCAGAAACTGTCTTGGTCACAGGAGTTGTTGATAAGGTCTGTGAAGGTCTTCACAGACTATGGGAAAGGAAAAGCCAAAGATGTTTACAGATGTGTGTTTCCCAAAGCTGTGATATCACCATTATTTTCTTTCTATACTTCTATAGTTGTACAGGCCTATTGTACCAAACAAAAATTCAATCAATACAGAAGAGTATAAAGCAAAAAATGAAAATACTCCATCCTACTCCTTAGACAGAACTTTCTTGCCTCCTTCTTATAAGGACCCTGTGATCACATTGGGTCAACCTGGCTAATCCAGGATAATCCTCCATCTCAAGATCTTTAACTTAATCACAACTGCAAAGTCCCTTTTGCCATGTAAGGTGACATATTCACAAGTTCTGGGAATCAGGACATGGACGTCTTTGGGGGCCATTATTCTGCCTATCACATCTCCCTTCCTTTGGATAGATCAGATTTTCATTATTAGTAGAGCATACTGGTTAAGTCAGTATATTGAGTTAGTTAAGAGCCCAGACCCTCCCTGGTGCCCAAATCCCAGCTCTGCCTATTTTAATTTCAATAGATGCCAAATGCACCCCACAAAGGCCGTACCAATTTCCCCTGCCACTGACAGTATATGAGAGTGCCTGTTTCATCCACACTGGGCACTATCAGTCTTTTTCATCTTTGAACATAAAGTTTTGAGACAGACCTCTAGTCCCTCTTATAAAGCAAATCTCACTGTAAAATCACACAGCAAGTTTATGCTTGCCCATATCACCCCGATACTGCCAAACAAAAGATCAACCTTGTCAGCCAAGGTAAATAAATAGCAGACATTTATCACAGAGGTGCTCTTTTATTAGCTCCTATGGCTTTATCAGAAAGAGGACTTGGGAATCACTGATAGAGCCGGTAAAGCTGCCTTCCCTGTGCCCCTAAGCCAGAAACTGCATGGCCAGGGAACTCCTCAATTTTGTTATTTTATCAGTGCAAACTGTAAACACATTTTGTATCTCTTCTTACAGGTTGGGTTATCATAGTAGGACTCACACATGGTGGTCTGTGGGGAGGGACGTTGTCTATGAAGAACTAGGATCCAGTCCTCCCTTCCACACTCAAGGGCCTTTTCTCTCCCTCAGCTACTCAGAATGCTGTCAGGGTCATCACCTCCAAACCATGGTGTACAGAACTTCACCTCTAATGTAAGGCTTTCCCAGCCCAACCCAGCTAGTCCTAAGTGATGGGCAGCAACTGTTAGATAATCTGATACTCTTACTATAGAAAGAAAAGCAACAGGGAATTGAAAGAGCATTACAATATGAGACTCGAGCACCAAAAGTGCGTTAATAGGTATTAAGCTATTGCACTTCTAGAAGAGAAATGTCAGTAAGGTCTCATGTGCACAAGGGAGTGTCATAGAAAAGCTGGCACTCAGGAGAGAAGGGACAGAGTGTCCCCTGTACTTAGCCAATGGCCAGTGAATATTTCTTGAATGAGTGAATGAATGAATGAACTAAATGGGGGGAAAAGAATGAAATTATCAAAGCCAAGCAAAGAAAATCTTCCAACCCTTCTGCTCAGAGCAGTACTTCCAACCCATGGTGACAGAGATGAGTTTATAGCTGCTGTTTGTGAAAATATATGATTTCATTTGAGATTCATTACCTCCCTGTAAAAAAACTCTTCAAGTTGCCTTTTTACAGATGATGAAACTAGATTCCTAGTTCAGTGATTTGTTGCACAACAAACAAAATTGCAGAACTGGGATTTGAAGCCCAGATCATTTCCAAAGATGAGCCTTTCCCATTAGCATGAGACAATTCAGATGTGAAAGAATTAGGTATACTGTTGAACAAAAAATATCAGGATAAAAATATAAAATATCGGTAAAAGGATGGAAGTCTATAGTAAAGTAAAGGAGGATCACAAGGTCCCTCCTGCCACCGCTGCCCAACTCCCCAGAGTAGCAGATGTGACTTCTCGATGGACTTGAGGACCAGATGATGAGTGTGTCTAACACTGAGTGTTGCTGGCCCAAGTGACCATGTGGCCATTATAAGAAGGTTATTCTTCAGGCCGCCTCTGTGAAACCTAAGGGCTTCCGTGAGCCCCCTTGGGGCCAGGAATTGAGTTAGCTAGTTGAGATCTTTGTTTTTGTTGTTTTACATGGAAAGTCATACATATAACTCAAATTACCTACTCTAATTGTGCTCAAAGTAAATAAAAACAGGATGTTAATTAATTGACCTGTATGCCAACCTTAATGGTATTTGGGAAAATGTTATTATGTGGAGGAATCCCAGGTCTGTGTTCAGTTTCTGCCAATTTCTGAGTTCCTACATATATATATACATATATATATATACCATAATTTTTTGGAACTGTGAATTCTAACCATTGATCTGAGAATCCCAGATGCCATGAGATTGTATGCTGTCTCAAGGAACATTCATAAGCTTAATTTTAATTATTATTCTTGGATAAAATAATGGGGAAGTTTATTTACCATGGAAGGCCTTTTCCTTAAGTATTATTAATAATAACAACAAAATAGTACCACAGAAAAGCTACCTTTATTGAGTACTTACTGTGTGCTAAGCCCAAGCATTATCTTCTTCACACTCACACCAACCCGTGAGGGAGAGATTCCTATTACCTCCTTGTACAGGTGAGGAAATGGGGACTTCGAGAGGAGGCATCAAGCTCCTACGGGGTGGATGCTGGGAATTTGAACCCAGAGCCGCTGGCTCTAAGCTCATACTTGTAACCAGGATACTCCGCTCGCTGGTGAAACGCACAAGTTTACATTCCAGGGATTTATACCTAAAGGCAGTCTTTCCTGTAATGAAAAGTGCACCTACCAAGCATTCTTCTTTCCTTTTTTTTTTTTTTGTAGCCCTGTTCACTGCCTATGTTGGAGCCAGCATGTCCAACCTGATGGCTGTGGTGAGTTTGCTTTAATCTCATTTTCTCATCAGTGTGATCAATCAGTTTTCAATGATATGGAAGCCCTCCTGAAGTCCACCTCGGTGGCATCCCGGGGCAGGATCCATGACAGATAGCCACTACTACTACTGTCCATCTGCCAGACGCACCTGTCCTCACTTACCCTCCAGCAACACAGTAAACCTTAGTCCAAACTACAATCACCAGGCTTGCTAAAAATATCAGATTGTTTGATTTTAAAAAGTGAAACTTAGGGTGTATAATATATTATCAAGTTCATACTTTAACTCTGAGTGTCAAGAAGTTGACTTTAGAATATCTTTCACTTAAACAGAAAACCGGGACTATGTATTAGTTGATAAATCAGAAAAGGGAGGAAAAGAATAATTGGTTAAAGACCCAGATTTTTTTTTTTAATTAAGCCAACAGTTTTTCATACCCCTTATCTTCTTTTAATCCCCAGTCAGTCATCAGTAAGACTTTTTTAGACCCATGTCCTGGCTGAATTTTTTTTTTTAATAAATTTATTTATTTATTTATTTTTGGCTGCATTGAGTTGCTGTGTGCGGGCTTCAGTAGTTGTGGCATGTGGGCTCAGTAGTTGTGGCTCTTGGGCTCTAGAGCACAGGCTCAATAGTTATGGTGCACGGGCTTAGTTGCTCCACAGCATGTGGGATCTTCCCGGACCAGGACTCAAACCTGTGTCCCCTGCATTGGCAGACGGATTCTTAACCACTGTGCCACCAGAGAAGTCCCTGGCTGAATTATTTAGCAGCCAAAATGGTTGCCCATTAAGAGCTTCCTGCTACTCTCTCCTTCCTTTGACTTTGTCCTTCCCCTCCCCTGAGGAGCCCAGTATCCCCAGAGTATTCTGGGGTCCCCCACCTCTCAGTGCTCTTGCTCACCAACCACTGCAGGTGATGCAGGGCCGGTTCATGATAACTTTATCCATGTAGATGTGGTCATGGCTGCCACTGGGTTAGGACAGCATATAGCCCTCTCAACAGCAGCTTCGAGAGCTTACCTGGGAGGGTCCTTCTGGAGACACAGTATCTTTATGGTGGAATGTCAAAGCCCTGTTACAGGCATGATGGGATGCCTTAGAGCTTGTGGGGCCCTTCACATCCCAACAAAGGTTCACAGACCTTGGCCTGTGGGCCAGAATTGGGCAGGCTGCAAAATAGAGTCAGCTAGGGAGATTTTGAAAAATGCAGATCCTCAGGCCCTGTCCCTTGGCATTTCTGGTAGAGTAGATCTTGTATGATGCCTAGGCATCTGTGTTTTTTTAAACTCTTCCAGATGATTGATGTGAAGTCAGGTTTGTGTACCATCACACTCTGGGGGTCCACGTATAGGGCCAAACCTAACCAAGTACATGGTGTGTGCTCAGAATTGTGTGAGTTGCCATGGACGCACAGAAGGAAGAGCTACCATCAAGGAGCTTACAGTCTTTTTGAGAGATGGAACAAAAAGAAGTATAGCAAGTAGAGTCCAAGACCTAGTCTGGGTAGAGGTCAAGGGGAGAGAGGACTGAACTAATCAAAAAATGGCTTTGTGGACCTGATGAGTGGTCACGAGCCATTGGTGGTTGGCGAAGTGTCATCTCTGGGAGCAAGGTGTCATGTTTGCACTTCCGGTGTAGGAAGTCTGGCTGTATGAGAGGGAGGAAAAGACATACATCAACCCTAAGGAATGCATGCTGACATTTCAGCTGCAGAATGCCCTGAGATCTTAGACTCAGTCTCCACAGGGACAAGCAGAGTCCAGAGCAGTGCCCCCAGCGAGTCATCCCCTGAGCTGAATGACAGTGGAGTGAAGCGTGGTTCCTCTGAGATCCTCCGACAGGATCTCAAAGGAACATGTGACTTGTCTCTTTTGCTCCAGGTTGGATTGCCATCTTGTACCTGGCCCTTCTGTTTGGCAACACTACTGTTCCTCCTGCTGACCACGAAAAACCCCAACATCTATAAGATGCCCCTCAGTAAAGTCACTTATCCTGAAGAAAACCGCATCTTCTACCTACAAGCCAAGAAAAGGATGGTTGAAAGCCCTTTGTGAATGCAACCCCCATCCACAGCCATGGTCACAAGTCATTTCTGACTAACTGCCCCAGTTGACTTCGAGGGTCTCAAAACTGTTATTTTTACTAGTAACAAATTTTATACTAAGCCATCGGTGATCTGTTCTTTTGCTCATTTTGTATTTTTCTTTCAGACTCCAAAACATGCCCAAACAAGTGACAGGACACATCAAGGTGATGTGCTCTGGCTATGGAATTTTAAACCCCAGTGGGGCATTGGCACTGAGACTGTACTGTATTTATAAAGTCAGAATGGTCCACCAGAAAGAGGAAGTAAGACCAAGGCTAATTATTGATATTTATTGATATTCTTGGTGTTTGGTTGTACATGATGTTAACAGTATTAAAAAATTAATCTCTATAAACCAACTAAGCCTTAAGTGAATGGAATTCAGAGTCACAAAATCAAAGTCAACCCAGAATTCTCAGATAAGCCATTTGGCTTATTTAAAATCAATGCAAGTTACACATTACAGCTGTGGTCAACATCTCAGGGCCCATCACTGAGCTCTTTCCCCAGCTCCTCAGCAGAACCGCCTCCATGCTGTCCCATGCGTGTGACATTCTCTTACAGGAGATGGTCGGTTTGTTTCAGGCTGGCAGAGCTGCAGGAGGGAGAATGGGATCCCATCCTTCAAAATTATTCTGTATTGTCACTTTTCTTGGATATTGCAAAGGATTTTTTAGGTAGTTTATTATCTTTTTTTTAGGAGAATAGATTTGTTTTCAATGAGGTAAAATAAGAGAAGTTCCTGGCTTTACCAGTTCCTAGGTATTAAAAAAAAAATGTTACATTTTTCTAAAATACTCAGCATAGCTATTTTTACTTTAATCTACCTAAACTGATTTTGTAAATGCCACAAAAGCAGAGAATCGAATACCAAATCATCAACATCCAAGGGCCCTTTAAAATCACATTTTCAATTCATTTAAGGATGTCATATATTATAAAGACTGAAAGTTAATGCCAGATTGCTTCTGGGTGTTTAGAAGTTGTTTAATTCTTCCTTTTAAAAACAATCACTATTTTCTGCACACTTACAATATTCTCACTCAGAAACCAATGGTATTTGAACCATCAAAAAGAAATACAGGTAGGTGGCTTCCCTGGTGGCACAGTGGTTAAGAATCCACCTGCCAATGCAGGGGACAGGGGTTCAAGCCTTGGCCCGGGAAGATCCCACATGCCACAGAGCAACTAAGCCTGTGCGCCATAACTACTGAGCCCATGTGCCACAACTACTAAAGCCTGCACATCTAGAGCCCCTGCTCCACAACAAGAGAAACCACCGCAATAAGCCCACGCACTAAAATGAAGAGTAGCCCCCGCTGACCGCAACTAGAGAAAGCCCGCGTGCAGCAAGAAAGACCCAAAGCAGCCAAAAATAAATAAAAATAAAATAAATAAATTTATTTTTTTTAAAAAGAGAAAATCAGGTAAAGGAGTCTCCTGTTTTGCTTTGTTTGTAAGTTATCAGTCCTATAAAGATTCTATAACCAAACATGCTGAAGATGGCAGTGGGAAGCTCCGGAATTTTGGAGAATTGGAAAGTGACACTGGAATCCTAAAGGTGTTTTCCTCTTTGGGTTTGAAGTACTCAGGGCAAACTATACAGTTTGCTGAATGAACAAACAGAAGAAGGGAAGTAAACCTACAAATATTGTAGGGAAAAGTTCACTTCTTCATTTTCTCAGGGAAACACTGTTCCAATTTAAAAACCCTGTGACCAAAGCCTTTTGAAACCATGACTTTGCAGCTGTCATAGAGTCATGTATATTCCTGTGGAAAAACTAAATTTTCAGTGTTGGAACTGAAATCTCCCTTGTTAGGGAATTTGTAAAATAAGAGTCGGGAGGGGGGGACAAAAATGCAAGCAGACCAAAGATCACCAGGACTGGAGACCCTGGGGCATGAGCCTCTCAGTGTCTCCAAGTCCGTGTTCACAGGGAAACCCTAGCGGGCTGACCACACGCCCTTTTCCCATGTGCTCACACAGACTTGTAAATAGGAACATTTTAAAACCCTGTACATTGTCTAAATTAAATAGTATTCATTTTCTCAAGCTATTTTTGTTGCTAAGTATTATCCTAATAATTTTAGTGAATATTTTATTGATTTTCCTACGGAGCGCTTGTATTCTTTTCTATTGCCTGTATGACAAATTTCTATGTAAGAATATGAATAAATTATATGCACAGCTCAGTTTTGTGTAAATTTTGTTTAGAAATCATATATGCCTTTTATAGCCATTGTGTACATTAACAATCACATGCATAGGTATGTATTGCTTATATTTCAATGTACTAGAATCCTTATTCCTTTCTTATACTTCGTAGTCACACCAGATGCATAGCTGAGAAAACCCTGTTCAATTTCAGATTTATGAGCCCATCCCCTTGGTTATCCCCTCAACTATCCATTGATCTCCTCACTCAGGAATTAAAATGCATTACTGAGGACAGTTACAGATGTTCAGGGCACTCTCCTAACACTTGGAGAAGAATATCCTGAGAGCCAGCTTCCATGCATTCCCAGACAGGCCGTGGGTACCCATCAGGACTGAACCTGGGCCGTGACCTGCCTCAGGGGTCAGTGTTCTAGGACAAACTACTGTTCAGAATGTCACCCCCCAAGGATGAAGGCCAGTGCTTGTCTCTGCCTCCTTTCACCCATGGTTAGCATATTTGAAAGAAAACACACTAAAAATGGAAAGTTAGTCCAACCAGTTTCAAAAAGCTGCCCAAACAGGAAACAAAAGGAGGCCACAATGACTTGGCCCCTTGGAGTGCTCTCTGTCAAAACAAAAGCACTCCCACCTATCGTTTCAAGATAATAAATTTTACAAGAGTGATCTGCCTCCTTTGGTATGAAGTAGAAAACAGAGAGAAGGTTTTGAAGCTCTTTTGCTAAAGACTCCAGACACTATATACCTTTCTGAGTTACAGGTGCCAATTTTCTTGCTACCCAGACACTTGATTACTGTGGAATATGTTGAGATTGGAAGGTTAAGCTCCAGGAGATCAGGAATTTCCAAGGGGGCTTCTTACAAACAAGTTTGCAAGAATATTTTCAAGCTTGTTAAGTATAGAACGAGGTTTTATATATGTGACTGTGTTCAGCCTCCCCCTTATCTAACAACTTCCTTCCAAAAAGCTTTAATCTTTAGAGTTAAATATCCTTCTTGAACGTGCATTGACAACCCCCCAGACCATTAGAAGGCTTGTAGATTCACAGCTACAGAGTTTCGTTTGCTAAAAAAATAAGCAATGCAGATCTTGAAGGAATCTAAACAAATATAGTGAATGAAAGACTCTTAAAGAAGTGAATATAAGTCCTATAATAGTCTGCTTTCACAGCTCTTAAAATTGAACTATGAAATACATATAATAGGTCAGAGCAAACATATGCAAAGTCATCTAAAAGAAAAGAATACTTCCAGATCTGACCTTAACCTTATTAAGTATTAACCAGGTAGGTGTTAACATAGCTGAAGCAAGCTTACATCTGATGCAGCAACAGGTCAACCACTGAAACTTAGGATTTGGAGGCAAACATACGCAGGGGTCTTCAGCACAGGGGGTGGTGGTCCAAGAACAGGTGTCAAGGGTGATCCCTGTGGTGGAAAAGGATGCACTGGGGTATCATGGTTTAGCTAATGATCATTTAATCAAGCAGCAAATGCCTCTTATATAATCCTGTATGCACAAGCTATCTGGCTTCCTGTGTAGATTTGTCTTCCAGAGGAAAAATGTACTTGTCCACACTCATGAGTTTCTGATCCTCGATAGTTACATTTCTCATTTTAATTAATAATTTAATTCAGATACATAAGTCTTTTAAAGTTTTATTTGACAGTATATGTCAACAAAAAGCAAATCACCCATGGTGTTCCAACAAAGTTAAATTTCTGAGGCTACAAAGGTGGGTGGGATTGGGGGTAGTCAGGGAAGGCCTCCCTGAGGACATGACATTTAGGCTGAGACCTAAAAAATAGACTGGAGTTGCGCAGGTGGAGGAAGGTAGAGGATGGAGGGAGCAGAGTTCTTGGTGGAAGAAGTCCTCATGGCCTTTAAGCCTTGAGACAGGAAGGAGATTGGTGCTCTCAAGGAAGGAAAGAAGATCAGTGTGGCTAGAGCATGATGAAGGGAAAAAGCATCAGAGTGAACTCAGAAAACCAGTTAGAAGGCCACTGCAATAGCGCAGAAGAGAGGAGGTTGGATTGGACTCCAGTGGTGGCAGAGGGGATGGAGAGAAGTCCATGGGAATGGAGGGTTATTCTCTTCCCATGCTCCACACTCTTCCTGAACAAGCCCATCTTTCTCAAGCTCCAACCCAGACCCTATGTCCAACTGTCTACAGGGACCATGCCAAAAATGTCCCCTCAGTTTCAACACATCTAGGACAAAACTCATCTCCTTCAACTATTCTGCTCCCTCCCATGGTGGCTCGGTGGAGACAGCACCCTCCAGCCAACCACACAAGCCAGAAACACTGTGCCAGCCCTGACTCATTCCCTCACCTCTAGGCGACAGCCACATTCTAGGGATTCTACCTCCTGGACAGCCCCATTCATTCATCAATTGGCAAATATTTATTGAATGACTATTTATTACATAATAGGAACCAGGACTACAATAGTGCACCAAACAGTCATAATTTCTTCCCTCAACCAGAGCCTTATGAGGTGAACTGACAAGTAAATGAGTAGATGGAGGAGTGTGGTGATGAGGATGAGAGACACCAAGTGACAAGTTTGAGGGAAGAGTATTCCACTAACCTCTTCTTTCCAAGAAACAGAAAACAGGAACATATCATTAAATATCAGGCATGCATACCAGTCAGGATGCTTTTGGCTGCCAGCAACAGAATACCTGATAAAAAGTGGTTTAAACAGCATCCTAAAAGTAGGAAGTTCTGTTCCAAGTTCGATGTAGCTGCTCAACGATGTCATCAAGGATGTGACCTCTTTCCACCCATCATCATTCTCAGCATCCTCAGATGACTTCACTTTCATCCTCAGGTTTGTTATCTCATGGTTCCAAAATAGCTGCCTTATTTGCAGACATCACAACCACATCAGGAAGAAGGAGGAAACCAGAGCTGCAAGAGAGTCATTCTCTCACGTTTCTCTCTTCTTATCAGGGAGAAAAATCTTTCCCAGAAGCTCTCCAAAAATACTTTCCCTTGGGACTTCCCTGGTGGCGCAGTGGTTAAGAACCCGCCTGTCAATGCAGGGGACACAGGTTTGATCCTTGGTCCAGGAAGATCCCACATGCCGAGGAGCAACTAAGCCCATGTGCCACAACTACTGAGCCTGCACTCTAGAGCCCATGAGCTACCTCCTGGACAGCCCCCATTCAGTGGGCAACTACTGAAGCCCACTCACCTAGAGCCTGTGCTCTGCAACAAGAGAAGCCACCACAATGAGAAGCCTGTGCACCCACTCGCCACACGCAGCAACAAGAGCCCACGTGCAGCAACTAAGACCCAACGCAGCCAAAAATAAATAAAATAAAATAAAATAGTTTATTAAAATAATAAAAATACTTTCCCTTGAGTCCTTTTGGCAGAACTGGGTCATATGGCCATTCCTGGCTACAAAGGAGTCTGGGAAAGCATCTATCTGGCACACTTCTATTATTTGCAGGACACTTGTCAGCCTCTATTATTGCAAGTGAGCTCTGCCATATTGCAGCAAAAGCAAGAGGAATGGCTACTGGACAGGCGCCAACATGCCTGCCTCAGTGGTATATGGTACCACTATACAGCATACAGTACCTTTGTGCCCAGACCACACTGGAGAGAGGCCATGGTGACAGACAAGACTGTCTATTTTGGGATTCACAAAGATTTGGGACAGAGACCTAAACTAATACCTTTTACACAGTGATACTTTGCTGAATACTTACTGAAATATTCCCAGAGTACTTTAGATACCCCAGCCTCATACAAGGTTTTATAGCCTCTGACTAATAGGATTCTAAACAAAGGGTGAGACAACCAGTGATAATGATCAAAGCAAGGAAAGTTTAGGGTCCATTCATGTTCTAATCAGCCCTCTTAATCCAACAGCTGAATCCTCTAAATCATTCCACATTGGAAGGCCCTTTTGGAAACAGCTGAGTTTCAATTCAGTTCCAGCTCAATGAAACACTGAAAACAAATGTCCGGCATTTTCTACTTCTTGGTTCCAAATAAACAATGAGAAAGCCAGTTTTCCTGTTTGGGTTGGGTCCGTGGGCTCCTAGTCCACAGAAGCTTTGAATTATAGCACAGTGACATGCAAGGACTTGAAGGGATAGAAATGAAGCACAGAGGAAAGTTGGCACAATACCAGGAAACCTGGTTAAAATTAAGTCCATCAGACCAAGGAAACAATAGCAGCCAGGACATGAGTTAGTGACCCAAGAGCAAGCACATTTTAGGCCAACAACACAGGCCGGCCACAGGAGGAGCTAATCCAACAAGGAGGACTTTCTACATTCTGAGACCCCAGGTTGGCCTCTCAGTAAGAGGCTAGATCTGTGATAGCAACTAGCCACACACAGCACTTGAAATAAAGCTAGCCCAAATTGAGGTGGGCTTTACGTATAAAATACACACTGGATTCAAACATGAAGAACAAAAAAACATGTAAAATATCTCGATAATTTTTTTTTAAGATTTACTATTTATTTATTTATATTTATTTTTGGCTGCGTCGGGTCTTAGTTGCGGCACACAGGATCTTCATTGAGGCTTGCACGATCTTTAGTTGCAGCGCGCAAGCTCTTTGTTGTGGTCCACGGGCTTCTCTCCAGTTGCAGTGTGTGGGTTTTCTCTTCTCTAGTTGTGGTGCGCAGGCTCCAGGGCATGTGGGCTCTGTAGCTGTGGCGTGTGGGTTCCAGAGCGCGTGGGCTCTGTAGTTTGTGGCACGCAGGCTTTAGTTGAGGCTCGCGAGCTCAGTAGTTGTGGTACGCAGGCTTAGTCGCCCCTCAGCATGTGGGATCTTAGTTCCCTGACCAGGGATCAAACCCGCGTCCCCGAAAAACAAACACCGTATGCTAACACATATATATGGAATCTAAAAAATATATATATGGTTCTGAAGAACCTAGGGGCAAGACAGAGATTAAGACGCAGACGTGGAGAGTGGACTTGAGGACACGGGAAGGGGGAGGGGTGGGCTGGGACGAGGTGAGAGAGTGGCACGGACATATATTCACTACCAAATGTAGAATGGATGGCTGGTGGGAAGCAACTGCATAGCACACAGAGATCAGCTTGGTGCTTCGTGACCACTTAGAGGGGTGGGATAGGGAGGGTGGGAGGTAAACGCAAGAGGGAGGGGATATGGGGGTGTGTGTATACGTATGGCTGATTCACTTTGTTATACAGCAGAAGCTAATGCACCACTGTAGAGCAATTATACTCCAATAAAGATGTTGAAAAAAAAAATCATTATGATGTGACAGCCACCATCATCCATTTTAAAAGTACAAGACAAGCTCTTTAACAATCAGACATTTTACATCATTCCTTTTACTCCTTATAATTATATTTCCATTTCACTTCTCCCACAGAATTTTATCCTGATGTAATACATTGATATTTTTATGCTTGACAGTCTTTTATTGATCACTCTCTCATATATCACAGCTACAAAACATGTACACAAATTTGCTTAAAATTTGTTTCCTATAACCATAAATAATAAATAATTACTAAAAAAAAAAAGTGTCCCCTGCATTGTAAGGTGATTCTTTACCACTGGACTACCAGAGAAGTCCCTCGATAATTATACTGATTAAAAGTTGAGATGACAATATTTTGGATACAATGGGTTAAATAAAATATATTATTAAATTAATTTTACCTTTAAAAAAATTTTTAATGTGGCCACTAGAAAATTTTAAATTATATATATGACTTGCATTTGTGACTCACATTATATTTCTATTGGGCAGTACTGGGCTAGACCATGCCCAAGCCCTGGGCTCTAATAGGTACCAAGACCCTAAGATGCCTTCACCAGCAGCCCCCTCCCATAGAGCCTGAAATTTCTCCATTGAAGTCTCAGTAAAAGAGCATTACGCTGTGACAGCAGCAACTCATTAAGATCTCAGATATTAAAGCCCTGGTGGAATTAGTTTATCTGGTCTCTTCCCATCTAATAGCTGGTAAGAACAAATCCTACAGGAAAGAGATTCTAGACAGATTAGTTTAGATGGGAAATCCAAGAAGGTGGTCATCCAGAACTAAGACGGTGATCATGCAAAGGGAGGGAAAGAGGAGGAGAGACAAATAAAAAGGAAAGCAAGGACGATGCATGATTAAAACACATTCCCCACTGAGCACATCACCATGAAGAGAAAAGGCAGTAGAAAACAAAAGAGAGAAAAGGCAGTAAGCGAGGACCAGGGAGTTTAATCAGGTGTGTGCCTATGCCAGCAGGGCAGTGTATGGGGTCCCTGTGGGTTAAGAAGCAGCTTTCCTCCTCCATGCCATTTAGAACATGGTTACTTCCTCTTCTCCTAATCTTGAAATCCCAGCTTGCCTGCCCTAATGACCATTTGTTGTTTCCATCTCCCCAACATACTTCCCACCTTCTTCTGGTAACAGCACCTCCCTTTCCTTAGGAAATCTGTTTCTTCCCCATCCATGGGATTCTCTTGGGGCTGCCAGCCTCAACACCCTGCTCCCAGGCACAGGAAAGTCAAAGGACTCAGACCTGGTTTATCATATACGCCAATCCCCTGGCCACAGGGATTGGCCCAGGGAATAGCCACCTGACCCAAGCTGAGCCAATCAGATTCTGCCCTGCAGGAATTTGAAATCTGAGCAGACATCCAGGATAGAAGGAAATTGGAGCTGGGTCTGACAACAGTGATCTGGAGAAAGGCTCTGAAATACTCGAGTCACCATGGCTTCTCCCCGCAGCCCACCCCCTGAGGCCAGGTTACTATTACTTTCACATAGTGAACTATCCCCATATCTTTCCATTAAACTCACTTGGTACTTAGGTGAGTCAGAATTTGTTTCTGTTGTTGCAACCAACAACCAAAACTGATACAGAATATTGCAAGTGACATACCTAGAAGATGAAATAAGCTAAGATGGGGTGGGGAGCTGAGGGAAGACCCTCACCCCCATAGATCCCCAATCCAGGCTGGGAATCTGATAATCCCTGATACATGGTTAAACTATTAACTGATGTATGTCGTGACCCAAACCATGTGTCCCCATGGTGAAAGCTTTAGAAAAGGCTTTGGCAGAAAAATGTTAGCACATTGGAGTACTCTGGTTACTTTTGGGGGCTTACATTAAAGCAGGATGCACGGGCCTGTTGAGATTGTCTTTCTGCCTTTAGCAAATGCAACAGATCCCTGGAGTTGAATAACTGTGCACTCCTCCTGTACACGTTATTAAGCTATTGGTTCTCAGCTCCAAATGCACCCTTCTGCACTCTGCTCTGTGATGCCGGGGCTGGGACTCTGCAACCCCCATTTCTCCCTTGCCTGTTGATTTCTACCGATGAAGTAGATCAGAGGGAGACTGGGAGACAAGATGAAGGGAGAGGGATTCGCTATTTTCATCAGTAGTCTCCAGTTTCTTGTCACTCCCCAAAATCTGACCCAGCAGGCTCCCTGGGAGGTCCCTTCCTTAGCTGAGTTCTGTCCTTGTGCTGAAATTAATGTCCTGACTAGGAAACAGCTATCTGGGAGGATGAAGAGAAATGGGGAAGTCTGATCCCCAGGCTAAATACCTTCTATTATAAATTCACCCCTTGCCAAAAAAGCTTAGTAATTCCTAGCCATGATTAAGTGTCAACTACTAGGGAGTCACCTGGGCACAGAGGCAGTACTGGCTTTAGACCTGAGCAAGAAAGGTCCTGTCCTGATTACCCCCCACCCCCTCACCCCCCCACCCCCCACTTTAAAGTGTCCTAATCTGACCTTCCTCTGGCCATGTCCTTCCCCATGGGACTAATAACACGGGCCCAGGGGATATGTCCACCTGGAGCCTGGGACCTTCTTCTAGACCACGCTTCAAGCACCTCAGATCACAGAATGTCCTTCCCAAGTGTCCTACAGCCTGCTTCCTGGGCCCGTGAAGGCCACTTCCCTATGTTATTCTTCTGAGTAGATCCTGAGCTCCCAAGTTACACACCCCTTGACCCCTTGCTGCTGAGAGATGGCTGATGGAGGGTAGGGGCAAACAGAGCTTGGATGTGCTCACTGAGTTGACCACATGAGGGCATGAGGTCCTATTGAGCAGAGCTCAGTGGAAAGAAAAAGTGGGGGGACCATGGTGTTCTTGCTCCAGCCCCACAAATGTTAGGGGAGGGCCTGACAGAAAGTAAATTGTCCCTGGATCCGAGGCAAAGGCCAGACAAAGCCATTAAACTGAAGACTGGGGGGATGGGCTAAGAGAAGTAAGGCAAGGCTGGAGCCAGACTCAAACATCATGACTCACCAGTCAATGATGCTCCCTCAAATGTAACCAGTGAGAGTTTTATTAAGCTTTATTGCCAGAGACACTGCAGACTGGACAAGCAGAAGCTTATGATTATCAACCTTAAGGCAAACTCAGGCCCCAGAGCCCATGCCAGGAGGGAGTGGGCCTCAAGGCAGGCTAGTCCCAGCAGCAAAACCTGCCCAGTGCCCCTCAGGTGTGGCCGAGGTGAGCCCTGGAGGGAGGGTGCAGCAAGCAGAGCGCAAGGAGACCACACTGGCTGACCGAGGACTCACCCGTGGCCAGGGCAGTGAGTCAACAAACATGTGTACCCACTTACTCACCAGCCAGCAGCCATCATCTCCTGTTCCCTTTCCCCTTTTTTAAGTGGACGTTTTTATTGTTCTCCTGCTCCTCCCCATAATGGCTACATATTGGCTGTGTTGTGGGTGGTACATTTATCCCTTCAGGAGGTCATGTGGAGTACATCCAGACCTGAGGGGGAAGGGTATTCAATAGACTTCTGGGTGCCTCCCATGGGAAGGAGGTCTGAGCAATGCGTTTTACCTTAAGCAGGGACATTTTTGGAATTGTGTATATGGGAAGAAGAGGGTGTGTGAGCTGAGTGGCAAAGTGACTGTCGTCTTTGTCCAGTCTGTGCCCACCTCCCAACCCTGACCCTCTGGTTACAGACCTTGAACCCTTGGCCACTGAGGGAGGCCCATGAGCCAGGTTAGGACAATCACTGCACTTTACCACAGTGATTGATTCAGGAGGTCATACGACAGCAGTTGCTGGAGCCGGTGAGAAAGAACTCCTTTCTTTCACGATGATGCAGCTGCTGAAATGTGAGTTCAAGGCTGTCAGTAGCCACGTTCCCTGCTGTGTGGAGAAAAGTCCCCTGGGAGTAGGAGAGAATGAGGAACAAGTAGAGAGGGACAGAGAGTATGCTCTAGAAGGCTCAAGTCCCTGACGTCCCTATAAATTCACTGATTCCTGCGTGTCTTCCTCACCTTTTCTGCTTAAGCTCGTGTAAAAAGTATAACTGTCTCTTTCACCTAAGACTCCCAACTAATCAACCAACCCCGAACATTTGAGTTGAACTTTCTTAAACCATGACCTTTTACAATACTTTTTCATTCTGTTTGTCTGTCCTTGCCAACCAAATAAATTTTATTGAGCTTTATTGTTTGTATTTCAAAAGAAAATAGATAATTGACTTAATTAGAATTAAGTACGACTGGAGGGATATTTCTGTCTCCTCGTGGATAAGTCTAGAGGTAGGCTGTCCACAGTTGTGTGCCCCCAACTGCTCAGGGACCCAGGCCCCTTCTGTCATTCCCAAGGGAACCTCCCGGTCTCAGGTGACTGTTCTAGATCAGCGGTTCTCAATGAACGGCATTTCCCCCCTGAGAACAGTAGGCAATGTGTGGAGACAATTTTGATTGTCACACCCCGGGTGAGGGGGAGGGGAGGGGTGCCACTGGCATCTAGAGAGTACAGGCCAGGGATGCCGCCAAATGTTGTACAGCAGCACAACCTGGAGAATCGTCCAAGCCCAGAGTGTGAATAGTGTCAGGGCAGGGAAACCCTGTCTAAATCTAGCTATAACACCTGTGATCCAGCACTGTTGGTGGGAATGTAAATTGGTGCAGCCACTATGGAAAACAGTACAGAGGTCCCTCAAAAAGCTAAAAATAGAGCTACCGTATGATCCAGCAATCCCACTCCTAGGCGTATATCCACACAAAACTATAATTCAAAAAGATACATGCACCCCAATGTTCATAGCAACACTATTTACAATAGCCAAGACATAGAAGCAAACTAAATGTCCATGGACAGATGAATAGATAAAGAAAATGTGGCATACAAATATACATGTATATATATACACATGTGTGTGTGTATATATATATATACATGTGTGTATATATATACGATGGAATACTACTCAGCCATAAAAAAGAATGAAATAATGCCATTTGTAGCAACATTGTTGGACCTAGAGAATATCATACTAAGTGAAGTAAGTCAGAAAGAGAAAGACAAATACCATATGATATCACTTATATGTGGAATCTAAAATATGACACAAATGAACTTATTTATGAAACAGAAACAGACTCACGGAGGTACAGAACAGACTTGTGGTTGCTAAGTGGCGGGAGGGGTAGATTGGGAGTTGGGATTAGCAGATGCAAATTATTATATATAGGATGGATAAACAACAGGGTCCTACTGTATAGCACAGGGAACTATATTCGATATCCTGTAACAAACCATAATGGAAAAGAACAAAAAAATCTGAAAAAGTGCAAATGACCCAAATGGAGAGAGTGGAGAGGAAAAAGGGAGCTGGCGAGTCCCTGGGGTTGCTTCTGTATGCGGAACAGAGGGAGGTAGAAGAATCAGTGAAGAGAGCAGGTAAATAATTCTGAGTAAACCTCAACTTAATTAAAAATAAATAAATTTAAAAAAATAAAGCACTTTGGGAGGTAGAATTAGGACTTAGTGATCGATTTCATGTGGGGAATAAGACAGAGGAAGTCGTCAAGGATGACTGTCCTGGACAACTGAGGTGGAGGTGACACTCAATGAAAAGCAAAACACAGAAAAGAAGCAAGTTGCAGCAAAATCCTAGTAGAGGTTTCCAGGAGGCAGTTGGCCATAGTGGTCTGGGCCTTAGGAAAGTGATTTGGACTGCAGGTGATAATTCAAACCATGAATCAATAAAATGACCTCAAGGAGTGAGAAGATGAACAAGCGACCCCAGAGAAAACCAGCCTTTAAGCTGCAACAGAAGAAAAAAGGCATTAGAGAGGCCGAGAAGGAGTAACCAGAGAGGTGGGAGGAGAACCAGGAGAGTGGGCACTGCAGAATCCAAAGCAAAACAGATTTAAAGAAGGGAGTGCTAATAGTGGCTTCTGTTTCTGAGAGGTTGTCCATGAGATTCCACAACAAGGAGATCCCTGATGACCTTGGGAGGAAGAGCTTGGCATGGTGGGAGCAAAAGCTGGAGAGCCCTGGATTTAGGGGAGAGTGGGGCACAGGAAGTAGAGACAGTGAGTTGGAAAATGTTCGCTAATCTGTAAATAGTTTTTAAAAAGAGGAAGAGTGCAGCAATTAAAGCTGGATGAGAGATGAGAGAGTGATTATCTTAAAGATGGGAGACACTTGGGATAATTTAAACTGACTTAGATTTTATTGGGCACTCATATGTGATCTCGTTTGAACCTCATAATAACCCCATGAGGAAGTTTTCCCATTTTGCAGATGTGGAATCTGGAACTTAGGCTAAATGACTATTAGAAGGACAGGGAGATTGGTGGTAGGGTTTGGAAAAGACACAGCCAGTCCTTCCTTCCCTGTACTCCGGCTGCCTCTGCATCACACTGGAAGCCAAGGCAGGAAGTGTGGAGAGTAAGAAGGAGAGGAAGATGAGAAGGAAGACTCATACTCCTAAAGTCTCTGTTAGGTGCGGGAACTGGTAGACACTTCATGTTCTTTATCCCCTTCAGTAAAATCCCACCACCCTCTGAGGCCAGCACAGTTACAGTTTCACGGTACCCATGAGAAAGGACCCTGAGGCTGAGAAATGTTATATCTTCACCAGGTCACACAGCCAGTAAGTGACAGCATCTGGAATTGAACTTGGTCTGCAGACATTGGCCTGCAGTGTTCTCACCACTTGCAGCGAGCCCTTTATCTCAGGTCCCCGGGCCTCTCCTCCAGCAACTGCCACCTGGCCTCCACGCCCTCCACCTCAGGCTGCTTACAAGTGTTGATTTTACCGCAGTCTGTGCTCACGCAAACCCATGTGACCCCAGGTCTCACCCAGGGGCAGCAGCCCAGCAGCACTGTGAGCTGACGTGCCTGGAAGAAGGGAAGATAAGGGGTAACACACTAGGTCCTTCCCTCCTACTAAATAAGAAGTCATTTAAAAGATCATTTTTATATTAAAAATAAAAATGGAGAACTAGATTCTGCAGTGCCCACTCTCCTGGTTCTCCTCCCACCTCTCTGGTTACTCCTTCTCGGCCTCTCTAATGCCTTTTTTCTTCTGTTGCACCTTAAAGGCTGGTTTTCTCTGGGGTCGCTTGTTCATCTTCTCACTCCTTGAGGTCATTTTATTGATTCATGGTTTGTGAACTAGAACACAAAAATCACATGAATTTCTGAGATAAAACCTGAAATGCCTTGCTTGCAGTTGCCACTTTGGATTCCAACCAGCTCCTGTATAGAATATTTCAGAAGAAAACTATGAAGAACAACTGGTCCCCCTTCATCTCCTGTTTCCCCTGCAGCCCTGGAATGTCCTCCTTCTGCTAACATTTTTTTGAAACATGCTCACCTTCCACGAAGCCCTCGCAGTATCTCCCTTCTGCTGAGCTCCTGTACTAAACCTGCACTTGTCACAGCTGCCTTGGGTTGTCACATTATCCATCTGTGGTGTACAACTCGTCTCACTAAGCTGCTTGAGAGTAAGGACGGCATCTGCTTACACCTTTGTGCCCCCAAACGTGGAGCAAGATTTCTTTCCAGAGAAATAGAAGCTACAACAGCAGCACCAACTTAGATTTTATTGAGCATTCATATGTGATCTCATTTGAACCTCATAATAACCCCATCTACAGATGCGACAACTGACACTTAGAGAGGCTAAGTGATTCCGGCAAGACAACGTGGGTGGGAAGAGACAGCACCATGCTCATTCCAGAGTCTGTGCTCTCAACCACTGTGCTAAGGAGGTGCTCAATAAATATTTATTGGCTGATTTTTTCTTTTTCTTCTTCTTCCTCTTAAAAAGGCACCAAGTACCATCAAGTGACCTTCATAGACTCCACATGGACCAGAAGAATCACCCAGCAGAGCCCCACCCCCATTCCTGACCCACAAAATCATCGGATATAAATGGTTATTGATTTAAGCCACTGAGTTTTGGAGTAGCTTGTTCAGCAGCAACAGAAATCTAGGACACCCTCAGGAGGTCTGAAAAAGCCTCCTCCTCATAGTTGGCACTAATGCTTTCTGTTTTATAATCACTGACTGCACATTAGGCAAAGTTTGTGTCTAGTGCCCTCCCAGCTCCTTGTCAATGCCCTTTCTCAAGATCCAGTGCTCTTCTACTGCCACACCCAAGTATCTCCCTGCAGACACCCACCCAGATCCCCCTCCTTCAAGATGCCCCACACCTCAGAATCCTTCTTATCTCCATCCCTCTCACCTCCCTTTCCCAATCTCCTGTCATCCTTTCCCTCTCTCCTTTAAGGAGTGTTCCAGGTGTTTGTACTTTAAAGGAGGACTTTGGCAACCCCAAAGGGACTCCAAGTTGGAGGCTAGAAAGAGGTAAATTCAAATGGCATCTTTTGGGGAGGTTTGGGAGGAGAGCTCTTGAACAATCAGCAGTCTCCCTGGTGTGTCTTCTCCATCTTCTGCCCATAGCCTCCTACACGAACCAGAAGACCATCAATTTTACACCAGCTGTGAGAAGATACTTACTCCCACCCCCCACCCCCAGCAGTAGGTTCTCATTAATACTTGCTACCTTCTAAATCTAAAAATGACCCAGGGACTTCCCTGGTGGCACAGTGGTTAAGAGTCCTCCTGCCAATGCAAGGGACACAGGTTCGAGCCCTGGTCTGGGAAGATCCCACATGCCACCGAGCAACTAAGCCTGTGCGCCACAACTACTGAAGCCCACACTCCTAGAGCCCATTCTCTGCAACGAGAGAAGCCACCACAATGAGAATCCTGTGCACTGCAACAAAGAGTAGCCCCCTGCTCGCCGCAGCTAGAGAAAGCCTGTGCACGGCAACGAAGACCCAACACAGCTAAAAATTAAATAAATAAATAAATAAATAACATGTTTTTAAAAATGACTTGACACTTCCTTTCCTTTGAAGTTGGGGTGTTCTTTTCAGGGAGTAAGTCTGTTAGGATAAATAAAACATTAGTATATATAAGTATTTTTCAAAGCGTCTCTGAAACATCAGTCCTTCCCTGGGAAACCTCTCTCTTCCAACCCTGCTCTGATTATTAACTAAGAACCCATTGAAACTGAGATTTCCTTCAGCCCTGCATAACTGGCATTTGAATAAGCCATTAATGGTGTCTAAACAGGCCTTCTTAATAAAAAGGATCACCCTGGAAGATAAATGTCACGCTTCTATTATGCAGCTGCCCATAAAACCCCAGACAGCTTCCTGCTTCCCAGTTTGGACCTCCTGTGCCCACCCAGGGCAGGCGCCATTTCCCCAGTGGCTCAGTCTTTGTCCTAGGTCTCAGGTGTCACACCCTGTGGTCTTACCGAGGTCACTTGAAATTTAAAGGCAGCACCGTATCTGCTGGAGGAGAGGAGGTCTCACAGGCCAGCACACACTTTCCCCCAACGAGAGAATCCCCCCACCCCCGCCTTGGTCATACCTCATTATCCCTCAACTCGCTCCCCTCCTACCCCACTCCCAACCTGGAAAAGCCCTCTCCTTCTGTCCACCCAGCTAAGGGCTGCCTATTCCTCCGAAGTCCGCTACAAGCCCCACCTCCTCTCTGAAGCCTCTGTTGCCCACTTAAGGGACCTTTCCTTCCAACACTCACACTGCAGATGGCAACGTGTGTTTGGTTTGTGTCGTTCCTGGAGACACCTCCGAGAAAGTGGAGTAGAATGGAGGGCGAACTCTGCCAGCGGTAACGGTCTCCCGACATTAAGTTCGCGGAGGAGAGGAAGTGCGCGCTGCCACATGCCTAGCAAAGGGCGATGTAAATGGCAGACACATGATAAATACTTTATGGTTCAGTCATGTGTTCATAATATAACTAATAATATTAGTTGCTTAAGGCTGTCGTGGACTGAGGACATCAGGACAGACACGGGAGCCTCGCTCCAAGCTGTAACACTCCGACAACTCCGCCAGCTTGAGAAACCGCTCTGGGGAAGGATGCTGCCCTCGCTGGGGGCTGGGAGGCCGGCAGGTGGGGACCCCGGCGGGGCGGAACCACGGGGCGGGCAGCGGGCGGGAAGGAAGGGCGCTCGGGCTGCTGCCGAGGCCCGTCCCCGCCATGCCCAGCCCCCTCTGCAAAGTCGCTCTTGCGACCAAGAACTCAAGACCCCCGGAGCCTGCGGCCGGCGCTCGGCGGTGCGAACCCGCGGCGGACGGGGCGGCACCCGGAGCGGCGGAGGCGGGAGCGGGACCTCGAGCGCGGGCGTCTCGACCGTCCTGCCGGCCCGGGTGGTCACCGTCTGCAAAGACGGCTTTTCCCGGCGGTATCGGGAATCGCCTGCCCCCGTGCTGGCTGAAAACCCGACGGCTTAAATGCATTTTCTTAGGTTCAAACGTTGCCTTCTTTAGGGACCTTTTTAAAAACTGAAATAAGGCCACTTAAGGCCCTCACTAGTCTGGTACTCACGAAACTGCCCAGTCCCTTAAGTCAACAGACCTCCTCAGATGCATAAAACTGCTAAAAATTTCCTTAAGCACACTTGCTCTTTGAAACTTCGTGCCTTTTACATGTTCTTCCTTCTTCTGAAACAGCCTTTTTCTTCTAGCTCCTATTTGTCCTTCAAGACTGTTTTAGTGGTCACCTCTTCTAAGAAGGCCTCCTAATACCTCCCTTTCCGGGTCAGGTGCCTCCCCTCTGTGCTCTTTCAGCACTTTAGAAATAGCTCTGTTACATTACTTGCCACCTTTATCTGGTCTCTGTCACTGAAAAATTATTTACAACCTAAAAGTTGAGAGTTATGTTTTATTTGGCGGGAATTTTTAGGTCTTCAAGCCTGGGAGGCTGCATCTCAAGTCACCCTGAGAGAACTGCTCGAGGAGGCGAGGGGGGAGTTAGGATGCATAGGAGTTTTGCAGCAAAGGGCAGGTAGTCTGAACGGCAAAATATTATCGTTAATTAAAGAAAACCAGATAGCTCAAGTTAAGGAGTTTAGTGCTTTTCTGTGTATGGGAAGAGGCAAGAGTCTGGGCTCACTGAAATCATTCCTTTGATATGTACCTCAGCTATCTGGGGCCAGTATCCTGTGTTCTCCTGTCCTGAGTTTCCTCAGGGCTCGCCGTGGGTAGTGGCTGCAGTCTGATGGCTGCTAGATGGTAGGTATTCTTTTCCTTCCTGAGTTCCCTCAGGGCTCACCAGCTCACCACAGGCTGTGGCTGCAACTGTTGATGACTATGACATCCTTTATTTCATGATATGGCAGTCAATATTCCATTCCTCATCCCCAGCAAACTGAGCTGGGTGTCGGCAGAAACTGTTTATTTCTGCACACCCAGTGCCTGACCCAATGCCAGGCACATAGTACATCTCAGTAAACATTGCATGCATGAGGGAATGGATGACTTTGAATCCTGGTACCAGCTACCCAAGGGCTCAGAGAATGACTTTTGGTTCTTATTAATCTCTAATCATTGAGAGTTTAATGTTCTTCATGTTATAAATTTCCAATAATTCCTTAATCAATGCTTTATAGCAAATTTATAATCCAGGTTCTTTCACATCTATTAGCCCATTTTCTGGTCTTTCACCGAGTTTGATTTGACAATTGAGGAAAATGGGGGCTTCCTGGCAGAATTGAAGCAGCTCGTTCTCGGAGATGTAATTGGTTTGTCTCAGTGCCTGAATGACATCTACATCTCCAGGGCCAGAGAGGAGTAGAAGATGACGTGTTAAATTGCGCAGTAGCACCAATCACTGGTACAAGAGACCAAAGAAAGGAGAAGTCCTCAGAAGCAGCAGGAGCCAGAGCAAGGTTCAGGGAGAAGGTGGGACTTGAGTGAGGTCACAAAAGATGAATAAACCCCAAATGGATCTGTGGTTCCATTGTCCCCCAAGAGATATTTGGCAATGGCTAGAGACAATCTGGATATCACAACCAATGGCAGGGGCTGGCATCTAGTGGGAAAAAGCCAAGGATGCTGCTAAAAAGTTCTACAGTGCACAACACAGCCCCTGCAACAAAGAATTACCCAGCCCAAAATGTCAATAGTGCTGAAGTTGAGAAACCCTGAAAAAGATGGAGAGAGGAGGGAGAGAAGGCCGGGCAGAGACAATGGTGTGAGCAAAGGCACAGAGGTAGAAATGCGCAACAAGTTACTTGAGAGCAGAGACTGCATCTTCTCTGTATCCTCAACACATCAATATGTGCCTGATGGGTAATTATTTGTTGGATAAATGAATGAACACTGGCCATCCTTGAATCCTATCCTACCTCTTTGGCAGCAAAATCCTCTGCTCAGAATAAAGAAAGAAGTCAGCCTGGCTGATGGTTCTTTTCCTGATTTCACCTGCCCTGCTTTTTTCCTCAACCCGAATCTTCAGAAAAGGAAGGTTGCCTCTCTTACCCAGTTACTCATCCTCCTCAATTCACTTACCTCCTCACACCCAGCCCACTCTCAATACTCATCAAACCTGATGCCTGGTGTCATCCTGCAGGCTTCAGGAAAGAGCGGTGCCAGCCCTTAACCCTCACTAAGCAGGCAGGTAGCAGGTGCTGGGAAACGGTATCCATCCATTTCATCGACTATAGGCCTTTTGTGACTCCCAGCGGCTCAGCCCGACCTCCCAGCCCCCAGCGTGTCACCAGGGTGGAGCCTCAGGCCCAGAGAGTTCCACCCTCTTCTGGAGGACTTCTGAGTAAATGATAGGTGCCCTGTGGGCCCAGATCCATTGAACATCTTTTTATGCATATCCCAATGAGGGCCATCTCCTTAAAATCTAATTGCTTCACAGAACTGAACACCACCCATTTTAATGTGTACAAAGAGTGGCCAGTGAAACTACTCAGGACAACAAATGTAGGCAGGGCAAGCCCATGCCTCAAGGTATCTGGCTCAGTAAACAACAAGTCCGAGAAACAGCAGAGGATGAAACACCCATCAGCACATGCAAAGCCAAGACCCTGTCTAGTGCCTGCCTCCAATCTGTCTGCTTCCTGATTTTCCCACTCCTGCTCTCTTTTCAGGCCTCATAGCCCTCAAGATATCTCTCTCTCTCTCTCTCTCTCTCTCTCCTTATCGAAACACACTTTCACAAGATTTGCTATCAGTCACCGACCCTCAGGCTAGTGTAGCGTGTAGCTCCAGAGGGCTTGAGTCTCTTATCTCTGGTTATAGAAGAAAAAACAGTTTGTCCTCCACAAAATTTATTTCAGGCTCTGGGGCACAGAGAATGTGGGATTTTGTGTGGTGTTTGTGTGGGGTTGGGTGGGGGACCTCCCTGGGATTCCTGAGGGAACAGCATTATCACCTCCTCCACAGAAGCCCAACTCTGACTCTTCTAGATCAATTCATTCCTCAGATGAGCAATATCAGTTCCAAAGGCAAAGTCACATAGCTTAGTGGCAAAAACAGTATTTAAATTCAGCTCTGTTCCACCCCAAGGGCTGCAGCCATAGCTCCTAAGCAGGGGGAACAGGAAGTGGCACCAAAGAAGACAGAAGTATGCACGCAGATTGAAATCTATTCTCCTGAGCAGGCCTGTCAGTTCAGGCAGGGTAAATGGAGTGTCAGAAGGGCACTCATACACACACGCACGCACGCACGCAGGCAAACACGCAGGCACACGGCCAGATCAAGGGAAGGGCCTGGAATTTCCTCCCCTAATAGACATCATAGAACCAGATGCAGCAAGCTGGCTGGTGGGGATATGGGAGGAGCCTCCATAAGCAATCACATTCTGCTAAGTATTGCCTTATCTCTCTGACTATTTTAAGTTAGAAAAGAGAAACATTAACAAGTAGAAGTGGTGTGGCAACATACTCTGTAATGACCTATATGGGAAAAGAATCTAAAAAAGAGTGGAGGGCTTCCCTGGTGGTGCAGTGGTTGAGAATCTGCCTGCCAATGCAGGGCACACGGATTTGATCCCTGGTCCGGGAAGATCTCACATGCTGCAGAGCAACTAAGCCCGTGCACCACAACTACTGAGCCTGTGCTCTAGAGCCCATGAGCCACAGCTATTGAGCCTGCGTGCTGCAACTACTGAAGCCCGCGCACCTAGAGCCTGCACTCCACAACGAGAGAAACCACCACAGTGAGAAACCTGTGCACTGCAATGAAGAGTAGCCCCCTCTCGCCGCAACTAGAGAAAGCCCGCATGCAGCAACGAAGACCCAACACAGCCAAAAATAAATAAATAAAATAAATAAAATAAAAAAGAGTGGTTATGAAACAGGAGGGAAGGAGGCCGGGCACAACCTTTGAAAGAATGATATAGCCCAAGGACACGACATAAACTGAATAGAACCAAATGGGTCCAAGATGGCAGACAAGTCGACTTCCATGAGACCTTGAGCCTCAGTATACACTCACGTCAGCAAGTTAAATGACACACCCATAGGTGCCATGACAGTTCCAAGACCAATCATAAGGATCAAAAAGTGGGCAGTGGCCCAATACCTGGAAATCCCCACCCCTTCCTAAAATAGCTGGAATACTTCTCCCAGTCATTAGCCTATGAAATTACCCACCCCTGTAATAACTGACAATCCCATACACTGGTGCCTTTCTCACCTTCTGAGGTGGCCCACACTCTGTCTGTGGAGTGTTTCTCTCTAAATAAATCCACTTCTTACTTGTCACTTTGTCTCTCACTGAATTCTTTCTGTGATGAGACATCAAGAACCTGAGCTTCATTAAGTCCTGAAACCAGGACCCTGTCTATTGCCTGCCTCCAACCTGTCTGCTTCCTGATTTTCCCACTCAAGTGTGTGATCTCAGTTGGAAGACCGTGGGTTTGGGCTGGATTCGAGTCCCAGCTGCGTGGACTCAAGTCCCAATCTGGGTTTTGGCCAGGTTCAAGTCCCGGGCGTGTGGGTTCAAGTCCCAATCTGAGGTGCATGGTTTCAGATATATGTATGTGTATAACTGATTCACTTTGCTGTACAGCAGAAACTAACACAACATTGTAAATCAACTATTCTCCAATAAAAATTAATTACAAAAAAATGGTGTGACTTCTCAGTACTTCTGTCTGAGTACAAAGAAAGAACTAGCTGAGGTCATGAAAGTGACAGGAAACTTGGGAGACGGTGATTTCTCTCCTACTGTTGAAAGTGGACTTTAAAATACATAGACGGATTTTAAGATACATACATGGATACATAAATATGTATAGAAAAAATGACAAGCCCACATAAAAAAATATTAACAGTATTTTTCTATGATGCAGGGATTACATTGTTTTATTATTTTATTATTTTTCTCTTTTGGATTTTCTGGATTTTCATGTTTGTTATACTAAACAAAAATTACTTTCATAACAATATATATAATATATAAATATATATGTGTTTTGAAATTAATGATAATAAACAGCCAGGACTTGCCTATCTGTCTCCATCTTACTACTTCCCTCTGTTTTGTCCTTTCCCTCACTTTTGCTCTCTCTTGATCTGTCTCATTAAGACAGCCTCTAGGAGGCAGAGTCCCTGGTGCACTGGGTGGTGCGGGTGGCACAGATTGCCCGGCTCTGACCCTGAGGACACCAGGCCACCTTGTGCACTGCAGGCTACTTCCCTGAACCTCCAGCAGCTCCGGGTCCCCATCACTGAACACCAGCCAGGCAGTTCCAGGGATTTGGATGTCCATGTCTTTGGGAGACCATTACTTCACCTGCCACAAGCCATGTGGCTGACAGGGTCTTGGTGCTCCAGCCGGTGTCAGGCCTGAGCCTCTGAGGTGGGAGAGCTGAGTTCAGGACATTGGACCACTAGAGACCTCCCAGCCCAACATAATATTAATTGGCAAGAGCTTTCCCATAGATTTCCCTCTCAACGCTAAGACCCAGCTCCACCCAACGACCAGCAAGATCCAGTGCTGGACACCCCATGCCAAACAACTAGCTGGACACCCCATGCCAAACAACTAGCAAGACAGGAACACATTAGCAGAGAGGCTGCCTAAAATCATAATAACTTCACAGATACCCCAAAACACACCACCGGATGTGGTCCTGACCGCCAGAAAGACAAGATCCAGCCTCATCCACCAGAATACAGGCATCAGTCCCCTCCAAGAGGAAGCCTACACAACCCACTGAACCAACCTTACCAACTGGGGGCAGACACACAAAAAAACAGGAACTATGAGCATACAGCCTGCAAAAAGGAGACCCCAAACACAGTAAGTTAAGCAAAATGAGAAGACAGAGAAATACACAGCAGATGAAAGAGCAAGGTAAAAACCCACAGGACCAAACAAATGAGAGGAAACAGGCAGTCTACCTGAAAAACAATTCAGAGTAATGAGAGTAAAGATGATCCAAAATCTTGGAAACAGAATGGAGAAAATACAAGAAACATTTAACAAGGACCTAGAAGAAATAAAGAGCAAACAAAAAATGATGAACAACACAATAAATGAAATTTAAAATTCTCTAGAAGGACTCAATAGCAGAATAACTGAGGGAGAAGAATGGATAAGTGACGTGGAAGATAAAATAGTGGAAATAACTACTGCAGAGTAGAATAAAGAAAAAAGAATGAAAAGACTTGAGGAGAGTCTCAGAGACTTCTGGGACAGCATTAAACATACCAACATTTGAATTATGGGGGTCCCAGAAAAAGAAGAGAAAAAGAAAGGGACTGAGAAAATATTTGAAGAAATTATAGTTGAAAACTTCCCTAATATGGGAAAGGAAATAGTCAATCAAGTACAGGAAGCTCAGAGAGTCCCATACAGGATAAATCCAAGGAGAAACACACCAAGACACATATTAATCAAACTATCAAAAATTAAATAAAAAGAAAAAACATTAAAAGCAACAAGGGAAAAACAACAAATAACATACAAGGGAATCCCCATAAGGTTAACAGCAGATCTTTCAGCAGAAACTCTGCAAGCCAGAAGGGAGTGGCAGGACATATTTAAACAGATGAAAGGGAAAAACCTACAACCAAGATTACTCTACCCAGCAAGGATCTCATTCAGATACGATGGAGAAATTTAAATCTTTACAGACAAGTAAAACTAAGAGAATTCAGCACCACCAAACCAGCTTTACAACAAATGCTAAAGGAACTTTTCTAGGCAGAAAACACAAGAGAAGGAAAAGACCTACAATAACAAACCCAAATCAATTAAGAAAATGGTAATATGAACATACATAGTGATAACTACTTTAAATGTAAATGGATTAAATGCTCCAACCAAAAGACAGAGACTGGCTGAATGGATACAAAAACAAGGCCTGTACATATGCTGTCTACAAGAGACCCACTTCAGACCTAGATAAACATGCAGGCTGAAAGTGAGGGGATGGAAAAAGATATTCCATGCAAATGCAAATCAAAAGTAAGCTGGAGTAGTAATTCTCATATCAGAAAAAATAGACTTTAAAATAAAGAATGTTACGAGAGACAAAAAGGAAATTACATAATGATCAAGATTTCAATCCAAGAAGAAGATAAAACAATTGTAAATATTTATGCACCCAACATAGGAGCACCTCAATACATAAGGCAAATGCTAACAGTCATAAAAGGGGAAATCGACAGTAACACAATCATAGTAGGGGATGTTAACACCCCACTTTCAACAATGGACATATCATCCAAAATGAAAATAAATAAGGAAACACAAGCTTTAAATGACACATTAAACATGATGGACTTAATTGATATTTATAGGACATTCCATCCAAAACAACATAATACAATTTCTTCTCAAGTTCTCATGGAACATATCTTGGGTCACAAATCAAGTCTTGGTAAATTTAAGAAAATTGAAATCATATCAAGTAACTTTTCCGAACACAACACTATGAGACTAGATATCAATTACAGGAAAGAACTGTAAAAAATACAAACACATGGAGGCTAAACAATACACTACTTAATAACCAATAGATCAGTGAAGAAATGAAAGAGGAAATCAAAAAATACCTTGAAACAAATGACAATGAAAACACGATGACCCAAAACCTATGGGATGCAGCAAAAGCAGTTCTAAGAAGGAAGTTTATAGCAATACAATCCTACTTCAAGAAACAAGAAACATCTCAAATAAACAACCTAACTTTAAACCTAAAGCAATTAGAGAAAGAAGAACAAAAAAACCTCAAAGTTAGCAGAAGGAAAGAAATCATAAAAATCAGATCAGAAATAAATGAAAAAGAAATGAAGGAAATGATAGCAAAGATCAATAAAACTAAAAGCTGGTTCTTTGAGAAGATAAACAAAATCGATAAACCATTAGCCAGACTCATCAAGAAAAAAAAAAGGAGAAGACTCAAATCAATAGAATTAGAAATGAAAATGGAGAAGTAGCAACTGATACTGAAGAAATACAAAGGATCATGAGAGATTACTACAAGCAACTATATGCCAATAAAATGGACAAATTCTTAGGAAAGCACAACCTTCTGAGACTGAACCTGGAAGAAATAGAAAATATAAACAGACCAATCACAAGCACTGAAATTGAGACTGTGAGTAAACAACTTCCAACTAACAAAAGCCCAGGATCAGATGGCTTCACAGGCAAATTCTATCAAACATTTAGAGAAGAGCTAACACCTATCCCTCTCAAACTGTTCCAAAATATAGCAGAGGGAGGAACACTCCCAAACTCATTCTACAAGGCCACCATCACCCTGACACCAAAACCCGACAAAGATGTCACAGAAAAAGAAAACTACAGGCCAATATCTCTGATGAACATAGATGCAAAAATCCTCAACAAAATACTAGCAAACAGAATCCAACAGCAGATTAAATGGATAATACATCATGAGCAAGTGGGTTTTATCCCACTAATGCAAGGATTCTTCAATATATGCAAATCAATCAATATGATACACCATATTAACAAACTGGAGGATAAAAACCATATGATAATCTCAATAGATGTAGAAAAATCTTCTGACAAAATTCAACACCCATTTGTAATAAAAACCCTCCAGAAAGTAGGCATAGAGGGAACTTACCTCAACATAATAAAGACCATATATGACAAACCCACAGCCAACATCGTTGTCAATGGTGAAAAACTGAGACCATTCCCTCTAATATCAGAAACAAGACAAGGTTGTCCACTCTCATTGCTATTATTCAACATAGTTTGGAAGTTTTAGCAACAGCAATCAGAGAAGAAAAAGAAATAAAAGGAATCCAACCTGGAAAAGAAGAAGTAAAACTGTCACTGTTTGCAGATGACATGAAACTATACATAGAGAATCCTAAAGATGTTACCAGAAAACTACTAGAGCTGATCAATGAATTTGCTAATGTAGCAGGATACAAAAGTAATGCACAGAAATCTCTTGCACTCTTATACACTAATGATGAAATATCTGAAAGAGAAATTAAGGAGACACTCCCATTTACCATTGCAACAAAAAGAATAAAATACCTAGGAATAAACCTACCTGAGGAGACAAAAGACCTGTATGCAGAAAACTATAAGACACTGATGAAAGAAATTAAAGATGATACAAACAGATGGAGAGATATACCATGTTCTTGGACTGGAAGAATCAACATTGTGAAAATGACTATACTACCCAAAGCAATCTACAGATTCAGTTCAATCTCTATCAATCTACCACTGGCATTTTTCACAGAACTAGAACAAAAAATTTCACAATCTGTATGGAAACACAAAACACTCTGAATAGCCAAAGCAATCTTGAGAAGAAAAACGGAGCTGGAGGAATCAGGTTCCCTGACTTCAGACTATACTACAAAACTACAGTAATCAAGACAGTATGGTGCTGGCACAAAAATAGAAATATAGATCAGTGGAACAGGATAGAAAGCCCAGAGATAAACCCATGCACATATGATCACCTATCTTTGATAAAGGAGGCAAGAGTATACAAAGGAGAAAAGACAGCCTCTTCAATAAGTGGTGCTGGGAAAACTGGACAGCTACAGGGAAAAGAGTGAAATTAGAACACTCCCTAACACCATACAAAAAAATAAACTCAAAATGGATTAAAGACCTAAATGCAAGGCCAGACACTGTAAAGCCTTTAGAGGAAAATATAGGTAGAACACTCTATGACATAAATCACAGCAAGATCCTTTTTGATTCACCTCCTAGAGAAATGGAAATAAAAACAAAAATTAAAAAATGGGACCTAATGAAAATTAAAAGCTTTTGAACAACAAAGGAAACCATAAGGAAGACAAAAACACAACTCTCAGAACAGGAGAAAATATTTTCCAATGAAGCAACTGACAAAGGATTAATCTCCAAAATATACAAGCAGTTCATGCAGCTCAATATCAAAAAAACAAACAAACAACCCAATACAAAAATGGACAGAAGACATATCTCCAGAGAAGTTATACAGATTGCCAACAAACACATGAAAGGATGCTCAATATCACTAATCATTATAGAAATGCAAATCGAAACTCCAATGAGGTATCACCTCACACCGGTCAGAATGGCCATCATCAAAAAATCTACAAACAGTAAATGCTGGAGAGGGTGTGGAGAAAAGGGAACCCTCTTGCACTGTTGGTGGGAATGTAAATTGATACAGCCACTATGGAGAACAGTATGGAGATTCCTTAGAAAACTAAAAATAGAACCACCATATGATCCAGCAATCTCACTACTGGGCATATACCCTGAGAAAACCATAATTCAAAAGAGTCATGTACCACAATGTTCACTGAGCTCTATTTAGAATAGCCAAGACGTGGAAGCAACCTAAATGTCCATTGACAGATGAATGGATAAAGAAGATATATACAATGGAATATTACTCAACCATAAAAAGAAACAAAATTGAGTTATTTGTAGTGAGGTGGACGGACCTAGAGTCTGTCATACAGAGTGAAGTAAGTCAGAAAGAGAAAAACAAATACCGTATGATAACACATATATATGTAATCTAAAAAAGAAAAAAAAATGGTTCTGAAGAACCTAGGGTCAGGATAGGAATAAAGATGTAGACGTAGAGAATGGAGTTGAGGACACAGGGAGGGGGAAGGGTAAGCTGGGACGAAGTGATAGAGTGGCATGGACATATATACACTACCAAATGTAAAATAGATAGCTAGTGGGAAGCAGCTGCATAGCACAGGGAGATCAGCTCTGTGCTTTGCGACCACCTAGAGGGGTGTTATCGGGAGGGTGAGAGGGAGACGCAAGAGGTAGAGGATATGGGGATATACGTATACATACAACTGATTCACTTTGTTATACGGCAGAAACTAACACAACAATGTAAAGCAATTATACTCCAGTAAAGATGTTAAAAGAAAAATAGACAGCCTCTAGCCTTCGTTCTACAAAGACCCTCTCCACATGACAAGGAAGGTGACCACCAGAGGCTCTGTCACACCTCCCCTCCCCCAGCTGAGCAACCTCAAGGAGAGAGAAGATTTCTCTCTCCCAGTGTCCATAGACAAATCCCAGGCTCTGACCATACTTCAGTCCTCACAGATGAAACCAATCACTGTTGCCAAGAATGTGGGTTCCACAATTAGCCTTTGTCATGACAAGCCTTGTCATGACAATTAGCCCAAATCATGAGCCTTTGCCTGTGGCCAGGTACCCAGATGATATCCCCAGTGCCGACAAACAGCTTAGGCCCATACACACATAATAGAAGAGAGCCAGAAAGCTCCTACTACTCTACCTGAGTTTCTCTCTAGGATCAAATATTTTGCACCTTATTATTTTATTTTGTATATTTTTTTAATTTATTTATTTATATGTATTTTTTGGCTGCGTTGGGTCTTCGTTGCTGCGCGCAGGCTTTCTCTAGTTGCCGCGAGCGGGGGCCCCTCTTCATTGCGGTGCGCGAGCTTCTCATTGCAGTGCGCGAGCTTCTCATTGCAGTGGCTTCTCTTGTTGAGGAACACTGGCTCTAGGGGCGCGGGCTTCAGTAGTTGTGGCACGCGGCCTCAGTAGTTGTGGCTCGCAGGCTCTAGAGCACAGGCTCAGTAGTTATGGCGCACGGGCTTAGTTGCTCCATGGCATGTGGGATCTTCCCAGACCAGGGATCGAACCTGTGTCCCCTGCATTGGCAGGCAGATTCTTAACCACTGCACCATCAGGGAAGTCCCTCACCTTATTATTTTAGAATAAATGTCCAGAGTGTCATCAGATTCACCAACAATAATGATTGATAAATTATGGAAAATAGAACACATGCCAAACGGAGACATATTTCCTTAAGTGAAACAAGTTGTATTTTGAAAGACCCTCTGGAAAATCCCCAACACAGAGCCTGAGTCCCCCTGACACTTCCACACAAAAGTCTTCTCCTTCTCCAGGGAAGTAAATTTAGATCAATGGTTGTCATTGTCTATTGTTCTTCCATAAGGTCCACCAAGGCCACTGTGACCCTTCCAAGAAACCGGTTGCACATGTGCAGTGAGACAGAGAGCATGAAGCATCTGCAAACCTACCACTCAGTGTCCCTTTTGTTTAGAAGTCATGCTGGCTATGTTTCTAAAAAGAAATCATGGAAAACTTGTCTATCAGTGTTTCAAATAAAAATAAAAGAAGGTTGTGTTTGGATGTCATCTTCAACCCCTAACGTCTGCCCTGAGGGCCATAATAAAAGAATTCAAAACATTCTCACCCCTTCCCCCAGGAATAGTCAGTCAAGGGACAACACTGGCTTCAGGGCAGGCCCTGAACAAGCCTCTGTCCTCTCCTTCACTATGGAGTGAGCTCTTTTTAAACCTGAGAGCGCATTCTGATTGCTGGCAAGCCCCAGGGAAGGGGGGAAGGAGAGGGCAGCAACACCAGGCATTAAAACTAACAGGGAGTAAAGGTAAGTGAAACCCCTTGACCAACCTCAGATACTTGGGTTCTCAAAATTCCCATTCATTACAACCAAGGAATTAAAAGAGGACTTGCCTAGGAGGGCTTCCCCAGTTTGGGCTGACCCATAAACAAGGAAATTCCCAAAACTACAGACCTTTTAGTTTCATTTGACTGCCTGCAATATTATAGGATGATTTGTTGCCTAAGACACATGATCCAATATTCCTTTATCAGAATGCCACACTTCAGGGAGAAAGTGTAGCTGGTGTTGGGCACAGGCTCAGACAGTGATGAAGTGCATTTATTGTCATTTGCAAGTGTTCCTTGCAGGGACATTTCTCTCAGGAACCTTGTGGAAGGAAGACAGAGTGGGCATAAACAAACTAGATGTTCTCCTCAAATAGTTAATGTCTAACAAGTCATTCATTCCTGCCACTGCATGGCGGCCACGGTGCAGAACTTGGGAGATGTAAAGATGAAAGACAATTCAATGTTCAATGTTATTTCACAGATGGAACGATGGACTGAAATGAACAAGAGAAAATTTAATGTGAAGTCTTGCATTTCAGTTGTGAAAATTCAAATCATACCATTATGTAGAAGGAAGAGCACCTTTATACCCCTCTGCCCACCCTTTCTCAGGCTTCCCCTAAGAAGAAGGAATAGCAATCCTATTGGTGACATTTCAGGATGTAGAGTAGACCATGTCAGTCACTATGGTACAAAGATCAAGGTCACTGAGAGTCCCCCATGTACCAGCTCCTGATCAGACCCCATTTGGAGCAGTGCTCAGCTCTAACCCTGCTTACAGGGACACCACTTAAACAGTGAAGGATCTAGGAAGTGACTGTTGGGTTTAGAAAACAGAAGACGTGGGGGTGGTAAGGAGGATGTGGGGAATAAGACAGTTTTTGTAAGGACCTTAGTTCTTGTCAATAATAAAAATCAACTCTGGCTAACTTAGGCAAGAAAGAACCTATTGGTAAACAACAGAAATGACTGGAAGGCTTGGGAACTAGGCTTGGAAAAGAGACTGAAACAGAGAGACTGGGCAGCAAGTGATGCAGCCAATGTGCTGCAGGAAAGAAAGTGGGACCGGAGAGGATGGTCACATTCCAGGTCTCAGGTGAGTCCCTGGGACTGCCACCAAGTGTCAGTTCTTGGCTTCACGCAGGAAAGAATTCAAGAGCAAGCCATAGTAAAGTTAAAGGTTTATTCAGGGAAATGCACACTCCATAGACAGTGTGGGCCATCTCGGAAGGCAAGATGCCCCAGGGGATGGGATTGTCAGTTTTTATAGGGTTGGGTAATTTCATAGGCTAATGAGTGAGAGGATTATTCCAACTATTTTGGGGAAGGGGCGGGGATGTCCAGGAATTGGGTCCCCCACCCACTTCTTGGCCTTTTATGATTGTCCTCGGAACTGTCATGGCACCAGTGAGTGTGTCATTTAGCTTGCTGTTGTCACTTAGCTTGAGCGTATACTGAGGCTCAAGGTCTAGTGGAAGTCAATTCGTCCGCCATCTTGGACCTAGTTAGTTCTAACCAGTTTATGTTGTGCCCTCAACGGCTATGTCATTCTTTTAAAGATTGTTCCCTGCCCCTTTCCTGTCTCAAATGCAGCCCCAGGGGACAGTCTAGTTGGGACAGCAACGTTGGCACTGCTGGTTCCACTGCTGCATTCTCTGAACTCTTATCTCCACTACAATTGCTCAGTTATCAATGACTCATTGCTGCATATTGCAGCACTCCCTCCAGGTTCACAGTCCAGAGGGGGATCCTCCAACTGACCCAGCCTTGGTCACAGACTGATCTAAAGCTGCCAAGGTCCTGGAGTGGAATTGGCACATTTCAGATACCATGTTGGGAAAGAAAGAAACTTCCCCTAACTCCCAGCCTCCCACTAAGTCCCACAACCTGGGGAATTCTCCCAGAGAAGAGACTGAGAGGCAGCCAAATACAAACCACCACAGGCTAACTATAAATATCTTCAAAATCTGCAAGGCTAGGTTTATTCAACATGGCCCTGAGGGCAGAGCTGGGATCAGGGGAAGCAGATTTCAGCTCAGATAAAGGAAAGCCTCCTTCACCCTGAGAACTGCCCAGACACAGGCAAAGCCACCTCCTGAGAGGCAGCCATCCACACCTCAACTTGCTGGAGCAATTTAGAGCCGACCTCTCCCACTCAGCACATCCTTCTACACATCTCTTCTTGCACCCCAGTTTTCTCACTTGTTAGAGTACAAGCTTCCTTGAAAAAAGAGACTGATTGATTGTATCTACCTTTGTGTCCCACAGCATCTGTTGAGTATAGCACACTTAGAGAAACTGAACAAAAGTTGGTCGCATCAAAATAAGCGGCCCTTTTCCTGCAGCATCCCACTGTGTGGCCCTGAGAGTGGTGCCTGTCATCTCCAAACCTCAATGTCAACTGGTGGTCAGGAATTCTTTTTCCAGCCACATGACCAGCAAGATACTCAGCAAAATATCTCCATACAGCATATCATTAAAAGGGTGGATTTTTAAAAGGTGCATCCGAGCTGGTGGGAAAGGAAGTGAATTCCCCAGAGACTAGAAGGATTTGAAAAGGCATATCCAGAGGGTTAAGAAAGCACTGGAGTTGGGGTTTACCAGATATCTGCCAATCCCTGGGGCCTAAGGCACATGGGGGTGAGGGGAAGAGGGGGATGAAAGCCTGGGGGAAAAGCAGGGTGGGGGTCATATTAGACATGCCTGCATAAAAGGATGACACCCTCCTGGATGAGCCAGGACAGTTATGTGCCTGCCTGGGCCTTGGCTCTAGATGGAGTCGGGGGGAAAAATACATTTTTTTAAAAAGAGAGAGAAAGAATTCTTTATAAGCTCACAGGCACATGGAATGGCCACAGGGGGTCTGGGCAGCTACAGCCCCCAGAGCAGTCACTCCAGGTACAACAGCTTCACTGATTTTTCACCAGTTTATGATAGAAAATTATGTATGTTGTGACTTAAAAAAAATTGAGAAGCACTGAATTAAGAAAACTAGGATACAGGCCTATACCCCCAAGAAAGAGACCACAGGATATTTTTCTGAAGAATATCCTCAACCCAAGGGGAAATATCTAAAGACACTGGCAGTGCAACAGTCCACTCATATTATCCTATAGTGAAAACCAAAGTTAGCAAGTCCCACCCACACAGTGGGGCTTTAAATTCCCTTTTTAATCCAGCAGACAACCAAGCATCACTAGATTTTTGAGGAAATCATCTATTATGAAAGACAGACTAAAACAAACAGATTTTCTTAAAAAGCAATGTTGAAGAAACAGAAAGCTATGCAAGGAGAAAAACACTTGAAACATAGTGCTATCATTGATAACCTCAGAGAGATTTTTTTTAACATTTATTTATTTATTTATTTATTTCAGCTGCACTGGGTCTTAGTTGCAGCACACGGGATCTTTGTAGCGGTGTGTGGGATCTTTAGTTGCAGTATGTGGGCTTCTTAGTTGCAGCATGCAGGCTCTTAGTTGAGGCATGCATGTGGGATCTGTTCCCCAACCACAGATCAAACCCGGGCCCCCTGCATTGGGAGCACAGAGTCTTACCCACTGGACCACCAGGGAAGTCCCAAGAGGTTTTTTAAAGTTAGAGTAATCATGAAGTAAGAACAGGAAACTACAAAAAGTAATTTGGGGGGAACAATAAAATGTTTCTGGGTATTAAAAATATAACTGTAGAACTGAAAATTTGAATATTAAGTTTGGAAGATATTGTTGAAGAACTCTTCCAGAAAGTAAAGCAAAATGACAAAGATGGAAAACAGCAGAGAAAGATAATAAAATTAGAAGATGAGTTTAGGAAACTGATATCCATGTAAAGGAATTCGTTTATTCTGATAAACAGAAAAGTAACAATGAAAAGATTCAAGAAAATTTCCCAGAAGTGAAGAACATATTTTCTAGACTGAATGGGCCTACCAGACACCCAGAGTAATACATGATAATAGAGCCACAGTAAGGCACAAAATTCAAGACACTGAGGACAAAGAGAAGATGCTTGGGGTGGGGGTGGGAAGGTGGGAAACGAGTTACTTACAAAGTAATAACAATCAGAATGTCATCGGGATTCTCAGCTAAAAGCTAAAGACAATGGAGGAATTCCCTAAAATTATGAAAGAAAATGACTTCAACCTAAAATTCTCTTTTTTTAAGTCATGTTAACTAAGTGTGAAAATAAAACAAAGATATTTTATATGCAAAAATCTCAAAATAATTTATGCTTTGTGTACCCTTTCTTCAATAATTGCTGAGAAATATGAGCCAAGAGCACAAAGGATTGATTGATGGGAGAAAGAGAAGACATGGGACCCAGGCAAAAAGTCAAGGAAACTGCTAGGTAACTGGAGGGAAGCTATCAAGACAACAGGTGTAGACCCAGCTAGGCAAACAACCAGTCCCAGTTAGAGCAGGACGGAAGACAACTGGAAAGATATTGTCCAGATAATGGGATTTTTGGAACAAGAATGTGGTTGAACGCATGGAGATCAGATATTCACCAAGGGGGCCAGGGTAGGTTTGGTTTCAATTAGTGACAAATACATAAAAAATGAAGCACATAAAAAGGAAAAAAATATCTTAACCATACAGAACACAAAAAGTACAAGAAAGGCAACATAAACAACTGTGAAAGTTGAACTGTGAAATTATGTCATTATAATGTTCATCTAGAAAAAATTACAAGATGTGGAAGGATGAGGAATGGGAACACAACACATGCGTTGGGGTGAGAGGGTTCACATGAAAAAGAACTAAATTCTCAAAAAATCAAGTAGCACTATACGCATGTTATTTAGACCTGTGGAGAAAAAGAACAAAATAATCAGTTAAAATTTGAAAGTGGATGGCTCTGAGGATTAAGAAAAAAGGTAAGGTGGAACTGGAAAGGAAAAAACCGCTCTTTTTTATAAAAAGCCTTGTGTATCTATTTACCCTTTAAACTATGTGCATGTTTAAAATTGATAAAATTTATCAATATTTTTACCTTGATAAAAATTACAGCTAAATTAAAAATTTTGAAATATAATTTAAAACAAATATTCATAGCATGGGAGCAAAATATTAGAACAATCCAAATGTTACCAACAGAATGCAATACAGCATTGAAAATGAATGAACTACAGCTAATACATCCATTTGGATAAATCTTAAAAACAAAATATTAAGCAAAAAAAGTGACAAAGCATATATACTGTATAATTCCATTTATATAAACATCAAAACTAAATCTTACTTTCGGGTGCATACGTAGGTGGTAAAATCAAAAGCAAGGGAAGGATTAACTGAAAATTCAGGACTGTGGCTATCTCTTGCAGGGAAGGAGGAGGATGTGATCAAGGAGCATTAAGTAACTACTTAATAATGTTTATTGCTAAGCAAGATGGTAGTACCAAGTGTTTGTTTCATTGTGTGTGTATGTATGTTTTTAACTGTGATATATATGCAGACAGTCTTTTGTGTTTCAGTTATGTATTGATTCATAACAAGCTACCCAAAAGTTAGTGTCTTAAAACAAAGGTTTAAGATTTTCTTATGATTGTGCTTGTTGCCTGGGCTCAGCTGGAGCTTCTTCTGCTCTCTGTGGTGTTGGCTGGGGTCACTCAAGAGTCTGTGTTTAGCTAAAAGATTGGCTGGGACTGGGAACATCTAATATCTCCCTCTGTTTACATGGTCTCTGTCCCTTCTGTGGTCCAGCCCAAGCTCCTTTAAATGGCAGCTGGCTTCCAAAGGAGCAAAAGCAGAAGTTGACAGGGCTCTTAAAGTTTAAGGTTGGCAGTCACAGTGTGTCACTTCCACCATATTCTATGGGTAAATGCAAGCCATAAGACCAATACCACCTCTTAATAGGGATGTCTCTATGATGCAGGGATAAGCAGAATTTTTGCAGACAAGAGACTGCAGTAGTATATCAGAGGATCTAAGGATTAACAGGCTTTTAAAAGGTACATTTCATAAGAAAGCACAAGAAATAAGAAGGGAACTATAAAATAAATAAAGGGTTGATTTCATAAAAGTACCACTTCTCCAAAAGTCAATATATAAAGCTCATGTAATTCCATTTTGAATACCAATGGTTATTTTTTTAATTGGATAATTAATTTTTAATTAGATAATTAAAATTTTAATTGGATAATAAAGTTTACAAGCCAGGAAGAAAGCCCTAACCAGAAACTAAATTTGCTGGCACCTTGATCTTGGACTTCCTAGCCTCCAGAGCCATGAGAAATAAATTTCTGTTGTTTAAGCCATCCAGTCTATGGTATTTTGTTATGGCAGCCTGAGCAGATTAAAACACAATATATATGGAATAATGACAAAGAACACATTCTTATCTAAGATTGAGGATATAGAAGCTATAAAAGAAAAAATAGGTATATATGGCCATGAAAAATTGCAAAAAAAACCATGAGCTATTTGAACAGTAAAAGATTTCACAAAAAAACAATAGTAAACAATAGCCCAAGGAAAAATATTTCTAATGTGGATGATATAAAATTAATACTTAAAATATGCAAACAGAGCTCAAAATGTCATAAGAAAATGACAGTCATCACAGAAAAGTGGACAAATCAAATTAATTTAAAATATCCACAGAGGAGCAAATCCAAATGGCCAACAACATGATAAGATGTTCAAACTCACTATCAGGCATGGAAATAAATGTTACATAATAACTAAATATCACTGTATCCCTTTCTGATGAGCAAAAAAATCAAAAGCTGAAACTCTTACTCCTGATATGGACAAAGAGAAACAGTATTCTCCTACATTGCTGGTTGAAATGTAAAGTATCACAACAATTTTGGATAGCCATCTAGTGCTATCACTAAAATTGAAAAAGCTTATGCTCTTTGACCTAACAATCCCACTTCTGGAAATCCATCCTATAGAAATAAAATCACTAGTACATAAGGACATATATTCTGGGGCATTTGTTGCAGCATTATTCACAGTGGGAAAGAAAATGGAATCAAATAGACTGAGGGCTAACTAAGCCTACCAGACTGCCCACAGTAGTCAGCCCACCACAAAAAAAGGACCCACACAGCCCACATAGGGAGCATATAGATCTGGTGATGAGAGAGGAGTGAACTCCTGAGATGCATAGGACGTCCCCTACAAAAGGCCACTTCTACAAGGTTGGGAAACATAACCAACCTACCAGATACATTAAAGTAAAAACAGCAAGCTAGGCAAAATGAGGTGACAGAGGAACACGTTCCAAATGAAAGAACAAGACAAAGCCACAGAAGAAGAACTAAGTGAAGGAGAGATAGGCAATCTACCCAAGAAAGAGTACAGGGTAATGATTGTAAAGATGATCAAAGAACTCAGGAGAAGAATGGACCACAGAGTGAGAAGTTAGAAGTTTTTAACAAAGAGTTAGAAAATAGAAAGAACAACCAAACAGAAATGAAGAATACAATAACTGAAATAAAAAATACACTAGAAGAAATCAGCAGTAAACTAAATGATACAGAGAAACGGACAAGCAAGCTGGAAGACAGAGTAGTGGAAATCACTGATGTTGAACAGAAAAAAAAGAAAAAAGAATGGAAAGAAATAAGGAAAGTTTAAGAGATGTCTGGGACAACTTCTAGCACATTAATATTCACATTATAGGGATCCCAGGAGAAGAGAGAGAGAAAGGTGCTGAGAACATATTTGGAAACACAATAGCTGGAAACTTCCCTAACATGAGAAAGGAAGAGACATCCAAATCCAGAAAGTGAAGAGAGTCCCAAAGAGAATCAACACAAAGAGGACCACACAAAGACACACTGTAAATTAAAATGGCAAAAATTAAAGATAAAGAGAGAATATTCAAAGCAGCAGGGGAAAAGCAACAAGTTACATACAAGGGAACTCCCATACAGCTATGAGCTGACTTTTCAGCAGAAACTGCAGGCAAGAAGGAAATGGCACAATATATTTAAAGTGATGAAAGGAAAAACCTACAACCAAGAATACTCTACACAGCAAGGCTCTCATTTGGATTGGAGGGAGAGCTCAAAAGTTTTACAGACAAGCCAAAGATAAAAGAATTTAGTGACACCAAACCAGCTTAACAAGATATGTTAAAGGAACTTCTCTAAGAAAACTACCCAAAAAAACCCACAATTAAAAACTTGAAAATTGCAAAAGGAAAAAGCTCATCAGTAAAGGCAAATATACAATTAAGGTAGTAAATCATCCACGTACAAAGCTAGCAGAAAAGTTAAAAGAAAAAAGTAGTAAAATCATCTATCCACAATAAACAGTTGAAACACAAAACAATTAGATGTAAAATATGACATCAAAAACAGTAATCATGAGGGCAGGAGAGTACAAACGCAGGGCTGTTAAAATGCAATTGAAATTAAGAGATCAGCAACTTAAAACAATCACACATATATAGAGATTGCTATATATAAACGTCATGATAACCACAAAACAAAAATCTGTAATAGATACACACAGAAAAAAACCCAAAAAGAATCCAAACATAACACTAAAGATAGCCATCAAATCACAAGGGAAGATAACAGAAGAAGAAAAAAGGAAGATGAAAGAACTACAAAAATAATCAAAACCCAATTAACAAAGTGACAATAAGAACATAAATATCAATAATTACTTTAAATGGAAATGGACTAAATGCTCCAATCAAAAGACATAGAGTGGCCGAATGGATACAAAAATAAGACCCATATATATGCTGCCTATAAGAGACTCAATTCAGATTAAAAGACACATACAACTGAAAGTGAGTGGGTGGAAAAAGGTATTTCATGCAAATGGAAATCAAAAGAAAGAGGGTTAGCAATTCTTATGTGTGACAAAACAGACTTTAAAACAAAGACTATTACAAGAGACAAAGAAGGACATTACATACTGATCAGGGGATCAATCCAAAAGGAAGATATAACAATTATAAATAAATATGCACCCAACATAGGAGCACCTAAATACACAAAGCAAATATTAACAGACATAAAAGGAGAAATTGATGGTAACACAACAATAGTAGGAGACTTTAACACCCCACTTACATCAATGGATAGATCATCCAGGAAAAAAATTAATAAGAACACTGGCCTTAAATGACACATTAGACCAGATAGACTTGATAGATAGATAGATGGATAGATAGATAGATGATAGAACAGTCCATGAAAAAGCAGCAAAATACACATTCCTTTCATTTCCATGTTCCACTGCACATGGAACAGTCTCCAGGATAGATTACATGACAGGCCACAAAACAAGTCTCAGTAAACTCTAAACTTAAGAAAATTAAAATGAGGGCTTCTGTGGTGGCACAGTGGTTGAGAATCTGCCTGCCAATGCAGGGGACATGGTTTCAGCCCTGGTCCAGGAAGATCCCACATGCCGCAGAGCAACTAAGCCTGTGTGCCACAACTACTGAGCCTGCGCTCTAGAGCCCGCGAGCCACAACTACTGAGGCCCATGTACCACAACTACTGAGTCCACGTGCCACAACTACTGGAGCCCATGCTCCACAACAAAAGAAGCCACTGCAATAAGAAGCCCACACACCACAGCAAAGAGTAGCCCCTGCTCAATGCAATTAGAGAAAGCCCACACACGGCAACAAAGACCCAATGCAGCCATAAATAAATAAATAAATAAATTTATATATTAAAAAAGAAATCTATGGGATTCAGCAAAAGCAGTTCTAAGAGAGAAGTTTTATAGTGATACAAGCCTACCTCAGAAAACAAAAAAAAAATCAAATAAACAACATATAGGTAAACTAAAGGAACTAGAAAAAGAACAAACAAAACCCAAAGTTAGTAGAAGGAAAGAAATCATAAAGATCAGAACAGAAATAAATAAAATAGAGATTTTAAAAAAACAAAAATATCAGTAAAACTAAGAGCTGATTTTTTTAAACACATTATTTATTTATTTATTTGGTTGCACTGGGCCTTAGTTGCAGCAGGCAGGCTCCTTAGTTGTGGCATGTGAACTCTTAGTTGTGGCATGCATGTAGGATCTAGTTCACTGACCAGGGACTGAATCTGGGTCCCCTGCATTGGGAGTGCAGAGTCTTAACCACTGCACCACCAGGGAAGTCCCACTAAGAGCTGATTTTTGAGAAGATAAACAAAATTGATAAACCTTTAGCCAGATTCATCAAGATAAAAAGAGAGAGGGCCCAAATCAATAAAATCAGAAATGAAAAAGGAGAAGTTACAACTGACACCACAGAAATACAAAGAATCATGAGACTATGACAAACAACTATATGCCAGTAAAATGGACAGCCTGGAAGAAATGGACAAATTCCTAGAACTTACAATCTCCCAAGACTGAACCAGGAAGAAATACGGAATATCAACAGAACAATTACCAGTAATGAAATTGAATCACTAATTAAAAAAAAAAACTCCCCAAAACAAACAAAAGTCCAGGAAGAGATGGCCTCACAGGTGAATTCTACCAAATATGTAGGTAAGAGTTAACACCTATCCTTCTCAAACTATTCCCAAAAATTACAGAGGAAGGAATGCTTCCAAACTCATTCTATGAGGCCAGCATCACCCTGATACCAAAACTAGACAAAGGTATCACAAAAAAGAAAATTACAGGCCAAAATCACTGATGAACATAGATGTGACAATCCTCAACAAAATACTAGCAAACCGAACCCAACAATACATTAAATGGATCACACACCATGATCAAGTTGGATTTATCACAGGGATGCAAGGACTTTTCAATATTTGCAAATCAATCAACGTGATACACCATGTTAACAAACTGAAGAATAAAAACCATATGATCATCTCAATAGATGCAGAAAAAGCTAAAAAGCTTTTGACAAAATTCAACATCCATTTATGAAAAAAACTCTCCAGAAAGTGGGCATAGAGGGAACATATCTCAACATAATAAAGGCCATGTATGACAAACCCACAGCTAACATCATACTCAATGGTGAAAAGCTGAAAGTCTTTCCTCTAAAATCAGGAACAAGACAAGGATGCACACTCTTGCTACTTTTACTTAGCATAGTATTGGAAGTCCCAGCCACATCAATCAGACAAGAAAAAGAAATAAAAGGAGGGAATTCCCTGGCAGTCCAGTGGTTAGGACTCCACACTTTCACTGCCATGGGCCCAGGTTCAATCCCTGGTCGGGGAACTAAGATCCCGCAAGCTGTGCAGCATGGCAAAAAAACAAAAAAAAAGAGAGAGAGAGAGTAAAGGAATTCATATTGTAAAACTGTCACTCTTACTATACATAGAAAATCCTAAAGACACCACCAGAACACTAGTAGAGCTCATCAATGAATTTGGTAAAGTTGCAGGATACAAAATTAATATGCATTAATATACATTAATCTGTTGCATTTCTATACACTAATAATGAACTATCAGAAAGTGAAATTAAGGAAGCAATTCCATTTACAATCCTATCAAAAAGAATAAAATACCTAGGAATAAATCTAACTAATGTTTGTACTCAGAAAACTATAAGACACTGATGATAGAAATTGAAGATGACATGAACAGTTGGAAAGATACACTGTGTTCATGGACTGGAAGAAATAATATTGCTAAAATGACAATGCAATCTATGCATTGTCTGCATATCTACAGATTCAATGTAATCCCTATCAAAATACCAGTGGCATTTTTCACAGAACTAGAATAAATAATTTTAAAATTTGTATGGAAACATAAAAGACCCCTGATAGCCAAAGCAATCTTGAGAAAGAAAAACAGAGCTGGAGGAATCAGGCTTCCTGACTTCAGACTATACTATAAAGCTACAGTAATCAAAACAGTATGATACAGGCACAAAGACAGACTTATAGACCAAAAGAACAGGATAGAAATCCCAGAAATAAACCCACACACCTATGGTCAATTAATCTATGACAAAGGAGGCAAGAACATACAATGGAGAAAAGACAGTCTCTTCAATAAATCGTGCTGGGAAAACTGGACAGCTACATGTAGAAAAATGAAATTAAAACATTCTTTAACATCATACACAAAAATAAATTCAAAATGGATTAAAGACCTAAATGTAAGACCAGATACTATAAAACTCCTAGAGGAAAACATAGGCAGAACACTCCTTGACATAAATTGCAGCAATAGCTTTTTTGGATCCACCTCCTAGAGTAATGAAAATAAAAACAAAAATAAACAAATGAACCTAATTAAACTTACAAGCTTTTCCACAGCAAAGGAAACCATAAACAAACCAAAAAGACAACCCACAGAATGGGAGAAAATATTTGCAAATGATATGACTGACAAGGGGTTAATACCCAAAATATACAAATAACTCATGCAGCTCAACATCTAAAGAACAAACAACTCAATTAAAAAATGGGCAGAAGACCTGAATAGACATTTTTTTCAAAGAAGATATACAGATGGCCAACAGGCACATGAAAAGATGCTCAGTACTGGTAATTATCAGAGAAATGCAAATCAAAACCACAATGAGATATTACTTCACACCTGCCAGAATGGCTGTCATGAAAAAGATCACAAATAACAAATGTTGATGAGGATGTGGAGAAAAGGAAACCCTTGTATACTGTGGGTGGGAATATAAATTGGTGCAGCCACTGTGGAAAACATTATGGACATTCCTCAAAGAACTAAAAATAGAAATACAATATAATCCAGGAATTCCACTCCTGGGTACATATCTGAAGAAAACAAAAACATTAATTCAAAGAGACATAAGCACCCTAATGTTCATAGCAGCATTACTTACAATAGCCAAGATATGGAAGCAACCTAAGTGTCCATCAACAGATAAATGGATAATGAAGAGGTGATGTATATATACACACACATATATATAATTATATATGTGTGTGTGTATACACACACACACACACACACACACACATACATACATACAATGGAATACCACTCAGCCATAAAAAAGAATGAAATTTTGCCATTTGCAGCAATGTGGTTGGACTTTGAGGGTATTACGCTAAGTGAAATAAGTCAGACAGAGAAAGGCAAATACTGTATGATATCACTTATACACGGAATCTAAAAAAATAAAACAAACTAGTCAATAAAACAAAAAAGTAACAGACTCACAGATATAGAGAACAAAATAGTGGTTACCAGTGTGAAGAGGGAAGGGGGAGGGGTGCAATAGGGGTAGGGGATTAAAATAAAATGTTGTTATGGGATTGTATGAAATCATGTGTGTGAAACTTCTGTAAATTGTGAAGTGCTATAGAATTTAAAATATCTTTCATTCAATTAAAAAAGTTTTATTAAAAAATGAAATAAAAAATGAGTGAATATAACAAAAAAGAAACAGACTCACACATATAGAGAACAAACTAGTGGTTACCAGTGGGGAGAGGAAAGAAGGGAGGGGGAAGATAGGAGAACGGGATTAAAAGGTACAAACTATATTTATTTATTTATACTATGTATAAAATAAACAAGATACAAGGATATATTGTACAGCACAGGGAATATAGCCAATATTTTATAATAACCATAAATGGAGTATAACCTTTAAAGGTTGTGAATCACTATGTTATACACCTGAAACTTATATAATATTGTAAACCAACTATACCTCAATTAAAAAAATAAAGAAAGAAGAAAAGAAAGCATGGTTAGGTAATAAAACCGAGCAGTCAATAGGTCATAACTTGATTCCTTTTAATAAATTAGCACCAAAATGCTGTATATGTGATTGTTTGTGTTTGAATGTATGTAAATATAAGAATATGCATGTATTTTTGCATATATATTATATACACACACATATATGTCATTCCATAATATGAAGAAATATGGCAGGGTGATGAATAGTAACTATAAAAATGGGTTACCTGATTGTGGGTGCAGGACACTGATGTGGAAGGGGGAAGGGAGGAAAGGGGGAAAGAAGAGCAAACTGACCAAGAAAAATGGGGGAAAAACTGCACACAGATAAGCTTATATATATAAATCATATTTTTTCAGCTATTAAATCTGTGTTTGCAAGAGGTTAGATGTCCAAGGATGTAAATTAAAAGTTTTTTTTTTTTTTCAAAGCACTAGAGCAGTCACCAAGGCCCTGCAGCCTGGACTGTGGGACAGAAGCAGCAGTTTTACAAAGTCTCTCCCTGCTTTGCAATTACAACAAGAACTGCCAAATCAAAAATCACAGTGAGATACCACCTCAAGTCTGTTAGAATGGCCATCATCAAAAAGACAAGAGATATCCAGTGTTGGCAAGGATGCGGAGAAAAGGGAACCCTCATGCACTATTGGTGAGACTGTAAATTGGTGCAGGCACTATGGAAATAGCATGGAGATTCCTCAAAAATTTAAAAATAGAACCACCATATGATCCAGCTGGGTATATATCTGAAGGAAATGAAATCACTATCTCGAAGAGACATCTGCATCCCTACATCCATTGCAGCATTAGTCACAATAGCCAACATATGGAACCAACCTAAGTGTCCATTGACTGATGAACTGATAAAGAAAATGTGGTGTATATATACAATGAAATATTATCCAACCATAAAAACGAAGGAAATCCTGCCATTTTCAATAACATGAATGAATCTTGAGGGCATTATACTAAGTGAAATAAGTCAGACAGAGAAAGACAAATACTGTATGTTCTCACTTATATGTGGAATTTTAAAAAACAAAACTCAGAGAAACAGAAAGTAGATTGAAGGCTACCAGAAATGAGTGGGGGAAATAGGTAAAGTTGATCAAAAGGTATAAACTGCCAGTGATAAGATAAATAAGTCATGGGGATGTAATGTACAGCCTGGTGACTACATTTAACAATATTGTGTTGTATATTTGAAGGTTGCCAAGAGAGTAGATTTTAAATGTTCTTGCGCACACACACACACACACAAGTAACTATGAGGTGTTGGATATGTTAATCAACCTTATTGTGGTAACCATTTTGCAATATATACGTATATAAAATTACTATGTTGTACACCTTAAACTTGCACAATGTTATATGTCAGTTATATCTCAATAAAGTTGCGGGGGAAAAAGAACTTTGATAAGATCTGTGCTTTCAGGGACACAGCCTTGAGCAGACACTCTTCAGCCACCGGCTGGCCTTGATCCCAGAGTCAGGTGACCCAGGTGTTGAGGTCAAAATCACACCGGAAACCAAAATCAAAGCAACCCCACCCCATGCTCACCCCTGACTCCCAAACCCTTAGAAAGCCCAGCCTCAGCATTCAACAGCATGATCTCTCCCCATTTCTCTGATGCCCTGTAGTGTGTGGCAAGAGCATGGGTGTTACGGACCAGACGATACACCTCCCTCTGCCTCTCACTACCTATGTGCCTGGGTGCATTCCTTATCTTCTTGGAGCCTCTGCTTCTTCATCTGTATAATGGGACTGTTGCTATCTCTCAGCGTTGTTGTGAGAATTTGATTATAAATACGGAACACTCAGAACAAAGTTGGCACTTACTAAAGAGTTGTTGATTCTCTTGCGATAGTTAATATTGTCATTATTTGGGGACAGGCTCGGGGCACTGGCCATGATGGGTAAATCAGGATGTGTAACTTTCCTTGCGATCAAAGAAACATAAGGGTTTTCCCAGCTTGCAAATGACCTCTCAAAATAACCTGGATTTCCATCAAACGCTGGTGGAAGTGTGATCTGGTATGAACTTTGGGAAAGTAATGAGGTGCAATATAATATATGACTTAAGAATGGGCCTGAAGCTCGTAATGGGGCTGAAGGAATAGAGGTTGGGAAAGGCTCAGCCTGCCTAGGATTAAGGGAAACTGCTCCTTTCTGGTAGTCCCACTCCTGAGAATCTGTCCCAAAGGACTTGTGCACCAACATGTTCATTTTAGACCTATTTATAATAACTTAAAAGTGGAAACGCCTCAAATATCCAAAAAAACAGGCCCATTTGTTGAGTAAAATAGGCATATACTTTTGACAGGATGTTATGCAGCCATATAACATGATGTTTACAGGAAGAGCTTCAAGATGGCGGAAGAGTAAGATGCAGAGATCACCTTTCTCCCCACAAGTACATCAGAAATACATCTACATGTGGAACAACTCCTACAGAACACCTACTGAATGCCGGCAGAATACCTCAGACCTCCCAAAAGGCAAGAAACTCCCCACGTACTTGGGTAGGGCAAAAGAAAAAAAAAAAAAACAGAGACAAAAGAATAGGGATGGGACTTGCACCAGTGGGAGGGAGCTGTGAAGGAGGAAAGGTTTCCACACACTAGGAAGCCCCTTCGCGGGCAGAGACTGTGGGTGGCAGAGGGGGGAAGCTTCGGAGCCATGGAGGAGAGCGCAGCCACAGGGGTGCAGAGGGCAAAGCAGAGAGATTCCTGCACAGAGGATCGGTGCTGACCAGCATTCACCAGCCCGAGAGGCTTGTCTGCTCACCCGCCAGGGCGGGCGGGGCTGGGAGCTGAGGCTCGGGCTTCGGTTGGATCGCAGGGAGAGGGCTGGGGTTGGCTGCGTGAACACAGCCTGAAGGGGTTAGCGCACCATAGCTAGCCGGGAGGGAGTCGGGCAAAAAGTCTGGAGCTGCCGAAGAGGCAAGAGACTTTTTCTTGCCTCTTTGTTTCCTGGTGTGCGAGGAGAGGGGATTCAGAGCGCCACTTAAATGAGCTCCAGAGACGGGCGCAAGCCGCGGCTATCAGCGCAGACCCCAGAGACGGGCATGAGACGCTAAGGCTGCTGCTGCCGCCACCAAGAAACCTGTGTGCGAGCACAGGTCACTATCCACACCTCCCCTCCCGGGAGCCTGTGCAGCCCGCCACTGCCAGGGTCCCGTGATCCAGGGACAAGTTCCCCGGGAAAACGCACTGCGCACCTCAGGCTGCTGCAACGTCACACCGGCCTCTGCCGCCGCAGGCTCGCCCCGCCTCCTCTGTACCCCTCCCTCCCCCCAGCCTGAGTGAGCCAGAGCCCCCGAAGCAGCTGCTCCTTTAACCCCGTCCTGTGTGAGCGAAGAACGGACTTCCTTAGGCGACCTACACGCAGAGTTGGGACCAAATCCAAAGCTGAACCCCGGGAGCTGTGCGAACAAAGAAGAGAAAGGGAATTTCACCCAGCAACCTCAGGCAAAGTGGATTAAATCTTCACAATCAACTTGATGTACCCTGCACCTGTGGAATACCTGAATAGACAACGAATCATCCCAAATTGAGGAGGTGGATTTTGGGAGCAAAGATATATTTTTTTTTCCCTTTTTCTCTTTTTGTGAGTGTGTATGTGTATGCTTCTGTGTGTGATTTTGTCTGTATAGCTGTGCTTTTACCATTTGTCCTAGGGTTTGGTCTGTCCGTTTTTGGTTTTGGGGGGGTTTTTTTAGTATAGATTTTAGAGCTTGTTATCATTGGTGGATTTGTTTTTTTGGTTTGGTTGCTCTCTTCTTTCTTTCTTTCTTTCTTTTTTTATTACTTTAAAAAAAATTTTTAATAACTATTTTTTATTTTAATAACGTTTTTATATTATTTTATTTTATCTTCTTCTTTCTTTCTTTCTTTCTTTCTTTCTTTCTTTCTTTCTTTCTTTCTCTCCCTTTTATTCTGAGCTGTGTGGATGACAGGCTCTTGGTGCTCCAGCCAGGCATTATGGCTGTGCCTCTGAGGTGGAAGACCCAAGTTCAGGACACCTGTCCACAAAAGACCTCCCAGCTCCATGTAATATCAAACAGCAAAAATCTCCCAGAGATCTCCATCTCAACACCAAGACCCAGCTCCACTCAACGACCAGCAAGCTACAGTGCTGGACTCCCTATGCCAAACAACTAGCAAGATAGGAACACAACCGCATCCATTAGCAGAGAGGCTGCCTAAAATCATAATAAGGCCACAGACACCCCAAAACACACCACCAGACGTGGACATGCCCACCAGAAAGACAAGATCCAGCCTCATCCACCAGAACACAGGCACTAGTCTCCTCCACCAGGAAGCCTACACAACCCACTGAACCAACCTTAGCCACTATGGACAGACACCAAAAACAACGGGAACTACGAACGTGCAGCCTGTGAAAAGGAAACCCCAAACACAGTAAGTTAAGCAAAATGAGAAGACAGACAAACACACAGCAGATGAAGGAGCAAGGCAAAAACCCACCAGACCTAACAATTGCAGAGGAAATAGGCAGTCTACCTGAAAAAGAATTCAGAATAATGATAGTAAAGATGATCCAAAATCTTGGAAATAGAATGGAGAAAATACAAGAAACGTTTAACAAGGACCTAGAAGAACTAAAGAGCAAACAAATGGTGATGAACAACGCAATAAATGAAATTTAAAATTCTCTAGAAGGGATCAATAGCAGAATAACTGAGGCAGAAGAACGGATAAGTGACCTGGCAGATAAAATAGTGGAAATAACTACTGCAGAGCAAAATAAAGAAAAAAGAATGAAAAGACTTGAGGAGAGTCTCAGAGACCTCTGGAACAACATTAAACGCAACAACACTCGAATTATTGGGGTCCCAGAAGAAGAAGAGAAAAAGAAAGGGACTGAGAAAATATTTGAAGAGATTATAGTTGAAAACTTCCCTAACATGGGAAAGGAAATAGTTAATCAAGTCCAGGAAGCACAGAGAGTCCCATACAGGATACATCCAAGGAGAAACACACCAAGACACATATTAATCAAACTAGCAAAAATTAAATACAAAGAAAAAATATTAAAAGCAGCAAGGGAAAAACAACAAATAACACACAAGGGAATCCCCATAAGCTTAACAGCTGATCTTTCAGCAGAAACTCTGCAAGCCAGAAGGGCATGGCAGGACATATTTAAAGTGATGAAGGACAAAAATCTACAACCAAGATTACTCTACCCAGCAAGGATCTCATTCAGTTTTGATGGAGAAATTAAAAACTTTACAGACAAGCAAAAGCTAATAGAATTCAGCACCACCAAACCAGCTTTAAAACAAATGCTAAAGCAACTTCTCTAGGCAGGAAACACAAGAGAAGGAAAAGACCTACAATAACAAACCCAAAACAATTAAGAAAATGGTAATAAGAACATACATATCGATAATTGCCTTAAATGTTAATGGATTAAATGCTCCAACCTAAAGACAGAGACTGGCTGAAAGGATACAAAAATAAGACCCATATACATGCTATCTACAAGAGACCCACTTCAGACCTAGGGACACATACAGACTGAAAGTGAGGGGATGGAAAAAGATATTCCATGCAAATGGAAATCAAAAGAAAGCTGGAGTAGCAATTCTCATATCAGACAAAATAGACTTTAAAACAAAGACTGTTACAAGAGGCAAGGACACTACATAATGATCAAGGGATCAATCCAAGAAGAACATATAACAATTGTAAATATTTATGCACCCAACATAGGAACACCTCAATACATAAGGCAAATACTAACAGCCATAAAAGGGGAAATTCACAGTAACACAATCATAGTAGGGGACTTTAACACCCGCTTTCACCAATGGACAGATCATCCAAAATGAAAATAAATAAGGAAACACAAGCTTTAAAAGATACATTAAAAAAGATGGACCTAATTGATATTTATAGGACATTCCATCCAAAAACAACAGAAAACACATTCTTCTCAAGTGCTCATGGAACATTCTCCAGGATAGAGCATATCGTGGGTCACAAATCAAGCCTTGGTGAATTCTATCAAACATTTAGAGAAGAGCTAACACCTATCCTTCTCAAACTCTTCCAAAATATAACAGAGGGAGGAACACTCCCAAACTCATTCTACGAGGCCACCATCACTCTGATACCAAAACCAGACAAAGATGTGACAAAGAAAGAAAACTACAGGCCAATATCACTGATGAACATAGATGCAAAAATCCTCAACAAAATAC